>NC_041391.1:583233141-583248252 GCF_002162155.2 Triticum dicoccoides | reverse complement strand
GATGGTTAACTCCTACCAACCTCCCCCCTAGGAGCATGCATAGTAGTACTTGGCTTCGTGGGCTAATAAAACTTTTGCAATAAGTAGATGAGTTCTTTAAGACTAATGTGAGTCCATGGATTATACGCACTCTTAACCTTCCATCATTGCTAGACCGTGCATTGCCCTTTCTCACCTTGAAAGTTGGTGCAAACTTCGCCGGTGCATCCAAACCCCGTGATATGATATGCTCTATCACACATAAACCTCCTTATATCTTCCTCAAAAAAGCCACCATACCTACCTATTATGGCATTTCCATAGCCATTCCGAGATATATTGCCATGCAACTTTCCACCGTTCCGTTTATCATGACATGCATCATCATCATCATATTGCCTTGCATGATCATGTAGTTGACATCGTATTTGTGGCAAAGCCACCATGCATAATTTTTCATACATGTCACTCTTGAGTCATTGCCCATCCCGGTACACCGCCGGAGGCATTCATATAGAGTCATATCTTGTTCTAGTATCGAGTTGTAATTCTTGAGTTGTAAATAAATAGAAGTGTGATGATCATCATTATTAGAGCATTGTCCCTTATAAAAAAAGAAAGGCAAAAAAAGGAAAAAAAGAAAGGCCAAATAAAAAAAGAAAAAAAAAGAAAGGCCAAATAAAAAAAAGTCCCAAAAAAGGGGGACAATGTTACTATCCTTTTCCACACTCGTGCTTCAAAGTAGCACCATGTCCTTCATATAGAGAGTCTCTTATGTTGTCACTTTCATATACTAGTGGGAATTTTTCATTATAGAACTTGACTTGTATATTCCAATCATGGGCTTCCTCAAAATTCCCTAGGTCTTCATGAGCAAGCAAGTTGGATGCACACCCACTTAATTTCCTTTATTGAGCTTTCATACATTTATAGCTCTAGTGCATCCGTTGCATGGCAATCCCTACTCCTCGTGTTGTCATCAATTGATGGGCATCTCCATAGCCCGTTGATTAGCCTTGTCAATGTGAGAATTTTTCTTTTTTTGTCTTCTCCACACAACCTCCATCATCATATTCTATTCCACCCATAGTGTTATATCCATGGCTCACGCTCATGCATTGCATGAGAGTTGAAAAAGGCTGAAGCGCGTTAAAAAGTATGAACCAATTGCTTGGCTGAAACTGGGGTTGAGCATGATGGGAGTATTTTGTGTGATGAAAATGAAACATAGCCAAACTATATGATTTTGTAGGGATGAACTTATTTTAGCCATGTTATTTTGAGAAGACATGATTGCTTAGTTAGTATGCTTGAAGTATTACTATTTCTTATGTCAATATGAACTTTTATTTTGAATCATCTGGATCTGAATATTCATGCCACAGTAAAGAAAATTACATTGAGAAATATGCTAGGTAGCATTCCACATCAAAAATTCTATTTTTATCATTTACCTACTCGAGGACGAGCAGGAATTAAGCTTGGGGATGCTTGATACGTCTCCAACGTATCTATAATTTTTGATTGTTCCATGCTATTATATTACCCATTTTGGATGTTTATGGGCTTTACTTTACACTTTTATATCATTTTTGCGACTAACCTACTAACCGGAGGCCCAGCCCGAATTGCAGTTTTTTTTACCTATTTCACTGTTTCGAGGAAAAGGAATATCAAACAGAGTCCAAACGGAATGAAACCTTCAGGAGCAATCTTTTTGGAACAAACGCAGTCCAGGAGACTTGGAGTGGACGTCAAGGAGCAGCCGAGGCGGCCACGAGGCAGGAGGGCGTGCCCCCCCACTCTTGTGGGCCCCTCGTGGCTCCCCTGACCTACCTCCTTCGCCTATATATACCTCCATACCCTGAAAACATCCAGGAGCACCACGAAAAACTATTTCCACCACCGCAACCTTCTGTATCCGCGAGATCCCATCTTGGAGCCTTCGCCGGCGCTCCGCCGGAGGGGGAATCAACCATGGAGGGCCTCTACATCATCTCCAAGGCCTCTCCGATGAGTTGTGAGTAGTTTACCATAGACCTCCGGGTCCATAGTTATTAGCTAGATGGCTTCTTCTCTCTCTTTGAATCTCAATACAAAGTTCTGCTCGATCTTCTTGGAGATCTATTCGATGTAACTCTTTTTGCGGTGTGTTTGTCGACATCCGATGAATTGTGGGTTTATGATCAAGTTTATCTATGAGAAATATTTGAATCTCCTCTGAATTCTTTTATGTATGATTGGTTATCTTTGCAAGTCTCTTCAAATTATCAGTTTGGTTTGGCCTACTAGATTGATCTTTCTTGCAATGGGAGAAGTGCTTAGCTTTGGGTTCAATCTTGCGGTGTCCTTTCCCAGTGACAGCAGGGGCAGCAAGGCACATATTGTATTGTTGCCATCGAGGATAAAAAGATGGGGGTTGTATCATATTGCTTGAGTTTATCCCTCTACATCATGTCATCTTTCTTAATGCATTACTCCGTTCTTCATGAACTTAATACTCTAGATGCAGGTAGGAGTCGGTCGATGTGTGGAGTAATAGTAGTAGATGCAGAATCGTTTCGATCTACTTGTTGCGGACGTGATGCCTATATACATGATCATGCCTAGATATTCTCATAACTATGCACTTTTCGATCAATTGCTCGACAGTAATTTGTTCACCCACCGTAATACTTATGCTATCTTGAGAGAAGCCACTAGTGAAACCTATGGCCCCGGGTCTATCTTTTATCATATAAGTTTCCGATCTACTTTATTTGCAATCTTTACTTTTCAATCTATATCATAAAAATACCAAAAATATTTATCTTATTATCTCTATCATATCTCACTTTCGCAAGTTACTGTGAAGGGATTGCAACCCTTTTATCGCGTTGGTTGCGAGGTTCTTGTTTGTTTGTGCAGGTATGATGGACTTGCGTGGAGCCTCCTACTGGATTGATACCTTGGTTCTCAAAAACTGAGGGAAATACTTACACTACTTTGATGCATCACCCTTTCCTCTTCAAGGGAAAACCAACGCAGTGCTCAAGAGGTAGCAATAGACGTTGTTAATCTCACTTTTTGCGGAAGTAGTTTACAGTCAATATGCTCTGCTTAAGAAGCTTCCTTGCCCTATTCTGCACTCAATCTGCTTAGCTGAGATGGCATGCCAAGGCCGACTAGTTGCTAAAATATCCTGCCATACATTTACTGTGACGTAGATTGCCATGGTCTAGTAGCCAATCTATTAGGTGAAATAGCTCTACACCGTTTTATACTCGATCTTTGTTGCTGCGATGGCCTTCGATAGTTTGATGGTTGTGTGCTCAGCCTCATTGACTGCTGAAACAGCCTGCCATAATTTAGCACTCAAATCGGTTTGCTGAATTAGCTTTACATATAATTCGTTACTTAGATCTGCTCGTCCAAATACCTTGCCATAGCTTTAGACATCGACCTAGGTATTTTTTCTGGACTTCATAAAAAAGCATATATGTTTTTCCTGTAATATCTAGTAGAAGAAATAATTTGTATGTCTAAGAGATGGACAAGACTTGGATAACTTCTGCTTGAAGATTCTCCGTTGCATATGTCGAGGGGGTTGAAAACTTCATGAACTTTATCAGAGCTGAGTACGGTGGTCCGAAATCAGATGTGCTCTGCTCGTGTAGCAGTTGTATGAATTTAGTTACAAGACCCTAGTCAACTGTGCAAAATCATCTACACTTGTATGGGATGTCGATCACATATACTAGGTGGGTTCATCATGGTGAAGTTGTGAACGTCAATGTTATTGAGTAAGTGGAAGTAGCAGATCGCCATCTTGATCTGCCTGATGCTTAGGTGGAAGAGGAGGAGGAGGTGGTGGTAGCGAAGCCAGTGAGTTTGACCAACTTTGAAACAATGATACGAAATGCTCGTGCATTTTGTGAGCTTTCACCTACAGAAGAAACATGGTGGGCCCGCATGTTGGAACAATGCAACATGGCTGTCACTCGAGGAAATAAGCTGTCAATATTCTCAGCTATGGTCACCTTTCCTCAGGTGAAAACATCTGAGCGGATGACCAACAAATCATTCGATGCGATGTTGGCTGCTTTCTGCAAATCTTTCCCAGATGCGTTTGAGCTGCCACACACCTATAGTAAAATGAACAATTTCCTTCGTGCAGTTGGAATTGGATATGATATGATCCATGTTTGTTAGAATAATTATGTTCTATTCCGGAAGGATTATGCCAACTTAAGTGAATGACCGAAATGCAAATCATCAAGATGGAAAGATGGCGATACTGTGAAGAGGATTCCTCATAATGTTCTAAGACATTTTCCAATTATACCAAGATTGCAGAGGTTGTTTCATGATGCTGAAACAAGAGAGGATGTACTGTGGCATTCTAGGAACCAGGAGTACAGAGATGCAAATGTAATGAGCCATCCATCTCATGGTAGTGAGTGGAAAAGCTTCAATCATAAACACAAAAGGTTTGCTGCTGACCCGAGAAAAAATAGACTTGGCTTAGCTTCAGATGGATTTAACCCATTTGGCCACCAGAGCGCCACATATAGCATGTGGCCAGTGCTTGTTATCCCTTACAACATGCCTCCAAATGTCTGCACCAAAGAATCAAACTACATGATGGCCTTGCTCATCCTAGGTCCAAAAAGTCCTGGAAAGGATTTTGATTTATTCATGGAGCCTCTTGTGGAGGAACTTCAACAGCTATGGAGGGGTGTTCTCACTCGAGACCTATATAGCAGCCCACTAACTGATTTCTTTCTGCGTGCTATTATAATTTTGGGCATCCATGATTATCCGGCTGTGGGCACTATGTCAGGGCGAACGATACATTGTTACAATGCATGTGTTCGCTGTGACAGGAATCCGCTGTCATACACAATACTTAGCAAGATCTGTTACATTGGACACCGCCGTTTCCTTGCCAAGGACAAGCCGCATCCTAGAAAATACCGAAGATATGTGTTCAATGCAAATCATGAAAATCATGATGCGCCAAAGAGGCTCACCGCCGATGAGTTGCAAGTGGAATTAGAGAAGGTCGGGCATATTACACCAGGAAACCATCCTGGTAATGGTAGCGGGAAAAGGAAGCATGGCAGGGCAGAAGATAGATTATTGTTTACCCGCAGGTCCACTTTGTGGGACTTGGAGTATTGGAAAGATTTGGATCTACGGCATAATGTTGATGTGATGCACATCGAGAAAAATATATGTGATAGCATTATTAGCACACTTCTTAATATTGAAGGCAAGACAAAAGATACCTTAAAATCTAGGATTGATTTGACACACATGGGTATCAGACAGGATTTGCAGGTGCAAGATGAAGGTAAACCATGGGATATGGCACCAGTTGTGTACGTCTTGGACAAGGTAAAAAGAAAAGAATTCTGCGAGGTCCTATCATGTGTGAGATTCCCACATGGATTTGCTTCCAACCCTGAAAGGAGAGTTAGTGCAGATGGAAACAAGGTACAAGGGTTGAAAACTCATGATTGCCACGTCCTACTTCAAAGGGTTTTACCTGTTATCCTTAGAGGATTGGGACACCCTGACTTATACAAAGCAATTGCAGAGTTGGGACAATTCTTCAGGGAACTCTGCAGTAGAAATATCAGGACAGATGCTTTGGAGCATCTTAGAGACAATATACCAACTATCCTATGCGACCTTGAAAAGATATATCTTCCAGCCTTCTTTGATGTGATGGTGCATTTGGCTATTCATCTACCTGATGAGGGACTACTTAGAGGTCCAATACAGTATGGCTGGATGTACCCTATTGAAAGGCGGCTAGGCACTTTCAAGGGCTTTGTTAGGAACAGAGCTAGACCCAAGGGTTCCATTGCAAAGGCCTACATTGCTACAGAAGCATTGACATTCTGCTCAAAATACACTGAAACAGCTGATCAGCTTAGCAAAGAGGTGGGTGAAGACAATCCCGGGCTCAATGTTTTCGACAAGAGGACAAACCTAAAGATTTGGACAAAATGGTTTGGTATGTGTTGAATAACTGTCCTGAGATACTACCTTATATCAAGTAAGTGCTAAGTACTACGGCTTATACATCGTAATCTACTAAACTTGCAGCACATTCTTATATATTTAGATGTTTGATGCGATCATATGCTGTGCAACATCTACAAAAAGGAGTTACTGCCACAAAATCCAAGAAACAATGACAAACTGGTTATGGCAGGATTTGCGAAATGGTTCAAGAGCCATGTAAGCTTTTGAATTGCATTGTCAGTTTTTTAATATATTGAGTACATAAGATGATCAGCTTGTCTATTTTCTAACCATAGGTTAAGAAGATGTGGGAGGATGGGCAGGCAGTTGATGATGCCCTTTACTCACTAGCAATGGTTCCTGATACTCGGGTAAGACATTATGAAGCTTGCATTGTTGGAGATGTGCACTACAACACCCTTGCACACGATGAAGGAAGGAAGATACAAAACAGTGCCATCATGAGCACGGATACGTACGACAAAGAGACAACTGAAATGTATGCTAACATAACAGACATTGTTCAGTTGCAGTGTATCTCCAGTTTCGAGGATCATCGGTGTGTGGTTCTGTTATGCTGTCGTTGGTATAACCTATTTTCTAGGATCTCAAAACCCAGAGCTGATGATTATTTCAAATCCATCAATGACAAGGCGGCGTACCATACCAACGAGCCCTTTATTTTGGCAAGTCAAGCAACACATATTTTTTTCTTGGAAGACACATTTGCACGTAGCGATGACTGGAGAGTATTGCAAAGGTTTGAGCCGAGGAATTCGTTTAATGAAGTTGCACAACAAGATGATGCTTACACCACTCCTGATGTACAAGATAACACAGATGTTCCTAATATCTGTGAGAACCATCACATCAATGACGCCAGCGAAAAGATTGCATGTCATGCTATGGACATACAAGAGTTGATCAAGAAGAAGCCAACGTTCGAGGACATTGGCGAAGATGTTGATGCTGTTGCTGCGGATGATGATTAGATTGCTTTTGTCGCATTTGCTTGTCAGAAGATATTTTTTATCTACTATGTGAAATTGTGTTTTCTATGACAACTGAAACCTGATGAATGTGTTAGTATTTTGCTGTGAGAACATCACTTGTTATGTATGCTAATTTCTATTTGGTGATTGTATGGCGACTAAAACATGATGACATTGTTGTTTAGTTGTACTCATATTTGGCTGTGAAACTTGAATTTGATGACATAGTTTGTTGTTGGACTGCAATTTGCTCGACGTCTACAAATGGGAACAAAGCTGACCCAACAGGGCCTCTGCTAATTTATTTATTTATTACCAAAAGGGCCTATGCTATTTATTTATTTATGAGCAAAAGGGGATACCCCCTGATTTTCATTAATAGAAATCATTAGATGTTCACAACACTATGCCCAACCTGCTACACAGGTTTCATTCATTACTAGTTTCAGCAAAGTGCTCATGTAATAGCCACTGAATACATCACGAGTGCTACATACAGTGCAAATAAAGAGACAATCATCCTACAGAGCACATCATTTTTCCCATTATCTTCACAAGCTCTTTCATCTCCTCATTGTTGTCAAGGCCGTTCAGCAGCTGTTGCTTGGCCATGATCAGAGGAACTGCATCTTTAACCTTCTGCTCTGCATCTTCCTCTTCTGCCATTCCTTGAGTTACTTGTCCAACACCCCAACCTGCTGGTATTGGGATTCCTTGGCTAACTAAATTATCAGCATAGTTGCATTCCCCCACATCAGCAACTTCCCAGAAATACAAATCACATGAATCTTCCCTTTTCTGCACGAATCAAATTGGAAGATCATCAACCAAACTATTAAAAAAATCAACAACTGAAAGCAGCAGAACAACATTTAAACATATTATTACCCCATGATTCGGGCTTTTGTAGAAGACTCGGCCATGGTTGAGGATTGTGGTTGAGACGCGACGAATGACTCTGCGTGATTTGCAGCAGTGGCACCACACCAACGGCAGCGGGTTGCGATGAGCAACCAGCTGCGGTGCGTGTGCTGATGGGAGTGTGATGAGACCCACAGGCGATGGTATGGGTGGCGACTTGGCGCATATCTGGTTGTTGCCTGCTGAAGAGCAGGTGAACGAGCTGCCAACTGACATGGTTGCTGAGGAGAAAGCTTCTGATGCTAGGCAGAGTAAGTAGAGAAGAGGAGAAGCGAATGTTGGATATGTCAGTTTCATTACTTGTAGAGTAGCATAACACCATATATAGTCATAGTCTAGGTTTGCATTCGAACCAGCTACATGAGCACGTCTCTCTTTTTTCTAAAACTCAGCAACGTCTCTTTACTGATACACTAGCTTGTTCTATACGCCTTCTCAAGTCTTTGATTTTCTTTCTTTGTTTTCTGAGGAAGGAAGGAGGACAAAATTGAGAGTTTCTGGGACTCAAACCCAAGACCTCTTGGTTGAAAACCAAGGGTGCTAGTCACTTATGTGGTGAACGTTCCCTGGGAGGAGGACAACAGATGAACGCATTTTCCTCGCAGTTTTAGTTGCGACGCAAGATCGAACGGTCACAGTTTCGGGAATGTTAACACGCGAATGAGCCCATTTTTTCTTTTCTTCCTATATATATAAAAAATATGCTACTTGGTGTCGGTTTAGTCAACAAACGATTGTGCCAACCTTGACCGTTGGATTGACATTCAACGTGTGTCATGTTTCTTCAGTCTCTTCTTCCTCCTGCCGCCAAAGCCAAACCAGCACCGGCGGGACCGCCTGCTCTCGCCTCCCACGGCTGGTCGTGCTGCCGCGCACACATCATGGCCACATCGCACCCTAAAACTCTACGCATCTTCCCCGACTCTTGTTCATTCCCGTCCAAGGCCTCACCATCGTCCTCCACTTGGTTCGGTCACCACGGCACCGCCCTCCGGTGTTCTCAACATGGTCGACAACCAAGAGGAATAAGGAGATGATTGTACATGGTGAGGATGACAGTAGGGACCTAGTAGTGCACGCGGTAATTTTGTTTTTTCAGGACGGAGAAGGGTATCAACTGGGTTGTGCGGGAGCTGTGGCCCGTCTAGCCCAGACTTTTATTTCATATGTTTAGCACATGACCAGCCCAGTTTATTTTTTTCCTTTCTTAAAATGGCTAGCAAGCTATTTTGTTTTTTGTAGAATAACCAATGTAGGCCTACTTGCTTTTCTACGCCCTGCTGGGCCGGAAATCTTTCAAGACGAGGAGGGATGCATTTTGCCTAGAAAATGGGCTATAAGTAATAATAAATGGGCTATAAGTAATAATAAATGGGCTGTAAAATGAAAAATACAGCAAACATGCAATTAGTTCCAAAATACTTTTTTCTTTCGGATTTTGATATTTTAAATTTCATTGTTGTTGTGCGGGTAAAATTACATTGAATTTAAATTAAGGCATATTTAGTTTTAAAATTAATTTGAATCTGGCTAGAAATTTTGGGTTGTATGTTGTTTGGGACATATTTGGAGGCTGACTTGTGGGTCTACTAGGTTGACGGGTACGAAAGGCTTTGTCAACTTAGTCCATAAACGATTCTAGAAGCAGTGACCATTGGATGCTAATCCAACGGCCGTGCTGCTTCTTCAATATCTGATCTTCTTGCTCGAGCCGCCCAAACCAGCGCCGATGGGACTGCCTGCTCCCGTCTCCCGTGGCCGGCTGTGCTGCCGGACAGGCCGCACCGCCCCACCCTACTCCATTACTAGCCAGGCCATTCCTCTAGTCACCCACACCTTCTGTTATTTTTCGGCGACGGCAGCCGGACTAGTAAACCCTCGTACTCCCCACTGCGTGGGAAACTACTGTTGAGTCTTCCCCGGATCTGTGTCGTTCCCTTCCTAGGCCTTGCCGTCGTCCACCGCCATGGTGCTCTTGGCACGGCCTAGTCAACATGGTCAATGAACGACATCCATCGGACGTGGACCGTATGTGGAGAGTCTGAGAGCTGGGTCCACGACTGCACACAAGGAAATGCCTCCTTATTACGCGCAAAATAATGATTCCTCCACCTGACATCTAGGACCCACCGGAAGGGCCTCTGTATTTTGTGAAAAAAACGTGTCGCCCGCTGACAGGTCGGACCCACCAGCTATATCTTCACATGCAAGGAAGTGCCTCCTTATTACGCACAAAAAAATGAATACCCCCCTGCTAGCTGGAACCCAGCATAGTGGGAGGCTGACTTGTGGGCCTACTAAGTTGACGGGGACGGAGGGCTTTGTCAACTTAGTCAATATGAACGATTCTAGCTCCAGTTACCGTACGATGTTCATCCAACGGCCGTAGTGCTTCTTCAACCTCTGGTCTTCTTGCTCCGGCCACCCAAACCAGCGTCGGTCGTGCCGCGTGCTCCTGCCTCCCGTGGCCGGCCGTGATGCCGCGGAGGCCTCACCACCCCTACTACTCCCATCGCTGGCCAGACCATCCCTCTACTCACCCACACCCCCTGTTATTCTGCGGTGACGGCAGCCTCACACAGCAGCCGAACCAGTGAACCCTCGTACTCCTCTCCGCGTGGGCATCCACTGCCGCGTCTTCCCCGGCTCCGCCTCGTCCCCTTCCTAGGCCTCGCCGTCATCCACCACCTTCATGCCCTCGGTGTGGCGTGGTCAATATGGTCAATGACTGACTTCCATCGAAAGAGTACTGTATGTGGAGAGGCTGACAGCTGGGTCCACGTGTTGGAAATATGCCCTAGAGGCAATAATAAAAGTATTATTATATTTCATTGTTCATGATAATTGTCTTTTATTCATGCTATAACTGTATTATCCGGAAATCGTAATACACGTGTGAATACTTAGACCACACTATGTCCCTGGTAAGCCTCTAGTTGACCAGCTCGTTGTGATCAACAGATAGTCATGGTTTCCTGACTATGGACATTGGATGTCGTTGATAACGGGATCACATCATTAGGAGAATGATGTGATGGACAAGACCCAATCCTAAGCATAGCATAAAAGATCGTGTAGTTCGTTTTGCTAGAGCTTTGCAAGTGTCAAGTATCTCTTCCTTCGACCATGAGATCGTGTAACTCCCGGATACCGTAAGAGTGCCTTGGGTGTATCAAACGTCACAACGTAACTGGGTGACTATAAAGGTGCATTACAGGTATCTCCGAAAGTAGCTGTTGGGTTGACACGGATCGAGACTGGGATTTGTCACTCCGTATGACGGAGAGGTATCTCTGGGCCCACTTGGTAATGCATCATCATATTGAGCTCAATGTGACCAAGGTGTTGGACACGGGATCATGCATTACGGTACGAGTAAAAGTGACTTGCCGGTAACGAGACTGAACAAGGTATTGGGATACCGATGATCGAGTCTCGGGCAAGTAACGTACCGATTGACAAAGGGAATTGCATACAGGGTTTGATCGAATCCTCGACATCGTGGTTCATACGATGACAACATCGAGGAGCATGTGGGATCCATCATGGGTATCCAGATCCCGCTGATGGTTATTGACTGAGAGCGTCTCGGTCATGTCTGCATGTCTCCCGAACCCGTAGGGTCTACACACTTAAGGTTCGGTGACGCTAGGGTTATGAAGATATGGATATGCAGAAACCCGAATGTTGTTCGGAGTCCCGGATGAGATCCCGGATGTCACGAGGAGTTCCGGAATGGTCCGGAGGTAAAGAATTATATATAGGAAGTGCTATTTCGGGCATCGGGACAAGTTTCGGGGTTATCGGTATTGTACCGGGACCACCGGAAGGGTCCCGGGGGTCCACCGGGTGGGGACACCTGTCCCGGGGGGCCACATGGGCTGTAGGGGGTGCGCCTTGGCCATCATGGGCCAAGGGCACCAGCCCCTATAGGCCCATGCGCCTAGGGTTTCCCCCTAGGAGGAGTCCTAGTGGTGGAAGGCACCCCTAGGTGCCTTGGGGGGAGGGAAACCTCCCCTAGGCCGCCGCCCCCCCTAGTAGATCTCATCTACTAGGGCCGGCGCCCCCCCTGGCACCCCTATATATAGTGGGGGAGAGGAGGGATTTCATACACCAGCCCCTGGCGCCTCCACCTCCCCCCGTTACGTCTCTCCCTCGTAGTCTCGGTGAAGCCCTGCTGCTGTGACGCCCTGCATCCACCACCACGCCGTCGTGCTGCTGGATCTTCATCAACCTCTCCTTCCCCCTTGATGGATCAAGAAGGAGGAGACGTCTCCCGTCCCGTACGTGTGTTGAACGCGGAGGTGCCGTCCGTTCGGCGCTGGTCATCGGTGATTTGGATCACGTCAAGTACGACTACATCATCACCTTGCAAGCTTCCGCACGCGATCTACAAGTGGTATGTAGATGCAAACTCTCTCCCTAGACTCGTTGCTTAGATGAACTCATAGATGGATCTTGGTGAAACCGTAGGAAAAATTTTAATTTTCTGCAACGTTCCCCAACAGTGGCATCATGAGCTAGGTCTATGCGTAGTTCTCTTTGCACGAGTAGAACACAACTTTGTTGTGGGCGTGGATTTTGTCATCTTACTTGCCTCTACTAGTCTTTTCTTGCTCAACGGTATTGTGGGATGAAGCGGCCCGGACCAACCTTACACATACACTTATGTGAGACCGGTTCCACCGACTGACATGCACAAGTTGCATAAGGTGGCTGGCGGGTGTCTGTCTCTCCCACCTTAGTTGGAGCGGAATCGATGAACAGGGCCCTTATGAAGGGTAAATAGAAGTTGACAAAATCACGTTGTGGTGATTCGTAGGTAAGAAAACGTTCTTGCTAGAACCCAATTGCAGCCACGTAAAAGATGCAACAACAATTAGAGGACGTCTAACTTGTTTTTGCAGCGATTGATCATGTGATGTGATATGGCCAGAAGTTGTGATGAATGATGAATTGTGATGTATGAGATCATGTTCTTTGTAATAGGATTCACGACTTGCATGTCGATGAGTATGACAACCGGCAGGAGCCATAGGAGTTGTCATTATTTTTTGTATGACCTGCGTGTCATTGAATAACGTCATGTAAACTACTTTACTTTAATGCTAAACGTTAGTCATAGAAGTAGAAGTAGTCGTTGGCGTGACAACTTCATGAAGACACGATGATGAAGATCATGATGATGGAGATCATGGTGTCAAGCCGGTGACAAGATGATCATGGAGCCCCGAAGATGAAGATCAATGGAGCTATATGATATTGGCCATATCATGTCACAACTATATAATTGCATGTGATGTTTATTATGTATTATGCATCTTGTTTACTTAGGACGACGGTAGTAAATAAGATGATCCCTTATAAAATTTCAAGAAGTGTTCTCCCCTAACTGTGCACCGTTGCTACAGTTCGTCGCTTCTAAGCACCACGTGATGATCGGGTGTGATGGATTCTTACGTTCACATACAACGGGTGTAAGACAGTTTTACACAGCGAAAACACTTAGGGTTAACTTGACGAGCCTAGCATGTGCAGACATGGCCTCGGAACACGGAGACCGAAAGGTCGAACACGAGTCGTATGGAAGATACGATCAACATGAGAATGTCCACCGACGATGACTAGTCCGTCTCACGTGATGATCGGACACGGCCTAGTCGACTCGGATCGTGTAACACTTAGATGACTAAAGGGATGTCTAATCTAAGTGGGAGTTCATAATTTGATTAGAACTTTATTATCATGAACTTAGTCTAAAACCTTTGCAAATATGTCTTGTAGATCAATGGCCAACGCTAACGTCAACATGAACTTCAACGCGTTCCTAGAGAAAACCAAGCTGAAAGATGATGGCAGCAACTATACGGACTGGGTCCGGAACCTGAGGATCATCCTCATAGCTGCCAGGAAACAATATGTCCTAGAAGGACCGCTAGGTGACGCTCCCGTCCCAGAGAACCAAGACATTATGAATGCTTGGCAGTCTCGCGCTGATGATTACTCCCTCGTTCAGTGCGGCATGCTTTACAGCTTAGAACCGGGGCTCCAAAAGCGTTTTGAGCATCACGGAGCATATGAGATGTTCGAAGAGCTGAAACTAGTTTTTCAAGCTCATGCCTGGGTCGAGAGATATGATGTCTCCGACAAGTTCTACAGTTGTAAGATGGAGGAAAACAGTTCTGTCAGTGAGCACATCCTGAAGATGTCTGGGTTGCACAACCGTATGACCCAGCTGAACATTAACCTTCCAAATGAGGCGGTCATTGACAGAATCCTCCAGTCGCTCCCACCAAGCTACAAGAGCTTTGTGATGAACTACAACATGCAGGGAATGGAAAAGACCATTCCTGAAGTGTTCTCGATGCTGAAGTCAGCGGAGGCTGAAATCAAGAAAGAACATCAAGTGTTGATGGTCAATAAGACCACTAAGTTCAAGAAGGGCAAGGGTAAGAAGAACTTCAAGAAGGACGGCAAAGATGTTGCCGCGCCTGGTAAGCCAGTTACCGGGAAGAAGTCAAAGAATGGACCCAAGCCTGAGACTGAGTGCTTTTATTGCAAGGGGAAGGGTCACTGGAAGCGGAACTGCCCCAAATACTTAGCGGATAAGAAGGCCGGCAACACGAAAGGTATATTTGATATACATGTGATTGATGTGTACCTTACCAGTAATCGTAGTAACTCCTGGGTATTTGATACCGGTGCCGTTGCTCATATTTGTAACTCACAGCAGGAGCTGCGGAATAAACGGAGACTGGCAAAGGATGAGGTGACGATGCGCATCGGGAATGGTTCCAGAGTCGATGTGATCGCCGTCGGCACGCTGCCTCTACATTTACCTACGGGATTAGTTTTGAACCTTAATAATTGTTATTTAGTGCCAAGTTTGAGCATGAACATTGTATCAGGATCTCGTTTAATACGAGATGGCTACTCATTTAAGTCTGAGAATAATGGTTGTTCGATTTATATGAGAGATATGTTTTATGGTCATGCTCCGATGGTCAATGGTTTATTCTTAATGAATCTCGAGCGTAATATTACACATGTTCATAGTGTAGATGCCAAAAGATTTAAAGTTGATAACGATAGTCCCACATACTTGTGGCACTGCCGCCTTGGTCACATTGGTGTCAAGCGCATGAAGAAGCTCCATGCCGATGGACTTTTAGAGTCTCTTGATTATGAATCGTTTGACACGTGC
>NC_041391.1:583222737-583233131 GCF_002162155.2 Triticum dicoccoides | reverse complement strand
CCTAGTAGATCTCATCTACTAGGGCCGGCGCCCCCCTGGCACCCCTATATATAGTGGGGGAGAGGAGGGACTTCATACACCAGCCCCTGGCGCCTCCACCTCCCCCCGTTACGTCTCTCCCTCGTAGTCTCGGCGAAGCCCTGCTGCTGTGACGCCCTGCATCCACCACCACGCCGTCGTGCTGCTGGATCTTCATCAACCTCTCCTTCCCCCTTGCTGGATCAAGAAGGAGGAGACGTCTCCCGTCCCGTACGTGTGTTGAACGCGGAGGTGCCGTCCGTTCGGCGCTGGTCATCGGTGATTTGGATCACGTCGAGTACGACTACATCATCACCTTGCAAGCTTCCGCACGCGATCTACAAGTGGTATGTAGATGCAAACTCTCTCCCTAGACTCGTTGCTTAGATGAACTCATAGATGGATCTTGGTGAAACCGTAGGAAAAATTTTAATTTTC
Source organism: Triticum dicoccoides (assembly GCF_002162155.2). NCBI lineage: Eukaryota > Viridiplantae > Streptophyta > Magnoliopsida > Poales > Poaceae > Triticum > Triticum dicoccoides. The sequence continues at coordinate 583,232,675 of NC_041391.1, read as the reverse complement.
TGCAACGTTCCCCAACACCACGGCCACAGCAAGGAAGTGCCTCCTTATTACGCAGAAAATAATGATTCCTCCACCTGATAGTAGGGACCCACCGGACGAGCAACCGTATTTCGCAAAGAAAACTTTCCCGCTGACTGCTGGGAACTACCAGCTACATCTTCGCACACAAGGGATTGCATCCATATTACGGGCAAAAAAATGATTCGCCCCCTGACTGCTGGGACCCACCAGCTACATCTTCACACTCAAGGAAGTGCCTGATAGTCGGGACCAACCTGGTCAAAGCGTATGTAGCGTTGTCATTCTGGTCGTGAACGTGTATGTACATACTGGTCGATGTAGAGGCGTGCACGTGTCGATGTAGAGGCGCACACGTGTCGTAGTAGAGGCGCGCACGTAGAATGTACACGTACATACAGTGGCCAGGGTGCAAGAACAACCACATACAAACATACAGGCAGGGTCTCAAACGCCTACTCGCGCATACGTATGGCCAGGGCTCGTGTACATGGCTGGGTCGGAACGGAGAAACTGCGTCATTGTCATGTTCATGGGGAGACAACCGGCTGGGTCGGAACGGAATGCGTCGTTGTGTTCATCGAGAGGGCTTGGACGGAACAGCTGATGGAAACAAGGCGTGGTGTACCGTAGAACGGAGGAAATGGCCTTGTGTTCGACCAACCACGGTCAAAACAGGATCCTGTTCATCTGGAGGGGTCTGGCGTACCGCAAAATGGAGGAAACAGAGTTCTATTGGACCTCCTACGGTCGAAACGGGGTCCTATTGATCGGGAGGGGTGTGCTATACCGCAAAATGGAGGAAACAGACTTGTGTTGGAGTGTTACGGTCGAAACGGGGGCCCTGTTCATCGGAGGGGTGTGGCGTACCACAAAACGGGACTCCACGGGATACTGTTCATCTCCACCGTCGACCTCCTCCAGCCTCCACAGGACACTGTTCATCCACTGTCGACCTCCTCTAGCCTCCACCTATGACTGTTCATCCGCGGGCTCCTGTTCATCCAGCCTCCACCATGCGCTCCTCCACCGGCTACTGTTGAACTAGCCCTCTCCACGGGGTCCTGTTCAACCACCCCTCCATGGGCTACTATTCATCCAGCCCTCCACCGACTACTGTTCAACCAGCCCTCCAGGGGGTCCTATTCATCCAGCCCTCCACGCGGTCCTGTTCATCCATGCCCAACCGGCTCGATCGATCGGGGTCCTGTTCATCCAGCGGCAACACTATGGGGTCCTGTTCATCCAACCCCCCACAGGGAACTGTTTGTCGGATATCGAGTTCCGGCAAAATCCTTAAGGTTCGAACTCTGGGGTGCGCACGAAGATATTCTCCCTACCAAAACACGCCCACAACCTTGCCGCAATTCTAAGCTAGCACGATGAACAACACAAGAGACACGAGGTTTATACTGGTTCGGGCCATCATTGTGGTGTAATACCCTAATCCAGTGTGTGGTGTGGTGGATTGCCTCTTGGGCTGATGATGAACAGTACAGGGGAAGAACAACCTCCTGGGGTGAGGTGTTCTTGTGGTGGTATGCTTGGAGACGAATTGATCCATCTCTATTGGCTCTAGGATGGACCAGATGCCTTCTACTTTGGTGGCTATCTCTATACATAGAGGCCCTAGTCCTCTTCCCAAATATTGAGCGGGAAGGGATCCAACAACGGCCATTTTGAAAGGGGACAGCTAGTACATGCTATCCTGACTAAAGGTGGTCTTTGACTGCCAAAGGCACTGGAGGTGACGCCGTCTTGGGCTCCATGGTGACCTCTGTCCTGCCGCTCTGCTGGTCTTGGTCTCGTTGCACTGATATGGAAACCTTTGCTTGATGCCTCGGTACTCCGCGCCTGCGCTTGCCCCCTTTGCACCAAAGAGGAAACAAGGACACTGCGCAGGCTGGCACCCGCCTGGTCTTGATCTTCATGGCTTGTGTCATGAGCAGCTCACGAGGTACCCCTTTCCTTGATCTCTCCGCCTCCTCGCGAGCCTACCTGGTGAGGCTGCCCCTGATGAGGCCTTGCATCATCCGCCCCACAAGGCTTGGCCCCTCGCGAGGGTCTTGAACTTGGGTTGATGAAGACAGGCCGTACTGGGCCACTACTGAGCCACGCTGCAGGCCGCAAGCAGGCAAGTCTGGGGACCCCCATTCCCAGAACGCCGACTGTAGCCCCCGGGCCCAAGGTGCACTCGGACTTGGCTTAGCAGTGAAGCCAAAGGACATGTGCGGAGCGCCGCGGTCCGCAACAGCCCGCGGCCTTGGTCGCCGCGTGGCGGTTGATTGGACGTGGGCATCTCCGCTTCCCCATGCTGCCTCGACAACTGCCCGACTTGACGAGTCCCTGCTGCATGCAAAAAGAGTCATCATTACCTGTGATCATGGAGGTCGACGGTTGGCCTCCTCTAGACTATAAGTACGGAGGGGCGTGAGCCCCTGTTGTCCATATCCTTCTTGCTTCGCCTGCTTCTTCCCCCTGCTCCACCTTCGTTCTCGACGCCAATGGCACCGATCCGCCGGTTCTCAGCCGAGGAGAAAGGAAAGGCCCCCCGGGAGGGGCCTGACCCGCTTCCGCCGAAGAAACGGTCGGTCCCCTGCCGCCGCGACGAGGTTGCGAGGCCGGAGATGACGAGGCCTTGGTGCGAGTGGCCACCTCCTGGGTTCCCGCTTCCCCTGTACGCCCGGGACGAGGGCCCTGGAGAAGGAGACGATAAGCGACACCGTCCGCGCCGCAGGCAAGGTCGATGAGCTACGGCGATGCGCGTCGTTGCTCCTGGAGTCCATGCCGCGGACTCCTCTCGCGAGCTCGTGCTCCACGCCGCGATGCCTCCAAGCACCTGGATTCGCTTCCCTCCATTCTTCGCCTTCGAGATGCCACCGAGGGGGCCTCTCGAGCTTTGGCTGCAGCACGCCGATTGCGGTGCTCCGGCGACCGGAGCAGAGGTTGAAGTCGTCGCTCCGGGCAAAGTCTTCATGACCCGAGGCTGGGGAGAGGTCGCCTGGGTCTGCAGAACAGGGGTGCCCTTGTGATTCATTTTGAATACGATGGCGCCTCCTTGATGTTCCTCAAGGTCTTCGATGCTGAAGGCCGTCGACTGGAGTGCTGCCCCAGAGTAGGTAGCTAGGACATCGACGTGGCAAGGGCTAGGCCTGCCGCTCGCTTCCCTACCGGCTCCTCCGGCAGCGGCAGCGATGCTTGGGAGTCAAGCGACTCTCCCGAGCTCTTTGCGACTCCAGAGACGAGCGACGACAGCTACGTGCCCTCGAGCTTGCGTCGTGCTCGGAGCAAGGCGGCTGCATCAGGCCGCCGGTGCAGCTGATCTGGATGGGGTTGGCGCCGGCATCCCGTGGCCCACTGTTGATGATGGCGTCGTCCATGGAGGCGCATGTAGTTAGGGCTCCTTAGGATTCGCGTCTTTTGTTCCCTACGAGGAATCGAGAAAACACCCAGCGGGGGCGTGTAAAGGGTCCGCGATGTCTTTTGTTGATATTATCCTTATTATGAAGTGGTGCGAATGCTTGTCCTGACCCAGGTTGGTTCCCCCTTTCTAACCTCGCGATGACTAAGTGCTCTACACTGACAGGTCCCGGTCCCTAGGCAGGCTTCAGCTGTCGCTGGTATACCAGGTCGCGATGCCGTGGTCAAGGCTAGGAGGTGAGCGGCCCGAGGTCTAGTAAGAGCCCCTGAGGCGCGATGCTCAGCAAGTCCCCTTTAGCGCACAAGCAGCCGTCGAAAGATGAGAAAGGAAGGCAACATTGCTGCCATAGAGTCGCATTAGGTGGCGATTCCATGTCGCATCAATTAGTTGTTCCAGGCACGAAACTTATCTTGAAAACATGGAGTCGTTCCTCCGCGTTGCACCAGACTTGTACGTCGGCAGCTAGGATGTAGCTGGGTTGGGCTTTCGCGAGCTTCCCCTCTCTTCCCCACACTCTCCTTTATGCTCTACGTCCTCAGGTCCCGGCCCACGAGCGAGCTCAGCTGCCACAGGTATGTCGGTGACGCTGTGGACAAGGCCAGGGGGTGAGGGCTCGAGAGCCAGTAAGAGATCCTGAGTCGCGATGCTTAGGAGCCCCCGTTTTAACGTGCAAGCGGTTCGCGCAGGAAAGAAAGAGAGAGCTCATGATGCCACCCGCTGTAGACCTCAGGAGGTTCCTGTAAACCAACACGATAGAAGCACGGGTTGCCACTATGATTGCCGTCCGACCATTGGTTGCTCCGAGAGAGTGGTGAGGGCACTGAGGGCCTGGTGAGGTGACGCTTGCGGGGCTGCCGTAGGCCAGAGCTCGACCACTCAGATTTGTCGATGTTGTAGGGACGGACCCATGCGCAAGCGTCGTGCCAGCGCGAGCGGCTCCAAGGGTAGGTGTCAATCGAGCAGGCGATTATCACATGCGGGTTAGGCATGAAAGGCCAATCAACTTGGATAAATGTAGAAGGTATACATGCCACTGGGTCAGGCCCGAGCGGCTTGGGGATGATGCAGCCCAAGGGGCGCCCCCAGCAAGTTAAACTAAAGACATAAGCAAAAGGGATACATGCCGTAGGGACAGACCCATGCGACCTGGGAGTGATGCAGCCCCGAGGGTGCTCCCAACTGACATGAGCTCGAAAGATGTCACCTAGTACCATTGTTGATGGGGTGTTGGAGTAGCTGAAGATACCCGGTGAGGAGGCCAACCCTCACGAGCCACCAGAGCCCTGGGCCTCGGGAGGCTCTGGGGGTCCAGGCGGTTCCTCGAGGACCATCTCCATCTCCGCTAGGAACTGTTGGGGAACGTTGCAGAAAATTAAAATTTTTCCTACGGTTTCACCAAGATCCATCTATGAGTTCATCTAAGCAATGAGTCATGGGAGATGCATCTACATACCACTTTGTAGATCGCGAGCGGAAGCGTTCAAAAGAACGGGGTTGAAGTAGTCGTTCTCGTCGTGATCCTATCACCGGAGATCCTAGCGCCGAACGGACGGCACCTCCGCGTTCAACACACGTACGGAGCGGATGACGTCTCCTCCTTCTTGATCCAGCAAGGGGGAAGGAGAGGTTGATGATGATGGCTCCAGAAGCAGCACAATGGCGTGGTGGTGGTGGAACAGCAGCACTCCGGCAGGGCTTCGCCAAGCATGTGACGGAGGAGGAAGAGGTGTAGCAGGGGGAGGGAGGCGCCAGAACTTCAGGGTGCGGCTGCCCCCTCCCCCTCCCTTTATATAGGCCCCCAGGGGGGGCGCCGGCCCTGGGAGATCCAATCTCCCAAGGGGGGCGGCGGCCAAGGGGGTGGAGTACCCCCCAAGGCAAGTGGGGCGCCCCCCCACCCTAGGGTTTCAACCCTAGGCGCAGGGGGTGGGCCAAGGGGGGCGCACTAGCCCACTATGGGCTGGTTCCCCTCCCCACTTCAGCCCTTGGGGCCCTCCGGGATGGGTGGCCCCACCCGGTGGACCCCCGGGACCCTTTCGGTGGTCCCGGTACAATACCGGGCGACCCCGAAACCTTCCCGATGGCCGAAATATCACTTCCTATATATAATTCTTCACCTCTGGACCATTCCGGAACTCCTTGTGACGTCCGAGATCTCATCCGGGACTCCGAAAAACATTCGGTATGCTGCATACTCATATTCATACAACCCTAGTGTCACCGAACCTTAAGTGTGTAGACCCTACGGGTTCGGGAGACACGTAGACATGACCGAGACGGCTCTCGGGCAATAACCAACAGCGGGATCTAGATACCCATGTTGGCTCCCACATGCTCCTCGATGATCTCATCGGATGAACCACAATGTCAAGGATTCGAACAACCCCGTATACAATTCCCTTTGTCAATCGGTACGTTACATGCCCGAGACTCGATCGTCGGTATCCCAATACCTCGTTCAGTCTCGTTACCGGCAAGTCACTTTACTCGTACCATAATGCATGATCCCATGACCAAACACTTGGTCACTTTGAGCTCATTATGATGATGCATTACCGAGTGGGCCCAGAGATACCTCTCTGTCATACGGAGTGACAAATCCCAGTCTCGATCCGTGTCAACCCAACAGACACTTTTGGAGATACCTGTAGTGCACCTTTATAGTCACCCAGTTACGTTGTGACGTTTGGTACACCCAAAGCACTCTTACGGTATCCGGGAGTTACACGATCTCATGGTCTAAGGAAGAGATACTTAACATTGAAAAAGCTCTAGCAAAACGAACTACACGATCTTGTGCTATGCTTAGGATTGGGTCTTGTCCATCACATCATTCTCCTAATGATGTGATCCCGTTGTCAATGACATCTAATGTCCATATTCAGGAAACCATGACTATCTGTTGACCAACGAGCTAGTCAACTAGAGGCTCACTAGGGACATGTTATGGTCTGTGTATTCACACTCGTATTACGATTTCCGGATAATACAGTTATAGCATGAATAAAAGACAATTATCATGAGCAAAGAAATATAATAATAACCCTTTTATTATTGCCTCTAGGGCATATTTCCAACAGTCTCCCACTTGCACTAGAGTCAATAATCTAGTTACATTGTGATGAATCGAACACCCATAGAGTTCTGGTGTTGATCTGTTGGGTTTCGTAGTAATTTCAAAAATTTCCTACGCGCACACAGGATCATGTGATGCATGGCAACGAGAGGAGAGTGTTGTCTACGTACCCAACGCAGACCGACTGCGGAAGCGATGACACGACGTAGAGGAAGTAGTCGTACGTCTTCACGATCCAACCGATCAAGCACCGAAACTACGGCACCTCCGAGTTCGAGCACACGTTCAGCTCGATGACGATCCCCGGACTCCGATCCAGCAAAGTGTCGGGGAAGAGTTTCGTCAGCACGACGGCGTGGTGACGATCTTGATGGACTACAGCAGCAGGGCTTCGCCTAAACTCCGCTACAGTATTATCGAGGAATATGGTGGCAGGGGGCACCGCACACGGCTAAGGAATCGATCACGTGGATCAACTTGTGTCAACTTGTGTGTTTAGAGGTGCCCCTGCCTCCGTATATAAAGGAGCCAAGGGGGGGAGGAGGCGCCGGCCAGGAGGAGGTGGCGCAGGAGGAGTCCTACTCCTACCGGGAGTAGGACTCCCCCCCAATCCTATTCCAACTAGGATTCCCAAGGGGGAAAGAGGGAGAGGAGTGGCCGGCCACCTCTCCTAGTCCTAATAGGACTAGGGGAAGGGGGGAGGCGCGCAGCCCCCTTGGGCTGCCCCTTTCTCCTTTCCACTAAGGCCCATGATGGCCCATATGGCTCCCGGGGGGTTCCGGTAACCTCCCGGTAACCCGGTAAAATCCCGATTTCACCCGGAACACTTCCGATGTCCAAACATAGACTTCCAATATATCAATCTTTATGTCTCGACCATTTCGAGACTCCTCGTCATGTCCGTGATCACATCCGGGACTCCGAACAACCTTCGGTACATCAAAATGCATAAACTCATAATATAACTGTCATCGTAACCTTAAGCGTGCGGACCCTACGGGTTCGAGAACAATGTAGACATGACCGAGACACGTCTCCGGTCAATAACCAATAGCGGGACCTGGATGCCCATATTGGCTCCTACACATTCTACGAAGATCTTTATCGGTCAGACCGCATAACAACATACGTTGTTCCCTTTGTCATCGGTATGTTACTTGCCCGAGATTCGATCGTCGGTATCCAATACCTAGTTCAATCTCGTTACCGGCAAGTCTCTTTACTCGTTCCGTAATACATCATCTCACAACTAACATATTAGTTGTAATGCTTGCAAGGCTTATGTGATGTGTATTACCGAGAGGGCCCAGAGATACCTCTCCGACAATCGGAGTGACAAATCCTAATCTCGAAATACGCCAACCCAACATCGACCATTGGAGACACCTGTAGTACTCCTTTATAATCCCCCAGTTACGTTGTGACGTTTGGTAGTACCCAAAGTGTTCCTCCGGTAAACGGGAGTTGCATAATCTCATAGTCATAGGAACATGTATAAGTCATGAAGAAAGCAATAGCAACATACTAAACGATCGGGTGCTAAGCTAATGGAATGGGTCATGTCAATCAGATCATTCTACTAATGATGTGACCTCGTTAATCAAATAACAACTCATTGTTCATGGTTAGGAAACATAACCATCTTTGATTAACGAGCTAGTCAAGTAGAGGCATACTAGTGACACTCTGTTTGTCTATGTATTCACACATGTATTATGTTTCCGGTAAATACAATTCTAGCATGAATAATAAACATTTATCATGATTATAAGGAAATAAATAATAACTTTATTATTGCCTCTAGGGCATATTTCCTTCAGTCTCCCACTTGCACTAGAGTCAATAATCTAGATTACACTGTAATGAATCTAACACCCATGGTTCACATCGATATGTGATCAACACCCAAAGGGTTTTACTAGATTCAGTCATCTAGTTCACATCGCTATGTGATTAACACCCAAGGAGTACTAAAGTGCGATCATGTTTTGCTTGTGAGAGAATCTTAGTCAACGGGTCTGTCACATTCAGATCCGTAAGTATTTTGCAAATATTTATGTCAACAATGCTCTGCACGGAGCTACTCTAGCTAATTGCTCCCACTTTCAATATGTATCCAGGTTGAGACTCAGTGTAACTTTTACAACAAACTCTTTTATCACCTCTATAATCGAGAAACATCTCCTTAGTCCTTACTAAGGATATTCTTGACCAATGTCCAGTGATCTACTCCTAGATCACTATTGTACTCTCTTGCCAAATTCAGAGTAAGGTATACAATAGGTCTGGTACATAGCATAGCATACTTTATAGAACCTATGACTGAGGCACAGGGAATGACTTTTCATTTTTTCTATTTTCTGCTGTGGTCGGGATTTGAGTCTTACTCAATTTCATACCTTGTAACACAGGCAAGAACCCTTTCTTCGCTTGATCCATTTTGAACTTCTTCAAAATTTTGTCAAGGTATGTGCTTTGTGAAAGTCCAATTAAGCGTCTTGATCTATCTCTATAGATCTTAATGCCTAATATGTAAGCAGCTTCACCGAGGTCTTTCATTGAAAAACTTTTATTCAAGTATCCCTTTATGCTATCCAGAAATTCTATATCATTTCCAATCAGTAATATGTCATCCACATATAATATCAGAAATGCTACAGAGCTCCCACTCACTTTCTTGTAAATACAGGCTTCTCCGAAAGTCTGTATAAAACCAAATGCTTTGATCACACTATCAAAACGTTTATTCCAACTCCGAGAGGCTTGCACCAGTCCATAAATGGATCGCTGGAGCTTGCACACTTTGTTAGCTCCCTTTGGATCGACAAAACCTTCTGGTTGCATCATATACAACTCTTCTTCCAGAAATCCATTCAGGAATGCAGTTTTGACATCCATTTGCCAAATTTCATAATCATAAAATGCGGCAATTGCTAACATGATTCGGACGGACTTAAGCATCGTTACGGGTGAGAAGGTCTCATCGTAGTCAATTCCTTGAACTTGCCGAAAACCTTTTGCGACAAGTCGAGCTTTGTAGACAGTAACATTACCATCAGCGTCAGTCTTCTTCTTAAAAATCCATTTATTCTCAATTGCTTGCCGATCATCGGGCAAGTCAACCAAAGTCCATACTTTGTTCTCATACATGGATCCCATCTCAGATTTCATGGCTTCAAGCCACTTTACGGAATCTGGGCTCACCATCGCTTCTTCATAGTTCGTAGGTTCATCATGATCTAGTAGCATGACCTCCAGAACAGGATTACCGTACCACTCTGGTGCGGATCTTACTCTGGTTGATCTACGCGGTTCAGTAGTATCTTGATCTGAAGTTTCATGATCATTATCATTGGCTTCCTCACTAACTGGTGTAGGTGTCACTGAAACAGTTTTCTGTGATGAATTACTTTCCAGTAAGGGAGC
>NC_041391.1:583166395-583222727 GCF_002162155.2 Triticum dicoccoides | reverse complement strand
TCGAAATACGCCAACCCAACATCGACCATTGGAGACACCTGTAGTACTCCTTTATAATCACCCAGTTACGTTGTGACGTTTGGTAGTACCCAAAGTGTTCCTCCGGTAAACGGGAGTTGCATAATCTCATAGTCATAGGAACATGTATAAGTCATGAAGAAAGCAATAGCAACATACTAAACGATCGGGTGCTAAGCTAATGGAATGGGTCATGTCAATCAGATCATTCTACTAATGATGTGACCTCGTTAATCAAATAACAACTCATTGTTCATGGTTAGGAAACATAACCATCTTTGATTAACGAGCTAGTCAAGTAGAGGCATACTAGTGACACTCTGTTTGTCTATGTATTCACACATGTATTATGTTTCCGGTAAATACAATTCTAGCATGAATAATAAACATTTATCATGATTATAAGGAAATAAATAATAACTTTATTATTGCCTCTAGGGCATATTTCCTTCATGATCATGTTTTGCTCGCGAGAGAGGTTTAGTCAACGGATCTGCGACATTCAGATCCGTATGTACTTTGCAAATATCTATGTCTCCATCTTGAACATTTTCACGGATGGAGTTGAAACGACGCTTCATGTGCCTGGTCTTCTTGTGAAACCTGGGCTCCTTGGCAAGGGCAATAGCTCCAGTGTTGTCACAGAAGAGTTTGATCGGCCCCGATGCATTGGTATGACTCCTAGGTCGGTGATGAACTCCTTCACCCAAATTGCTTCATGCGCTGCCTCCGAGGCTGCCATGTACTCCGCTTCACATGTAGATCCCGCCACGACGCTCTGCTTGCAGCTGCACCAGCTTACTGCTCCACCATTCAACATATACACGTATCCGGTTTGTGACTTAGAATTAGCCAGATCTGTGTCGAAGCTAGCGTCGACGTAACCCTTTACGACGAGCTCTTCGTCACCTCCATAAACGAGAAACATGTCCTTCGTCCTTTTCAGGTACTTTAGGATATTCTTGACCGCTGTCCAGTGTTCCTTGTCGGGATTACTTTGGTACCTTCCTACCAAACTTACGGCAAGGTTTACATCAGGTCTGGTACACAGCATGGCATACATAATAGATCCTATGGCTGAAGCATAGGGGATGACACTCATCTCTTCTTTATCTTTTGCCGTGGTCGGGCATTGAGCCGAGCTCAACCTCACACCTTGCAATACAGGCAAGAACCCCTTCTTGGACTGATCCATTTTGAACTTCTTCAAAATCTTATCAAGGTATGTGCTTTGTGAAAGACCTATGAGGCGTCTCGATCTATCTCTATAGATCTTGATGCCTAATATATAAGCAGCTTCTCCAAGGTCCTTCATTGAAAAACACTTATTCAAGTAGGCCTTAATGCTATCCAAAAGTTCTATATCATTTCCCATCAAAAGTATGTCATCTACATATAATATGAGAAATGCTACAGAGCTCCCACTCACTTTCTTGTAAACGCAGGCTTCTCCGTAAGTCTGCATAAACCCAAACGCTTTGATCATCTCATCAAAACGAATGTTCCAACTCCGAGATGCTTGCACCAGCCCATAAATGGATCGCTGGAGCTTGCACACTTTGTTAGCATTCTTAGGATCGACAAAACCCTCCGGCTGCATCATATACAGTTCTTCCTTAAGATGCCCGTTAAGGAATGCCGTTTTGACGTCCATCTGCCATATCTCATAATCATAGTATACGGCAATTGCTAACATGATTCGGACGGACTTAAGCTTCGCTACGGGAGAGAATGTCTCGTCGTAGTCAATCCCTTGAACTTGTCGATAACCCTTAGCGACAAGTCGAGCTTTATAGACGGTAATATTACCATCTGCGTCCGTCTTCTTCTTAAAGATCCATTTGTTTTCTATCGCTCGCCGTTCATCGGGCAAGTCTTTCAAAGTCCATACTTTGTTTTCATACATGGATTCTATCTCGGATTTCATGGCTTCAAGCCATTTGTTGGAATCTGGGCCCGCCATTGCTTCTTCATAGTTCGAAGGTTCACCGTTGTCCAACAACATGATTTCCAGGACAGGGTTGCCGTACCACTCTGGTGCGGAACGTGTCCTTGTGGACCTACGAAGTTCAGTAGCAACTTGATCCGAAGTACCTTGATCATCATCATTAATTTCCTCTTCAGTTGGTGTAGGCATCACAGGAACATTTTCCTGAGCTGCACTACTATCCCGTTCAAGAGGTAGTACTTCATCGAGTTCTACTTTCCTCCCACTTACTTCTTTTGAGAGAAACTCTTTTTCCAGAAAGGATCCGTTCTTGGCAACAAAGATCTTGCCCTCGGATCTTAAGTAGAAGGTATACCCAATGGTTTCTTTAGGGTATCCTATGAAGACGCATTTTTCCGACTTGGGTTCGAGCTTTTCAGGTTGAAGTTTCTTGACATAAGCATCGCATCCCCAAACTTTTAGAAACGACAGCTTAGGTTTCTTCCCAAACCATAATTCATATGGTGTCGTCTCAACGGATTTAGACGGTGCCCTATTTAAAGTGAATGTAGCTGTCTCTAGAGCATATCCCCAAAATGATAGCGGTAAATCGGTAAGAGACATCATAGATCGCACCATATCCAATAGAGTGCGATTACGACGTTCGGACACACCGTTACGCTGAGGTGTTCCAGGCGGCGTGAGTTGTGAAACGATTCCACATTTTCTTAAGTGTGTACCAAATTCGTGACTTAAATATTCTCCTCCACGATCCGATCGTAAGAATTTTATCTTTCGGTCATGTTGATTCTCTACTTCATTCTGAAATTCCTTGAACTTTTCAAAGGTCTCAGACTTGTGTTTCATCAAGTAGACATACCCATATCTACTCAAGTCATCAGTGAGAGTGAGAACATAACGATATCCTCCGCGAGCCTCAACGCTCATTGGACTGCACACATCGGTATGTATGATTTCCAACAAGTTGGTTGCTCGCTCCATTGTTCTGAAGAATAGGGTCTTGGTCATTTTGCCCATGAGGCATGGTTCGCATGTGTCAAATGATTCATAATCGAGAGACTCGAAAAGTCCATCAGCATGGATCTTCTTCATGCGCTTGACACCAATGTGACCAAGGCGGCAGTGCCACAAGTATGTGGGATTATCGTTATCAACTTTACATCTTCTGGTATTCACGCTATGAATATGTGTAACATTACATTTGAGATTCATTAAGAATAAACCATTGACCATCGGGGCATGACCATAAAACATATCTCTCATATAAATAGAACAACCATTATTCTCGGATTTAAATGAGTAGCCATCTCGTATTAAACGAGATCCAGATACAATGTTCATGCTCAAACTTGGCACTAAATAACAATTATTGAGGTTTAAAACTAATCCCGTAGGTAAATGTAGAGGTAGCGTGCCGACGGCGATCATATCGACCTTGGAACCATTCCCGACGCGCATCGTCACCTTGTCCTTCGCCAGTCTCCGCTTATTCCGCAGCTCCTGCTGTGAGTTACAAATGTGAGCCACGGCACCGGTATCAAATACCCAGGAGTTACTACGAGTACTGGTAAGGTACCCATCAATTACATGTATATCAAATATACCTTTAGTGTTGCCGGCCTTCTTGTCCGCTAAGTATTTGTGGCAGTTCCGCTTCCAGTGACCCTTCCCCTTGCAATAAAAGCACTCAGTTTCAGGCTTGGGTCCATTCTTTGACTTCTTCCCGGCAACTGGCTTACCGGGCACGGCAACATCTTTGCCGTCCTTCTTGAAGTTCTTCTTACCATTGCCCTTCTTGAACTTAGTGGTCTTATTGACCATCAACACTTGATGTTCTTTCTTGATTTCAACCTCTGCTGACTTCAGCATTGAAAATACTTCAGGAATGGTCTTCACCATCCCCTGCATATTGTAGTTCATCACAAAGCTCTTGTAGCTTGGTGGGAGCGACTGAAGGATTCTGTCAATTACCGCCTCATCCGGGAGGTTAATGTCCAGCTGGGACAGGCGGTTGTGCAACCCAGACATTTTGAGTATATGCTCATTGACAGAACTATTTTCCTCCATCTTACAACTATAGAACTTGTCGGAGACTTCATATCTCTCGACTCGGGCATGAGCTTGGAAAACTAGTTTCAGCTCCTCGAACATCTCATATGCTCCGTGTTGCTCAAAACGCTTTTGGAGCCCCGGTTCTAAGCTGTAAAGCATGCCGCACTGAACGAGGGAGTAATCATCAGCGCGAGACTGCCAAGCATTCATAATGTCTTGGTTCTCTGGGACGGGTGCATCACCTAGCGGTCCTTCTAGGACATATTGTTTCCTGGCAGCTATGAGGATGATCCTCAGGTTCCGGACCCAGTCCGTATAGTTGCTGCCATCATCTTTCAGCTTGGTTTTCTCTAGGAACGCGTTGAAGTTCATGTTGACATGAGCGGCGGCCATTTGATCTACAAGACATATTTGCAAAGGTTTTAGACTAAGTTCATGATAATTAAGTTCATCTTATCAAATTATTATAATGAACTCCCACTCAGATTAGACATCCCTCTAGTCATCTAAGTGTTACATGATCCGACTCGACTAGGCCGTGTCCGATCATCACGTGAGACGGACTAGTCATCGTTGGTGAACATCTCCATGTTGATCGTATCTTCCACACGACTCGTGTTCGACCTTTCGGTCTCTGTGTTCCGAGGCCATGTCTGTACATGCTAGGCTCGTCAAGTTAACCCTAAGTTTTCTGCATGTGTAAATCTGTCTTACACCCGTTGTATGTGAACGTAAGGATCTATCACACCCGATCATCACGTGGTGCTTCGAAACGACGAACTTTAGCAACGGTGCACAGTTAGGGGGAACACTTTCTTGAAATTATTATAAGGGATCATCTTATTTACTACCGCCGTTCTAAGTAAACAAGATGCATAAAACATAATAAACATCACATGCAATTATATAGTAGTGACATGATATGGCCAATATCATATAGCTCCTTCGATCTCCATCTTCGGGGCTCCATGATCATCTTCGTCACCGGCATGACACCATGATCTCCATCATTGTGTCTTCATGAAGTTGTCACGCCAACGACTATTTCTACTTCTATGGCTAATGCATTTAGCAATAAAGTAAAGTAATTTACATGGCGTTCTTCAATGACACGCAGGTCATACAAAAAAATAAAGACAACTCCTATGGCTCATGCCGGTTGTCATACTCATCGACATGCAAGTCGTGATTCCTATTACAAGAACATGATCTCATACATCACAATATATCATTCATCATTCATCACAACTTCTGGCCATATCACATCACATGAAATTGCTGCAAAAACAAGTTAGACGTCTTCTAATTGTTGTTGCATCTTTTACATGGCTGCAATTGGGTTCTAGCAAGAACGTTTTCTTACCTACGAATAACCACAACGTGATTTTTTCAACTTCTATTTACCCTTCATAAGGACCCTTTTCATCGAATCCGCTCCAACTAAAGTGGGAGAGACAGACACCCGCCAGCCACCTTATGCAACTAGTGCATGTCAGTCGGTGGAACCGGTCTCACGTAAGCGTACATGTAAGGTTGGTCCGGGCCGCTTCATCCCACAATACCGTCGAAGCAAGATAAGACTAGTAGCGGCAAGCAAGTTGACAAGATCTACACCCACAACAAAATTGTGTTCTACTCGTGCAATAGAGAACTACGCATAGACCTAGCTCATGATGCCACTGTTGGGGAACGTTGCAGAAAATTAAAATTTTTCCTACGGTTTCACCAAGATCCATCTATGAGTTCATCTAAGCAACGAGTCATGGGAGATGCATCTACATACCACTTTGTAGATCGCGAGCGGAAGCGTTCAAAAGAACGGGGTTGAAGTAGTCGTTCTCGTCGTGATCCTATCACCGGAGATCCTAGCGCCGAACGGACAGCACCTCCGCGTTCAACACACGTACGGAGCGGATGACGTCTCCTCCTTCTTGATCCAGCAAGGGGGAAGGAGAGGTTGATGATGATGGCTCCAGCAGCAGCACAATGGCGTGGTGGTGGTGGAACAGCAGCACTCCGGCAGGGCTTCGCCAAGCACGTGACGGAGGAGGAAGAGGTGTAGCAGGGGGAGGGAGGCGCCAGAACTTCAGGGTGCGGCTGCCCCCTCCCCCCTCCCTTTATATAGGCCCCCAGGGGGGGCGCCAGCCCTGGGAGATCCAATCTCCCAAGGGGGGCGGCGGCCAAGGGGGTGGAGTACCCCCCAAGGCAAGTGGGGCGCCCCCCACCCTAGGGTTTCAACCCCTAGGCGCTGGAGGTGGGCCAAGGGGGGCGCACCAGCCCACTATGGGCGGGTTCCCCTCCCCACTTCAGCCCTTGGGGCCCTCCGGGATGGGTGGCCTCACCCGGTGGACCCCCGGGACCCTTTCGGTGGTCCCAGTACAATACCGGGCGACCCCGAAACCTTCCCGATGGCCGAAATATCACTTCCTATATATAATTCTTCACCTCCAGACCATTCCGGAACTCCTCGTGACGTCCGGGATCTCATCCGGGACTCCGAACAACATTCGGTATTCTGCATACTCATATTCATACAACCCTAGCATCACCGAACCTTAAGTGTGTAGACCCTACGGGTTCGGGAGACACGTAGACATGACCGAGACGGCTCTCGGGCAATAACCAACAGCGGGATCTGGATACCCATGTTGGCTCCCACATGCTCCTCGATGATCTCATCGGATGAACCACGATGTCGAGGATTCGAACAACCCCGTATACAATTCCCTTTGTCAATCGGTACGTTACATGCCCGAGACTCGATCGTCGGTATCCCAATACCTCGTTCAGTCTTGTTACCGGCAAGTCACTTTACTCGTACCGTAATGCATGATCCGATGACCAAACACTTGGTCACTTTGAGCTCATTATGATGATGCATTACCGAGTGGGCCCAGAGATACCTCTCCGTCATACGGAGTGACAAATCCCAGTCTCGATCCGTGTCAACCCAACAAACACTTTTGGAGATACCTGTAGTGCACCTTTATAGTCAGCCAGTTACGTTGTGACGTTTGGTACACCCAAGCACTCTTACGGTATCCGGGAGTTACACGATCTCATGGTCTAAGGAAGAGATACTTGACATTGAAAAAGCTCTAGCAAAACGAACTACACGATCTTGTGCTATGCTTAGGATTGGGTCTTGTCCATCACATCATTCTCCTAATGATGTGATCCCGTTGTCAATGACATCTAATATCCATAGTCAGGAAACCATGACTATCTGTTGAGCAACGAGCTAGTCAACTAGAGGCTCACTAGGGACATGTTATGGTCTGTGTATTCACACGTGTATTACGATTTCCAGATAATACAGTTATAGCATGAATAAAAGACAATTATCATGAACAAAGAAATATAATAATAACCCTTTTATTATTGCCTCTAGGGCATATTTCCAACAGGAACGCGTGGTGCCTGACCTCTTGAGCAGCCAGAATGCTCCACAGATGGCGCTGGTGAGTAGCAGCCGTGTTCGGCAGGCCGAAAGGCATGCGAATGTAGCTGTGAGGCAGACCATCACAACATCCCACCCGCGAGGGC
Source organism: Triticum dicoccoides (assembly GCF_002162155.2). Lineage (NCBI taxonomy): Eukaryota > Viridiplantae > Streptophyta > Magnoliopsida > Poales > Poaceae > Triticum > Triticum dicoccoides. The sequence continues at coordinate 583,215,163 of NC_041391.1, read as the reverse complement.
CAGAGGCGCTCCTGAGACGTGGCTCGGTTGAGCCCAGGGAAGTCAATGCAGACACGCAGCTCGCCATCCTTGCCTGGATGGGGAGCTACGCCAGTCAAACGGCGATCGCCGCGCATGACTCTTGATTCCTGAAGCTCGTGAGTGGCCTTGGTGACGAACTCCTGAGGATTGGGCCTTCCTTGACACATGCCTTCCCGAGGGAAACGTGCTGTGAAGCACGCCTCCAAGTGGTGCCCGAACGCCTCCCTCGTGATCTTGGCAAAGTCTGAGGCCCTCCAGAAGAGAGCCCCCGAGCCCTTCCCGACGAGGGCGCCGGGCATGCCTTCCTATGAGATGGAGGGAGGCACCCCTTGCATTGGTGCAGAGCTTGATGCGACACCTCCTGATATGCCAACCTCCTTAGGCCTTGAGCTGGGCGATGTCTTCTTCTTCTTGGGCACTGCCTCAGGAGGGTTCTCGCCCTTACTGTCTGGGTCCTCGATTGATGCAGCTTGGAAGGCGCGCTCGAGGGAGCACACCGCATCCTTCTCTTTGCAGGGGACTGTGATGATTCCGCCGCTTCCTGGCATCTTGAGGACATTGTAGCCATGGTGGGTCACCGCCATGAACTTGGCTAGGGCCGGATACCCGAGGATGGCATTGTATGGCAGTCGAATGTGGGCGATGTTGAAGTCGATGAGCTCGGTGTGGTAGTTGTCACGCTGTCCGGAAGTGACAGGGAGGCGGACCTGCCCTATCGGGGTGGTGGAGCCGTCAGTAACTCCTGAGAAAGGCTTGGTAGGCCGAAGTTGATCATATGGCACTTGAAGGTTGTTGAACATCTACGTTGAGCCCTGCGCCACCGTCGATGAGGGTCCTGGTAACTTGCACGTTACCGATGACTGGGGAACAAAGCATTGGGAGGACGCTAGTTGTAGCCGCACAAGTGATGGCACACTTGGACCACTTGAGAGGGCGCGTGGCCTCGAGCTTGGGGAGGACTGCATTCACCTCGCGAGCAAACTGCCTTAAGATGCGCTGAGAGGCTATGGCCTGAGCACCACCCAAGATACAAGCGATAACATGTGGCTCCTTGAAGCCCCCAGCCCCCTCGTGCTGGTGGTGGTCATCATTCCTTCTTGGTGGTGGCGGCAGAGGAGGAAGGCCTGCGATGCCCTGCGGGTGGTCCTCACGAGGTTGATCCCTCCAGGCTCCCTCGTGAGGCTGGTCCTACCAGCGATCCTCGCGAGGTCGGTCACGCCACTCTTGGCGAGGGCCTCGGTCGTCACATCGTCCTCCGCCTCTTCCTCCTCCACGGCCGTAGCCCCGGTCATTGCGCTTGGGGCGTCGACCTATCCGTCCTTCTCGAACGGCTCTGAGCTCCTGGCATTCGTTGGTGTTGTGGGTGTAGAGCTTCTGGTAGGCGCAGAATCGGCTACCCTTGGATGACTCCAGTTGGTCCCTGCCGCGCTTCATGTCTGGTTCTGCCACGAGTACGACCGCTCCTTTGCGCTTCACGTCCTTGGCCTTGGCCTTCTTCTCTTCTGGGTCAGTAGCTAGAAGTTCGAGGAGGGAGATGCGCCCTTCCTCAGCTCTTGCGCACTTGGTTGCCAGGTTGAACAGCTCTAGAGATGTGCACATATCCTCGTGGATGGCGAGCTCCTCCTTCATCTTGACGTCGCGGATGCCATCAGAGAACGCTGAGATGATGGCCTCCTCTATCACCTTGGGGATCTTGAGGCGAGCGCTGTTGAAACGCTGGACGTACTTCTGCAGGGTCTCTCCAGGCTGCTACTTGATGCGGCATAGGTCACCCATGGCCAGAGGATGGTCACGAGTGCCCTGGAAGTTGACGATGAAGCGGCTACACATCTCGTCCCAAGAGGAGATCGAGCCGGGAGGCAGGTTCGGGATCCAGGTGCGGGCACCATCCTTGAGCGCCATGGGAAACCAGTTCGCCATGACCTTTTCATCTCCGTTGGCCGCCTCGATGCCCAGCTCGTAGAGCTGTAGGAACTCCGCGGGGTCGGCGGTGCCGTCGTAGCGAGGAGGTAGGTCCGGCTTGAACTTGCCAGCCCAGGCGACACTACGCAGCTCGGGGGTGAAGGCATGGCAGCCTGCTGTGGCCACCGGAGCCTTTTGCAGACGCGGGGCCTGCTCTTGATGGTTCCCGTGTGCCGCTCCCAAGGGAAGCGCAGGGTCTTGGCGTGCTAGTGCAGGGATGCGGTCTTGCCGTGCCGGTGCAGGGAGCACGTGAGCGCCTTCTTGAGGCCGAGGGATTTCTTGGCAGCTTCTTTCTTGCCGCGCGGGCGCCGAACGCGGTGGGTCACGTCCAGGGGCCGCGCGCCTTGGAGCCAGGGCGCCTTCTTGGGGAGGAGGTGGTGGAGTCGCTCCCTGAGCTGCGGTGCCCATGCATGACGGAGGGCGGGGCAGTGAGAGGGACGGCGTAGGAGAGCCCCCTGCGGCACTGACGACCTCGGTGATGCGAGCGAGCCATTCTTTGTAGAGGTCATCGACGGGGTGGTAGTGCCGGAGCTCACGTGCCAGGAGCAACGCGGCCTGCGCGTACCTGGGGGCACGACGAGCGTGAGACGACGAACCAGCTGGGGTCAACGATGGAGTGGCGGTGCGGCCTTCCTGCCGCACCGAGGGGTGCAACAAATATGATTGCTGCTTGTTCCCCGCTGGGCCGGTGGCGGCGTTGGCGGCAGGCGACGGAGAACGACGAGGAGGCCCGCCGACGGGAGCTGTCTGGGCAATGTGGGCAGCGAGAGCAGCCTGTCGCTCAGCGCGAGCTCAGCTAACATCTTCCATAGATACGACGAAGCGATGGGACGCAGATTGATGGAGAAAAGATTCCAGCGCACCCCTACCTGGCCGGCCAAATGTCGGATATCGAGCTCCGGCAAAACCTTAAGGTTCGAACTCTGGGGTGCACACAAAGATCTCCCTCCTACTAAAACACGCTCACAACCTCGCCGTGATTCTAGGCTAGCACAATGAACAACACAAGAGACATGAGGTTTATACTGGTTCGAGCCACCGTTGTGGTGTAATACCTTAATCCAGTGTGTGGTGTGGTGGATTGCCTCTTGGGCTAATGATGAATAGTACAGGGGAAGAACAGCCTCGCGAGGTGAGGTGTTCTTGTGGTGGTATGCTTGGAGAGGAATTGATCCATCTCTGTTGGCTCTAGGACGGACCAGATGCCTTCTACTGTGGTGGCTATCTCTATATATAGAGGCCCTGGTCCTCTTCCCAAATATTGAGCGGGGAGGGATCCAACAATGGCCATTTTGAAAGGGGACAACTAGTACAGGATATCCTGACTAAAGGTGGTCTTCGACTGCCAAAGGCACTGGAGGTGACGCCGTCTTGGGCTCCATGGTGACCTCCGTCCTGCCGCTCTGCTGGTCTTCGTCTCATTGCACTGATATGGAAACCTTTGCTTGCGCCCTTTGCACCAAAGAGGAAACAAGGACACTACGCAGGCTGGCGCTCGCCTGGTCTTGATCGTCATGGCTTGCGTCATAAGCACCTCGCGAGGTACCCCTTGCCTTGATCTCTCCGCCTCCTCGAGAGCCTGCCTGGTGAGGCCGCCCTTGATGAGGCCTTGCATCGTCCGCCCCGCGAGGCTTGGCCCCTCGCAAGGGTCTTGAACTTGGGTTGATGAAGACGGGCCGTACTGGGCCACTACTGAGCCACGCCGCAGGTCACAGGAAGGCAAGTCTGGGGACCCCCATTCCCAGAACACCGACACTGTTCATCCAACCCCCCAACAACGCTCACTGTTCATCAAGGGAAGTGAGGCAGCATGTTAGATCGGCTTCAGTTAGCAGCACTAGCGAACAAAGGAATCACTCGATCGGGTTCAGTAACGCGTAGCCTGCAGTGCAATTGCTCGGGTTCAGTAGGCGAACGCCTCGCTCGGGTTCAGTTAGAGCCCAACGCCTCGCACCCACGCGCATACGTGTACGAGAGAAAAACGCATCGCTCGGCCCCCAACCACCAACCGTAACCGTGAACTCCCCGAAATTTTCCTCGCCCTCGCTTCTACCATGGTTTTTTCCGTCATGGACGACCCAAAGAATGTCATGCAGCTGCGTCTCCGGCCACCCAGGACGAAAAGCCCATTTTCTATCATGATTTTTTGTCATAGAAGTAGGAGCCCACCACATCTATGATGATACCGGGTTTTGTCACAATTATCGTCATAGAAGTGTCATAAGTATGACAGAAAAAATTTCGTTCAGCCCAAAATGTCATGGATGTGTCTTTTTTTTGTAGTGATGGTCGGAACACTCGAGACTGAAAGGTCGAACATGAGTCATATAGTAGATATGATCAACACAGAGATGTTCACCATTGATGACTACCCCATCTCACGTGATGATCCGATCTGGGTTAGTTGATTTGGTTCACGTATCACTTAGATATCCTGAGGGATGTTTATTTAAGTAGGAGTTCATTTGTAATTTGATTAATTGAACTTAATTTATCATGAACTTAGTCTTATAGTTTTGCATATCTATGTTGTAGATCAATGGCCCGAGCTACCGTTCCCTTGAATTTTAATGTGTTCCTAGAAAAAGCTAAGTTGAAAGATGATGGTAGCAACTACACGGACTGGGTCCGTAAATTGAGGATTATCCTCATTGCTACACAAAAGAATTGCATCCTTGATGCACCGCTAGGTGAAAGGCGTGCTGCAGGAGCTGAAGCTAATGTTATGAATGTCTGGCAAGCTCGATCTGATGACTACTCAATAGTTTAGTGTGCCATGCTTTACGGCTTAGAACTGGGACTTCAAAGACTTTTTGAATGTCATGGAGCATATGAGATGTTCCAGGAGTTGAAGTTAATATTTCAAGCAAATGCCCGGGGTTGAGAGATATGAAGTCTCCAACAAGTTCTATAGCTGCAAGATGGAGGAGAACAGTTCTGCCAGTTAACACATACTCAAAATATTTGGGTATTATAATCACTTGACTCAGCTGGAAGTTGATCTTCCAGTTGATTGTTTTGTTGACAGAGTTATTCAATCACTGCCACCAAGCTACAAAGGCTTCATGATGAACTATAATATGCAAGGGATGAACAAAACAATTCCCGAGCTCTTCATAATGCTCAAGGCTGCGGAGGTAGAAATCAAGAAGGAGCATCAAGTGTTGATGGTTAACAAGACCACTAGTTTCAAGAAAAAGGGCAAGGGAATGAAAGGGAACTTCAAGAAGAATGGCAAGCAAGTTGCCACTCCCGGGAAGAAGCCCAAAGCTAGACCCAAGCCTAAAACTTAGTGCTTCTATTGTAAAGGGATTGGTCACTGGAAGCGGAACTGCCCCAAATACTTGACGGATTAGAAGGATGACAAAGTGAACAAAGGTGTATTTGATATACATGTTATTGGTGTGTACATTACTAATGCTCATAGCAGTTTGATACTAATTTGGTTGCTCTATTTGTAACTCGAATCAAGAGCTACGGAATAAACAAAGATTGGCTAAGGACGACGTGACGATGCGCGTCGGGAATGGTTCAAAGGACGATGCGATGGCCGTCGGGATGCTACCTCTACATTGTGACGCCCCCAATTCAATCATACACTAATCATACACGCAAATGTGTACCATCAAGATCAGGGACTCATGGGAAGATATCACAACACAACTCTAGACATAAATCAAATAATGCAAGCTGTATATTACAAGCTAGGGGCCTCGAGGGCTCGAATACAAGCTCGATACACAAGAGTCAGCGAAAGCAACAATATCTGAGTACAGGCATAAGTTAAACAAGGATGCCATAGGAAGGCTAGCACAAAAGCAACAACGATCGAAGAGGCAAGGCCTCCTGCCTGGGACCTCCTAACTACTCCTGGTCGTCGGCGGTCTTCACGTAGCAGTATCCGTCGGTGGTGGCATCTGGCTCCATACATCCACCATCTGGTTGCATCAACCGGAAATAAGAAAGAAGGGGAAAAGGGGTAGCACAACAACCGTGAGTACTCATGCAAAGTACTCGCAAGCATCAGATCTATACTAAGTATGCATTTGTATCAAATGGAAGGGTTGTATCTGTGGACAGAACTGCAGAATGCCAGAATAGAAGGGGAAAGCCTAGCCTATCGAAGACTAGCATCTTCAAGCAGCTCCAAGCATCTTGGAGCATGTAGAAGAGTAAAGAATAGCAGTTTAATATTTAACAAACATGTTGTAACATTAATGCCCAGAGATCCTTCCTCGACTCCCTACAAGAAAGCAATCCCAGAGCCACATATCTCAAGTATCCATTTGTAGTTGTATAAGATCAGGATATAAGTCTGAACGTCCGTTACCGTGGACACGGCTATTAATAGATAATCTTCCCTGTAGGGGTGCACCACATTTTCCAACACGCTCGATCACGTTGGCCGGACACACCTTTCTAGGGTCAATGCCCGGCCGCGGAAGATCAACACGTCGCAGCCCTACCTAGGCTCAGCAGAGAGGTCCCCGCCGATCTACCTCCTAAGCACTCCGGGGTTTGGGCCCATCGCCCGTTGCACTCCGGGTCGTTGCGTACAGGGCGGGTCCAGGCTCCACCACTACAGGATGGTGCCGGACCAGCCATGCCGCACTGCTGAACTGGACGTCTGACAAAGCTTCGGCTGATACCACGACACCGAGGCCCATAACTATTCTCGCGTGGTGGTTGGTGTGTAAAGGCCAGAGGCCAACTCAGAACAAATACCCAAACCATAGTGTACTATTAGCTTGCGGAGACGAGCAGAGACTCACGATCGAAAGTGACCCCGTCGCCCCGTCTCGTGGACTTACGACAAGGGCCTAGAATGCCCAACCATGCCGCATCATTATCTTGCGGGTGCTCTCAGGGCCCGCCCGACTTTCACCAAGGTCTCAAGTAAAGTCAAAGTAACCGTGTGTGCAAACATCAAGGGGAAAACCCGAGGAATCACCCACGATGGATTCCACTCAATGTAATCATCAAGGTGAATGTAAGAGGGACCACCCTCGAGGTTCACACTTGAGGTGTTGAACGGCAGAGCCGTATCAGGAATGGTGAAATAGGAAATCACCCTCGATGACCACGACCGAATAGCTACACTATAGAATTATCATCAGGAGTGCGTTATGAGGGATCACCCTCGGCACTCGATAGTAGCTCTGTAGAGTCGAGCAACTAAAGGGGCGTGATGTGATGTGAGGTGTCGGGCTCTGGTCGTCGATCACGTCGATCGAGGCATCAATGATGAAGCAAGGGCAACAAAGACAAGTGGGGTCACTAATGGGTAACTAGCCAGCCTATACTAAGCAGTTTAGGATAAGCAGGTAGGTAACAATAGTAGGTACAAAAGCAGGCTATGCATCAGAATAGGAGCAATCAAATACAATAGCAAAATCTAATGCAAGCATGAGAGTATAGAAGGGGCGTTATCGGGATGATCAAAGGGAGGGCTTGCCTGGTTGCTCAGACAATAAGGAGGGTCATCATCGACATAGTCGATCACTGATACATCTCCAACGTATCTATAATTTTTGATTGTTCCATGCTATTATATTACCCCTTTTGGATGTTTATGGGCTTTATTTTACACATTTATATCATTTTTGGGACTAACCTACTAACCGGAGGCCCAGCCCGTATTGCTGTTTTTTTGCCTATTTCAGTATTTCGAAGAAAAGGAATATCAAACGGAGTCCAAACGGAATGAAACCTTCGGGGGCGTGATTTTTGGAACGAACGTGATCCAGAGGACTTGGAGTGCAAGTCAAGAAGCAGCCGAAGCTTCCACGAGATAGGAGGGCGCCCCCCCCTATAGGGCATGCCCCCTGTCTCGTGGGCCCCTCGGGCATCCACCGGCGTACTTCTTCCTCCTATATAAGCCGACGTACCCCAAAAACATCTAGGGAGTAGACGAAACACAATTTCCACCACCGTAACCTTTTGTATCCGCGACATCTCATCTTGGAGCCTTCGCCGGCACTCTGCCGAAGGGGGAATCGACCACGAAGGGCTTCTACATCAACATCCTTGCCCCTATCATGAGTTGTGAGTAGTTTACCACAGACCTACGGGTCCATAGTTATTAGCTAGATGGCTTCTTTTCTCTTTTTTGATCTCAATACAATGTTCTCCCCCTCTCTTGTGGAGATCTATTCGATGCAATCTCTTTTTGCGGTGTGTTTGTCGAGATCCGATGAATTGTGGGTTTATGATCAAGTTTATCTATGAATAATATTTGAATCTTCTCTGAATTCTTTTATGTATGATTGAGTTATCTTTGCAAGTCTCTTTGAATTATCAGTTTGGTTTGCCTACTAGATTGATCTTTCTTGCCATGGGAGAAGTGCTTAGCTTTGGGTTCAATCTTGCGGTGTCCTTACCTAGTGACAGAAAGGGTTGCAAGGCACGTATTGTATTGTTACCATCAAGGATAACAAGATGGGGTTTATATCATATTGCTTGAGTTTATCCCTCTACATCATGTCATCTTGCTTAATGCGTTACTCTGTTCTTGTGAACTTAATACTCTAGATGCAGGCAGGAGTCGGTCGATGTGTGGAGTAATAGTAGTAGATGCAGGCAGGAGTCGGTCTACGTGTCACGGACGTGATGCCTATATACATGATCATGCCTAGAGAATCTCATAATTATTCGGTTTTCTATCAATTGCTCGATAATAATTTGTTCACCCACCGTAATACTTATGTTATCTGGAGAGAAGCCACTAGTGAAACCTATGGCCCCCGGGTCTACCTCTTATCATATTTGCTTCCAATCTACCTTTATTTGCATCTTTACTTTTGCATCTATATTATAAAATACCAAAACTATATTTATCTTATCATACAATCTCTATCAGATCTCACTTTCGCAAGTGGCCGTGAAGGGATTGACAACCCCTTTATTGCGTTGGTTGCGAGTTCTTTGTTTGTTTGTATAGGTGCATGGGACTTTTGAGGAGCCTCCTACTGGATTGATACCTTGGTTCTAAAAAACGGAGGGAAATACTTATGCTACTATTGCTGCATCACCCTTTTCTCTTCAAGGGAAACCAACGCAATCTCAAGACGTAGCAAGAAGGATTTCTGGCACCGTTGCCGGGGAGGTCTTCGCTCAAGTCAAGACATACCAAGTACCCATCACAAACTCATCTCCCTCACATTTACATTATTTTCCATTTGCCTCTCGTTTTCCTCTCCCCCACTTCAGCCTTGCCGTTTTATTCGCCCTCTTTTTCCCAATCTTCTCCTCTCTTTTTCGTTTGCCTTCCCGTTGCCATGGCCGAATCAAAAAGAACTAAGGGCTCTTTCCTAGGTTCTGGTGCCTTGGATAACCCCTCTATCCTCTCTAAGCTCATAAATAATGATGCTATAGAAAGACCCACCGGGGTCACCAATGAGAGCTTGAATAATTTTGATGAGGATGACTCTGGAATTTTTCGCTATTTACTTGATGAGTCTTTAAAAGATGCTTGGGATAGGTTATTAAGGATTCGGGCTAGCTATGTGCCACAATATCAAATTGAAGTTTACTTAAAAAGTTTCTATGTTGGCTTGCCCGCTTCTTTCAAACAAGTTTTAGATTCTATTTTTGAAGAAGGTTTTCTTGAAGGGGATGCTATAGATACTTATGAAAAAATGAAAACCATATTTGGGCACCCTCTGAATGATAAGGTTGAATCTACTACTCTCTTGTGCTTTTATCAAAATGAAATTATCAAAGAGATGAAGTCTAGCCTAGATGCAAATTTCCGTAATGTGCTTAATCTTACTTCATCCATTAATGGTAATGTTATTACCCTAAATAGAAGAATTAATGCAATTTAAAGGAGATGCTATTTTTCCTTTTCAAGTGCCAAAGATGGCACTACTTAGATCTATCTTCGCTTTTATGCCTAGCTAGGGGCGTTAAACGATAGCGCTAGTTGGAAGGCAACCCAATTTTCTTTATGTTTTTTTTGTTTTTGCTCCTGTTTAGTAATAAATCTTGCATCTACCTTATGTTTAGATGTGTTTTTATCTTTTAATTAGTGTTTGTGCCAAGTAGAACATATAGGATAACCTATGATGATAGTTGATTTGATTCTGCTGAAAAACAGAAACTTTGAGCGCACCAATTTAATTTTTTTAAATAACTGATACGTGATTTTGCGTTGATTCTTTTTTCTGATGATCAATAAACAAATTTTCCAGGACTTCCTATTTTTGTAGGATTTTTAGAGTTCCTGAAGTTTGCGTTAGTTACAGATTTCTACAGACTGTTCTGTTTTTGACAGATTCTGTTTTTCGTGTGTTGTTTGCTTATTTTGATGCATCTATGGCTAGTAAAATAGTTTATAAACCATAGAGAAGTTGGAATACAGTAGGTTTAACACCAAAATAAATAAATAATGAGTTCATTACAGTACCTTATGTGGTGGTTTTGTTTTCTTTCACTAACGGAGCTTATAAGATTTCCTGTTGAGTTTTGTGTTGTGAAGTTTTCAAGTTTTGGGTAAAGCTTTTATGGACTATGTAATAAGGAGTGGAAAGAGCCTAATCTTGGGGATGCCCAAGGCACCCCAAGATATTCAAGGATATCCAAAAGCCTAAGCTTGGGGATGCCCCGGGAAGGCATCCTCTCTTTCGTCTTTGTTCATTGGTAAATTTACTTGGAGCTATATTTTTATTTGCCACATGATATGTGTTTTGCTTGGAGCGTCATGTATTATATTAGTCTTTGATTTTTAGTTTACCACAATCATCCTTGCTGTACACACCTTTTGGGATAAGCCTATTTTATTAGAATTTGCTAGAATACTCTATGTGCTTCACTTATATCTTTTGAGCTTGATAGTTTTTGCTCTAGTGCTTCACTTATATCTTTTGGAGCACGGCGGTGGCTTGATTTTCTAGAAATTGCTAGTCTCTCAAGCTTCACTTATATCTTTTTTAGAGTCTTTTAGAACATCATGGTATTTTCTTTGGTTATAAAATTGGTCCTAGAATGGTTGGCATCCAAGTTGGGTATAATAAAAACTATCATAGGAAGTGAATTGGATGCTATGATCAATTTGATACTTGATAATTGTTTTGAGATAGGGAGGGTAGTGATATTAAAGTCATGCTAGTTGGGTGATCATGAATTCAAAGAATGCTTGTGGTGAAATTAGCAAGTCCCGTAGCATGCACGTATGGTTAAAGTTGTGTAACAAATTTGAAACATGAAGTGTACCTGGCTTGTGCATCCTTATGAGTGGCGGTCGGGGACGAGCGATGGTCTTTTCCTACCAATCTATCCCCCTAGGAGCATGCGCGTAGTACTTGATTTTTTATGACTTCTAAATTTTTGCAATAAGTATATGAGTTCTTTTGACTAATGTTGAGTCCATGGATTATACACACTTTTACCTTTTCGCCATTGCTAGCCTCTTTGGTACCGTGCATTGCCCTTTATCACCTTGAGAGTTGGTGCAAACTTCGCCGGTGCATCCAAACCCCGTGATATGATACGCTCTATCACACATAAACCTCCTTATATCTTCCTCAAAACAGCCACCATACCTACCTATTATGGCATTTCCATAGCCATTCTGAGATATATTGCCATGAAACTTTCCACCATTCCGTTCATCATCATCATGACATACTTTACTTTTGTCATATTGCCCTTGCATGATCATGCAGTTGACATCATATTTGTGGCAAAGCCACCATGCATTATTTTTCATACATGTCACTCTTTATTCATTGCACCATCCCGTTACACCACCGGAGGCATTCATGTAGAGTCATATCTTGTTCTAGTTTCGAGTTGTAATTCATATGTTGTAATCAATGAAAGTGTGATGATCATCATTATTAGAGCATTGCCCAAAAGAAAAAAAGAAAAAAAAGAAAGGCCAAAAGAAAAAAAGAAAGGCCCAAAAAAGGAGAAAAAAAAGAGAAAAAGAAAATAAATAAAAAGGGCAATGTTACTATCTCTTTTTCCACACTTGTGCTTCAAAGTAGCACCATGTTTTTCATATAGTGAGTCTCATAAGTTGTCTTTTTCATACTAGTGGGAATTTTTCATTATAGAACTTGGCTTGTATATTCCTACGATGGGCTTCCTCAAATGCCCTAGGTCTTCGTGAGCAAGCAAGTTGGATGCACACCCACTAGTTTTCTTTTGTTAAGCATTCATTTATAGCTCTAGTGCATCCGTTGCATGGCAATCCCTACTCCTCATGTTGACATCAATTGATGGGCATCTCCATAGCCAGTTGATTATCCTCGTCAATGTGAGACTTTCTCCTTTTTTGTCTACTCCACACAATCCCCATCATCATATTCTATTCCACCCATAGTGCTATATCCATGGCTCACGCTCATGTATTGCGTGAAGGTTGAAAAAGTTTGAGATTATTTAAGTATGAAACAATTGCTTGGCTAGTCATCGGGGGTATAGAAGTTGGGAACACCTTTGTGTGACGAAAATGAAGCATAGCCTAACTATATGAATTTGTAGGGATGAACTTTCTTTTGCCATGTTATTTTGAGAAGACATGATTACTTTGATTAGTATGCTTGAAGTGTTACTATTTCTTTCATCAATATGAACTTTTATTTTGAATCATTTGGATCTGAATATTCATTCCATAGTAAAGAAAACTACATTGAGAAATATGCTAGGTAGCATTCCACATCAAAAATTCTGTTTTTATCATTTACCTACTCGAGGACGAGCAGGAATTAAGCTTGGGGATGCTTGATACGTCTCCAACGTATCTATAATTTTTTATTGTTCCATGCTATTATATTACCCATTTTGGATGTTTATGGGCTTTACTTTACACTTTTATATCATTTTTGGGACTAACCTACTAACCAGAGGCCCAACCTGTATTGCTGTTTTGTGCCTATTTTAGTATTTCGGAGAAAAGGAATATCAAACGGAGTCCAAACGGAATGAAACCTTCAGGAGCGTGATTTTTGGAACGAACGTGATCCAGAGGACTTGGAGTGCAAGTCAAGAAGCAGCCGAAGCTTCCACGAGATAGGAGGGCGCCCCCCCTATAGGGCGCGCCCCCTTTCTCGTGGGCCCGTCGGGCGTCCACCGACGTACTTCTTCCTTCTATATAAGCCTACGTACCCCGAAAACAGCCAGGGAGTAGACGAAACACAATTTCCACCACCGTAAACTTCTGTATCCATGAGATATCATCTTGGAGCCTTTGCCGGCACTCTGCCGGAGGGGGAATTTACCACGGAGGGCTTCTACATCAACATCCTTGCCCCTCCGATGAGTTGTGAGTAGTTTACCACAGACCTACGGGTCCATAGTTATTAGCTAGATGGCTTCTTTTCTCTTTTTGGATCTCAATACAATGTTCTCCCCCTCTCTTGTGGAGATCTATTCGATGTAATCTCTTTTTGCGGTGTGTTTGTCGAGATCCGATGAATTGTGGGTTTATGATCAAGTTTATCTATGAATAATATTTGTATCTTCTTTGAATTCTTTTATGTATGATTGAGTTATCTTTGCAAGTCTCTTCGAATTATCAGTTTGGTTTGGCCTACTAGATTGATCTTTCTTGCCATGGGAGAAGTGCTTAGCTTTGGGTTCAATCTTGCGGTGTCCTTACCCAGTGACAGAAAGGGTTGCAAGGCACGTATTGTATTGTTGCCATCGAGGATAACAAGATGGCGTTTATATCATATTTCTTGAGTTTATACCTCTACATCATGTCATCTTGCTTAATGCGTTACTCTGTTCTTGTGAACTTAATACTCTAGATGCAGGCAGGAGTCAGTCGATGTGTGGAGTAATAGTAGTAGATGCAGGCAGGAATCGGTCTACTTGTCACGGACGTGATGCCTATATACATGATCATGCCTAGATAATCTCATAATTATTCGCTTTTCTATCAATTGCTCGACAGTAATGTGTTCACCCACCGTAATACTTACGACAAGGGCCTAGAATGCCCGGCCATGCCATGTCATTATCTTGCGGGTGCTCTCTAGGCCCGCCCGACTTTCACCAAGGTCTAGAGTAAAGTCAAAGTAACCGTGTGTCCAAACATCAAGGGGAAAACCCGAGGAATCACCCACAGTGGATTCCACTCAATGTAATCATCAAGGTGAATGTAAGAGGGACCACCCTCGAGGTTCACACTTGAGGTGTTGAACTACAGAGCCGTATCGGGAATGGTGAAAGAGGAAATCACCCTCGATGACCATGACCGAATAGCTACACTAGAGAATTATCATCAGGAGTGCGCTATGAGGGATCACCCTCGGCACTCGATAGTAGCTCTGTAGAGTTGAGAAACTAAAGGGGCATGATGTGATGTGAGGTGTCGGGCTCTGGTCGTCGATCATGTCGATCGAGGCGTCGATGATGAAGCAGGGGAAACAAAGACAAGTGGGGGTCACTGATGGATCACTAGCCAGCCTATACTAAGCAGTTTAGGATAAGCAGGTAGGTAACAATAGTAGGTACAAAAGAAGGCTATGCATCAGAATAGGAGAAATCCAATACAGTAGCAAAATCTAATGCAAGCATGGGAGTATAGAATGGGCGATATCGGGATGATCAAAGGGGGGGAGGTTTGCCGGGTTGCTCAGACAAGAAGGAGGGTCGTTGTCGACGTAGTCGATCGCAGTGGCATCAGCAGCGGTCTTAGGGTCTACCGGAGAGAAGAGGGGGAAGAAACAGTAAATACTCGCAAACATATGCATAACATGACAAAAAGCAAAACTAGAGGTGTTCTAACGCAGCGCTAGGCGATACTGGCAAAGGGGGAACCATCCGGGAAAGTTTTCCCAGTTCCGGACGTTTGTCAAACAGATGAACCGGAGGGGAAAAGTTGCATGTTTGCTATGCTAGAGATGTGTGACAGACGAACGGGGGGTGTATCCAGATTCGTCTTGAAATTCTGAGCAACTTTCATGTAGAAAACTTTTTCATCCGAGCTACGGTTTAATTTCTATTAATTTTCAAGGTTTTATTAATATACTGAAATTTATTATTAACTCAAAATTGGAATTATGACGTCAGCCTGACGTCATCACGATGTCAGCAGTCAACCCAGCCAGTGCAGGTCAAACCTGGCAGCTGGGTCCCACCAGTCATAGACAGTGGGTTAAACAGAGTTAAAAAACTAATCTGAACATAGTTAGTTAAACTACTAGGTCCACATGTCAGTGTCTAATTATGTTAACTAGATTAGCTTAGTTAATTTAGTTAATTAGGGGCGGTGGGCCCCATCTGTCAGTTGCACGGGCCGGTCCAGTCAGCATGGTGGACCGGGTCAACAGGCCGGTCAGGCCCCTCGGGCCCACGGGTCAGCGACCCAGGGGGTGGCCCCAGGCCGGCCACGTCGGCTGGCCTCGTCGAAGTTGCTCCGACGAGCTCCAACGCGGCGGCGAGGCGCGGGTGAGCTTCGGGCTTCGCCCACAGGGCATCTCCGGGGCTGTGGTTTGGTCCGTTCGAACGGCCAGTCCACACCGCGTCGAATGGAGGTGGTGGCGTGGCCGGGGACGGCCGGGGACGTCGCCGGCGGCGAGTCGGGTGGTGGTGGGTTTCCGGTGAGCGGTGAACAGGAGGCTGCAGGGCACGGTGAGTCACGTGCGTGTGCGCGTTGGGATCTAGGCGAAGTGGCGAGAGAGTTGCGCACGGGGCCGAGGCCATTTGGTCGCCGGAGCATCGCCGGCAACGAGCTCAGGTGGAGCCGCGTTCGGGCACGACGGGGAGGAGGAGCTACGGCGGCAGAAACGCGCGGGGAAGAGAGGGGAAAGAGGCGCGTGCTCACGTTGGTCCTGTAGGTGTACTCAAGTGGGCTCGGGGAGGGCTCGGTGTGGCAGATTGGACGGC
Organism: Triticum dicoccoides; assembly: GCF_002162155.2. Taxonomy (NCBI): domain Eukaryota; kingdom Viridiplantae; phylum Streptophyta; class Magnoliopsida; order Poales; family Poaceae; genus Triticum; species Triticum dicoccoides. The sequence continues at coordinate 583,199,341 of NC_041391.1, read as the reverse complement.
GAAGCTCGTCAGAGCAGAGGAGGAAGACGGCGACGTAGGGGACGATGCAGGGGCGCTCCTGCTCGGGTGATTCGTCGGGGAGGAAGAGGAGGTCGAGGTGGCCCTTCTTGGCGCGGAGACGAGGCGAGGCGGTGTCGGGGACCGCATGCGTTACGGCGGCGGGGCCACGGCGGTGCTTGGATGCGGTGGGGATTGGGAGAGGCGGAGAGGGCAAGCAGCAGCTCGTGGGGAAGGGGGAAAGATCTCTCGGGGGGCAGGGGGTCGACGCTGGCGTCCTTATCCTCTCCGGGGCCTGTAGCGGCGCGGGGCGGCGATCTGGTCCGTCGACGACAGCGGACGCAGTCGGACGAACAGTGGGGGGCGTGGGGAGAAGACGACAACGATGGGGAGGTGGCAGCTGGGCCACCTGGGCCGGCCGGGTGAGATGGAATGGGCCGAAGCCCAGGGAGAGCCACGGGGTCTTTTGTTTCTTTTTTTGCCTTTTTCTTTTCTTTATTAAGAGAAGTTGTCTAGAAATAATTAGGGCTGACAAAACACTTTTGATAAATGTGGAACTAGGCCACATAAATACTTTGTGAATTATGAAACCGCCACAAAATGTTTCAAGGCATTTGGAAGTGACTATGTATTTTTAGAAATTAGAAAAAAGCAAGACAAATGTTGCTGGACCACAAAATAAAATCCCAGCGGCATTTTGGGAACTCAAAAGAGGTTGGTTCCAACATGAAAAATATCCAAGGATTATTTGCCACACTTTGAACATTTTAGTTTTCATGTTTGACAAACCTAGATTTTTGACTTTAATTTGAATTGAATTTGAATTATGCCTTGGATCAAATGAGGATTAGTAACAGTAAGAATGATTACCTGGCATCATTAGCAGGAGATTACTATAGCTTAATTATCCGGGCGTCACATACATCTACCTTCGGGATTAGTTTTAGACCTCAATAATTGTTATTTGGTGCATGCGTTGAGCATGAACATTATATCTGGATCTTGTTTATTGCGAGACGGTTATTCATTTAAGTGAAAGATTAATGGTTGTTCTATTTATATGAATAATATCTTTTATGGTCATGCACCCTTGAAGAGTGGTCTATTCTTGTTGAATCTCGATAGTAGTGATACACATATACATAAGATTGATCCCAAAAGATGCAAAGTTGATAATGATAGTGCAACACACTTGTGGCACTGCCGTTTAGGTTATATTGGTGGAAAGCGCATCAAGAAACTCCATGCAGATGGACTTTTGGAATCACTTGATTATGAATCATTTGATACTTGCGAACCATGCCTCATGGGAAAGATGCCTAAAACTCCATTCTCTGGAACAATGGAGCGAGCCAATGACTTATTGGAAATAATACATGTCGATGTATGCGGTCCAATGAGGGTTGAGGCACGCGGCGGGTATCGTTATTTTTTGACCTTCATAGATGATTCGAGTAGATATGGGTATATCTACTTAATGAAACACGAGTCTGAAACATTTGAAAAGTTTAAAGAATTTTAGAGTGAAGTGGAGAATCATCGTAATAAGAAAATAAAGTTTCTATGATCTGATCGCGGAGGCGAATATTTGAGTTACGAGTTTGGCATTCATTTAAAACTATGTGGAATTGTTTCACAACTCATGCCACCTGGAACACCATAGCATAATGGTGTGTCCGAACGTCGTAACCGTACTTTATTAGATATGGTGCATTCTATGATGTCTCTTACCAATTTACCACTATCGTTTTGGGGTTATGCATTAGAGACAGCCGCATTCACATTAAATAGGGCACCGTCTAAATCTGTTGAGATGACATCGTATGAACTATGGTTTGGCAAGAAACCTAAGCTTTTGTTTCTTAAAGTTTGGGGTTGCAACACTTATGTCGAAAGGCTTCAACCTGATAAGCTCGAACCCAAGTTGGAGAAGTGCGCCTTCATAGGATACCCTAAGGAAACAATTGGGTACACCTTCTACCACAAATCCAAAGGCAAGATATTTGTTGCCAAGAATGGAACCTTTCTAGAGAAGGAGTTTCTCTCGAAAGAAGTGAGTTGTAGGAAAGTAGAACTTGATGAGGTAATTGTACCTTCTCTCGAATTAGAAAGTAGCACATCAGAGAAATCTGTTCCCATGATGCCTACACCAACTAGAGAGGAAGCAAATGTGAATGATCATGAAACTTCAGATCAAGTTGCTACTCAACCTCGTAGGTCAACCAAAGCACGATCCGCACCTGAGTGGTACGGTAATCCTGTCCTAGAAGTCATGTTATTAGACCAAGGCAAACCTACAAACTATGAAGAAGCTATGATGAGCCCATATTCCGACAGATGGCTTGAGGCCATGAAATCTGAGATAGGATCCATGTATGAAAACAAAGTATGGACTTTGGTGGACTTGCCCGATGATCTGCAAGCCATAGAAAATAAATGGATCTTCAAGAAGAAGACTGACGCTGATGGTAATGTTACTATCTACAAATCTTGACTTGTCGCGAAAGGTTTTCAACAAGTTCAAGGGGTTGACTATGATGAGACTTTCTCACCCGTAGCGATGCTTAAGTCCGTCCGACTCATGTTAGCTATTGCCGCATTTTATGATTATGAAATCTAGCAAATGGATGTCAAAACTGCATTCCTTAATGGATATCCTAAAGAAGAGTTGTATATGATGCAACCAGAAGGTTTTGTCGATCCTAAAGGTGTTAACAAAGTGTGCAAGCTCCAGCGATCCATCTATGGACTGTTGCAAGCATCTCGGAGTTGGAATATACGCTTTGATGAGGTGATCAAGGCATATGGTTTTATACAGACCTACGGTGAAGCCTGTATTTACAAGAAAGTTAGTGGGAGTGAGGGAGTCCTGGATTACGGGGTATCCGGACAGCCGGACTATACACATCGTCCGGACTATTGGAGCGTGAAGATACAAGACTCAAGACTCCGTACCGTGTCCGGATGGGACTCTCCTTTGCGTGGAAGACAAGCTTGGCGATCCGGATATTATATTTCCTTCCTCGTAACCGACTCCATGTAAACCCTAGCCCTCTCCGATGTCTATATAAACCGGAGAGGATGGTCCTTAGAAGTCCGATCACAACTACAATCATACCATCATAGCTAGCTTCTAGGGTTTAGCCTCTATGATCTCGTGGTAGATCTACTCTTGTACTACTCATATCTTCAATATTAATCAAGCAGGAAGTAGGGTTTTACCTCCATCGAGAGGGCCCGAACCTGGGTAAACATTGTGTCCCTTGCTTCCTGTTACCATCAGCCTAAGGCGCATAGATCGGGACCCCCTACCCGAGATCCGCCGATTTTGACACTGACATTGGTGCTTTCATTGAGAGTTCCTCTGTGTCGTCGCTTCGAGGCTTGATGGCGCCTTCAATCATCAACAACACGGTCCAGGGTGAGACTTTTCTCCCCGGACAGATCTTTGTGTTCGGCGGCTTCGCACTACGGGCCAATTCGCTTGGCCATTTGGAGAAGATCGACAGCTACGCCCCCGGCCACCAGGTCAGGCTCGGAAACCTGAACTATACGAGCGATATCCGCGGAGACTTGATCTTCGACAGAATCTGGCCTGTGCCAGGAGCACCGGACAGCCACGATGAGCACGGCCTAAACCTGTTGTCGGACAGTGCTCGGGATATCACCCCTACAGTAGCCCCGGACCTAAATCCAGAGCAGACTGGATGGCCCAAGGACGGGTGGATGGACCCCGCCCCGCCGGCCGCACATTCACCGGCGGTAGAGCTGAACACAGGCCTCACTTCTAAGGAAGCTTGTGACTCCGGACCCCCAGACTCATATCCGGCTGTAGGTTCCAGTCCGCGCGCTCCAGAACCCGCCGAGCCTGGTTGGGCTCCGATAATGGAGTTTACCGCTGCGGATATCTTCCAGCACTCGCCCTTTGGCGACATGCTGAATTCTTTAAAGTCTCTCTCTTTGTCAGGAGACTCTTGGCCGAACTATGTCCGGCTCGAGTGGGAAGCAGGCGACGAAGGAATTTGCTGCCCACCCACCACCCACTTCATTGCCACGATCGATGATCTAACCGACGTGCTTGACTTCGACTCTAAAGACATCGACGGCATGGACGACGATGCAGGAGAAGAACAGGAACCACTGCTCAAAGGGCGGTGGACAGCCACCTCCTCATATGATATATATAAGGTGGACATTCAGAAAGAAACCAATGGCGATGAAGCAACGGAGGATAACCCCTTAGGGAGAAAAACAAAGCATGGTCGTCGCCAGCGCCGCTCCAAGCCCCGCCACAGCAATACCGGCACCGGAGACGAAAACAATCCGGATGGTGCCGAAGATGAATACAACCCCGATCAGCCCGCCTTCGAGCAGGCCGAGCAGGAAGATGGGCAGGACAGCCTAGATGAGCAGGCGATGGGCGGGTATACGGAAGAGGACAACTAGATCCCCCCCTCCGAAAACAAGATTAGCCTTGGCAACGACGAGTTCGGCATGCCTGAGAACCCCGTGGAGCAGGAACGCTTCAAGCACTGGCTTATTGCCACTGCGAGGAGCCTGAAAAGGAAGCAACAGCAGCTTAAAGCTGACCAAGATTTGCTCGTGGGCAGATGGACCAAGGTCCTGGCCACCGAGAAATACAAACTCGACCGCCCCGACGAAGGGCACGCACGACATAATTCGCTACCCCAACCTAACCAGGAGAACCCAAGGCACATACCCCGACATCAATTCACCGCAACGGTCGAAGACAATACGAAGGATGCATGAAGAGGCACCCTCAAGCCTCGGCGCAATTGTCATAAACGTCAAGTCAGGGAAGTTGATGCGAAATCCAGCAACTCCCAGTCCGGTCAGCGGACAAAGAACAGCTCAAGCCTATCCGGCCCGAGCAACATACTCGATCAACCATGTGAAATTCATGGTACTCCTAAAAGGACGGAAAAGCACACCAATAGAGAATGCCGGATCCTCAAAACAAAGTGGCCGGTCTTGTGCCGAAAACAGGGAGGGGAGAAGTCCAAAAACGGCAAAGTCAAAAGATCCTTTAGATCATAAAAATATGGCCGATCTCCCCCGATCACATCAACCGTCCGGACAATATCAACCACAGCAATTTAATTGCAGTAACTCTAGACCTAGTAGTCTGGGGGCTCCATCTCACAGAGAGCCCCCGCGGATATGAAGCCACAAATAACATCTTTTAAAAGATGCCAGGTGCAAAAGCCAAAGTTTAATTGGCCCACCATTCTAACGGTTGTCTTCGGATCACCAAAAAATGACACGCCAAAGAATAATTCTTTGGCACCTTCCCCTCATACGGTAATTTTACCATATGTTAACGGGACGAACCACATTGACTAGATTCCACGTGGTAAACCATTAGGCCAACCCCGTGTGATACAACCACACCTATGAGCAAGGCCGAACCCCGCCTTTAGAGCGGAAATCATACCGCTGACTGGAGTAATGAGTTGTGTTTGCCTATCAAACTTTTTGGTATGATAGCCAACTATCCGGACACCAACGGAGGAGTCCGCGCTACTTCATGGTATAATGGGTGGGCTAACCAGGTTCCGATCAGGAACCATCGGACCAACCACAAGAGGACGTTTAGCTGCCCTCAAGTATTTGCTTTTACAAACTAACTTTGACGCAGAACAGGATTGGCGACGGGGAATTGGCCCGGACACACAAGGACAGGAACACGTAAGTGACCCCCCCCCCCAAAGAAGGCAGTCAGGATTCACTTCAGATCCACTCACATCCCCCTCCAATCCGGCCATGACAGGTTCCGCCAAAAATACCTCTTTTCATACTCATAAATCATACTCATATGCATAAACATATTATCCTACTACAATGCGTAAACTTAAATAACACTTACCGGCTGTCATTTCTCAATGACGCCTTTTTGTCTAAAACGACACCCACGCCTTGTGTCATGCCCGATTATGCCAGGGGCTTCACAGTACGGCAATAAAAGTCTGGCCACCTTTTCGGTTGCTCGGCACCCCGAACTTATAGCACTATATGCATCAGCTCCGAATCATGTCTTGGGTCATTGGTTTGGTTTGCCTGGATCCCATGTTTTGGTACCTTACGTTCCGCCCCATCGGCTAAGGTAGCACTGGGAGAACTACTGCGATTGTGTCCCGGTTCTGCCGGACGAGCACCTCATTAGAGAAAGCCAAAAACTGACTGTCATGATACAGCGAGAGCTGGTCAGCTGTTCGAGAGGTCGTAAAATTCTTCAGATTTATTCCGCATAACACCATTATAAATGCAGAGTGCGAGGGATCGGTCTTCCGATCAGGCGACAATAGAGCCCCTAGTGCGGTCTTCCGAACACTAGGGGCTGCGCCGACCATACTCGAATTCCTATGGCTATGTGAGAGTGGTAAAGCCCTATAGTCCGATTGCCTGGTTTGTGGTGAGGAACACCTCCTTAAAAGGACCCAGCCATGGGATAAAGCATGTTTAAGTATGTCCCGAACACCCCCGTATTTCTTTCGTGGGGACAAAAGCCGACGACTGGCCAACTCTTAGGACTTACATACACTAAACAGCCGCACAGGAAGAACAAAATGTTCAAACAAAACAGACAATAAATAATAAAAGTGCCATTATCCCACATTACAAAGAACGGCATGAGTGCCCTCACAGAAACATAATGTCTTTGGCACACTTATCCGCCACAAGGCGGGCTCCCTTCAATACACCTTCATAGTACAACTCGGGCTTGCGGTGCTCCTTACCATCTGGCGGGCCCTCAGTCATCAGCTTCTCCGCATCGAGCTTCCCCCAATGCACTTTAGCACGGGCAAATGCCATGCGCGCACCCTCTATACAGATTGATCGCTTAATAGCATCAAGCCGAGGATAGGCACCCACAATCCGCTTCACGAGTCCGAAGTAACTGCTCGGGATTGGCTCCACGGGCCACAGCCAGATAACCAAGTCCTTCATGGCTAGCTCGGCCGCCTGGTGCAGTTCGACCAGCTGCTTCAGCTGATCAATAAAGGGCACCGGATAGTTCGGCGCCAAATACTGCGACCAGAAATCCCTCCCCACAGACTTCTTCTCTAAGGTCTAGTAGAATTGGGCAGCATTTGATATATTGCAAGGCAGATCTGCAAATGCCCCTGGAAAAATAAGAATTCAGCTCGTCGCTTAGAGTTCTACCTATTATCATGCACAAATGGCCATGAATATAACAGGCCTTACCAGCCGCAACCTTCCGGGCCTCCTGGATGTCCCGCACAGCACCTCGGGCCTCTTCCCGAGCATCTTCCGCGGCTTGGAGCGCCTGGGCGAGTTCGGATTCTTTTCCTACTAAACTCTGCTCCAAGCCATCGCTTTTCTTCACAGCTTCTTGGGCTCTTGCTCAGCTGCGATGACCCTGGCCTCGTGTTTCTCACGAAGTGCCTGTTCTGCGGCAGCCTTCTCGTTGGCATCAGCCACCACTTTCTTCAGTGCCTCATACTCGGCACTCGCTCCTAGAGCATACAATACAAATACTTTTCACTAGGCACAATTACTCATTCATGCCGAATTCAAGACAATGTTTCAACATACCTTGCTTGTCCTCCAATTGCTTCTTTACACAGCCAAGTTCTTCTTCGGCCCGCTCCAGGCTCTGCTTCAGTCCAGACACTTCCGTACTATGAGCGGCCGTCTTCTTTGCAGACGCCTGTTTTCACATAAAGGGTTATACGTCATTCACAAAGGCTCCTGCAAAAGCAGAGGGTTTGATCCCCTGTCCGGCTCTTTCTCTCTTTCGCCGGACAGTGTATCAGGGGCTACTACTCATACTATGATGATTTCCTCAAAGGTTTCTTAGAAAACATACCTCAAAGGCCTTTATAAGGCCAAGGCAGGACTCATTCAGCCCACTCTCGGCGGACTGAATCTTTTCAATCACCGCACCCATGAGGGTCTGATGTTCATCGACGATAGACGTGCTCTTTAATGCTGTCGATAGACCGCCAGGCAGCTCTACTTGGACGGAGGTTGCCGGCGGAGTAGGCAACCCTCCCACTGTTAAGGATGGCTGCTCGCCCGATCCTGGAGCCTTAGAGGTCTCCAGGACCTTGTCCGGCTGTGGTCCGAACCCGAGATTGCCCCCATCGTCGACATGCCGGGAAGCCGCCGCCCCCGTGTGTCCGGCCCTAGAAACATGCCTCCCCTGGTCCGGGCCTTGTTGAGACGACACCTCGGTGTTGCGCCTGGACTTCGAGGAAGGGGCCTCTGGAGGCGTCTCGCTCAACAAAGCGTCTGAGCTCAGCGAATCCTCTGATGAGGACTGTCCGGTGCGAGACCTCTCCGGGCTGTATAACATATGGCGATAGTTAAAACTACTGTACCTGAAACGACCCTGGACGCATATGCGTGTTCGGATGTCGGATACTTACGACTTTCCCAGGGGCTGGGCCCTGGGATCCCACTCCGGGCTGTTATCGGTAGCCGTGGTGGATGCCTCTGGGAGGGAACCTCTCCCCCTCTTGGGCGATCCGGCCTCTAGGGACGGGGAAGCTGACCTCTTCTTCCCACCTCCAGAGTGAGGCTCGTCCTCCTCTGCTTCCTCCTCTTCATCTTCGGAAGAAGGATCGTCATCGGAGTCTTCGGATTTTGAGTCCAAAGCTTCGTGGCGGCAGAGGCCGCTCCGGGTCTTTTTGACCTTCTTGGAGGCCTCTTTCTTTGGCGCCTTGTAAGACGCGGGGACCAGCATCTTCGTCAGAACAGGTCCGGCCGGTTCCTCCAGCAGCGGGGCCGGACATTGTATCCGCTCCACCTTTTTATCCATCTGTGGAGTCATGATAAGACATGATAAAAATATCTCCCTCAGGACATGCCAACTGAAGCATGGATAGACAGAGCATAGCTATAACTTACCGGGCTCGCAGAATGGGATAATTGATACCCACGGTCCTCGGCGGAGCCCGGCCATGATTTGCCGGACTTAAAGAACACCTTCCAGATATCCTTGTGGGAGGAATCATAAAGCTCCCGAAGTGTTTGGTGCTCGGTTGGGTCGTACTCCCACAGGTTACAGGCTCGACGCTAGCAAGGGAGAACCAAGAGAACTAACATCACCTGGACTACGTCGACGAGCTTGACGTACTTGTCGACCACACTCTGGACGCGCGTATGGAGCAGCGACAGCTCATCGGAGGAGGACCAGCTCGGGCCCTTCTTGGGCTAGGATGTGAGCCGTAGGGGGGCTCCGGATCTAAACTCGGGAGCTGCAGCCCACTTTTTGCTGCGCGATTTGGTGATATAGAACCACCGCTGCTGCCACTCCTTGACGGAGTCGTTGAAGGCACCCGTCGGCCACAACCTTGGGCATCTCGCTCACCATGGCACCGCCACACTCTGCGTGCTCGCCACTCATGACCTTGGGCTTCACATTGAAAATCTTCAGCCACAGGCCGAAGTGAGGTGAAATCCGGAGAAAAGCCTCACACACGACAATGAATGTCGAGATATTGAGAAAATAATTGGGGGAAAGATCATGAAAATCAATCCCATAGTAATACATGACTCCGCGAACAAATGGGTGAAGGGGAAACCCAAGCCCGCGGACAAAATGGGGAAGAAACACGACTCTCTCGTGAGGCTCCGGCGTAGGGACGACTTGTCCCGCCGGTGGGAGACGGTGGCCGATCTTCTTGGCCAGGGACCCGGCCTCCCGGAGCCTCTTGATATCCCTCTCCTGGACGGTAGAGGCCATCCATTTGCCTCCTGCTTTGGATCGGACATCTTTTGGAAAACCTCTCTATGATGGAAAGGAAGAAGGCATGGGTAAAGAGGAAGAGACATTATCTCTTTATAGAGACGGTGAAAGCTTTTTGCGCCTCCCCACTTGCACGGTAAACCCGCTCGTTTCCCACTCACCGTGATTAGCGGTGCGGTTGGATTACCCATACCCGTATTGATGAGAATTCCATAATAAGGGGACACGATCTCTTCTATGGCAAGATGTGCGGAGGAAACCGCCTCGCAATACGCGCTATGGCTAGTTGGGGGAAAACGGTTCGAATAATGACCCGACTGTAATGACATATCACGTTGTCTAAAAAGTTGTCAACTAAAGTATCATTCTCTCTACGGTGGTATGTAAAGATCATTTTTGCAGATCCGGACATGGTCCACCTGTTCGATAATAACTTTGGAGTATTCAGAAGAAGGAACCCGCCTTGCAATGCCGAAGACAAGACTGCGCGCCTGACTCATCGTCATTGAAGCCTGGTTCAGGGGCTACTGAGAGAGTCCTGGATTAGCGGGTATCCGGACAGCCGGACTATACACATCGTCCGGACTATTGGAGCGTGAATATACAAGACTCAAGACTCCGTCCCGTGTCCGGATGGGACTCTCCTTTGCGTGGAAGCAATGTTGGGGATATCGCTTATCGGGAACTTATCGGTCGACCCATGATAAGGGGTAAATCGGCCAGTTTATCGGCATATCGGCCGATTTATCACCATATCAGCTGATTTATCGGCCAATTTATCTTATCGGTCAGACAATGGTAAGCGATAAATTGGTCGATTTATCAGAATATCGGAAGATATATTGAACAGTGCGTGGAAGACAAGCTTGGCGATCCAGATATTATATTTCCTTCCTTGTAACCGACTCCATGTAAACCCTAGCCCTCTCCGGTGTCTATATAAACCGGAGAGGATGGTCCTTAGAAGGCTGATCACAATTACAATCATACCATCATAGGCTAGCTTCTAGGGTTTAGCCTCTACGATCTCGTGGTAGATCTACTCTTGTACTACTCATACCTTCATACTAGTAGAAAACGGAGCTTTAATACCGGTTCATAAGGGCCTTTAGTGCCGGTTCTGCAATCGGCACTAAAGAGTGGAGACTAAAGCCCCCCCCCCCCTTTAGTACCGGTTTGACACGAACCGCCACTAAAGGCCCACCATGTGGCGTGAGCTCGCGCCGTGGTATGGGGGACCTTTAGTACCGGTTGGTGTTACCAACCGGTACTAAAGGTATTTTTTTGAAATTATTTTTTGAAAATTTTGGAAAAAAATTGAATTTTTTTCGATTTTCGATTTTCTGAATTATTTGATGATTTAGTCTCTAATCACCCTCTTAACTACTCAAGTGTGGATCACTCATTCCAAATTGTCTAACTTCCCGACTGGTCACCCATCCTCTCACTCCCCCAGCCTGAGCACGCTTAACTTCGGAGTTCCCTCTTAACTACTCAAGTGCTTGAGTAACACTAATATTCTTGAATAAGTATGTAGTAACATTAATACTTCTTGAATAAGTAGTTTGATCATAGTTTGACCAGATTTAACCAAAATTAAAAAAACTTAAATTTGAGCATATCTTTTTCTAATTTTGGAATTTGAGGATTCTAAAAAAATTGCAAACAGGCCGTAGGCAGACAAAATCGGATGCGGATTTTCGTGCTGAATTTTTTGATATATTATACGTTTTTTTCCGACATTGTATGCAAAAGTTATAGCCGTTTTACATTTTCCCTACACTTTTTGCAAAACATGTCCAAATTTAAGTTTTTTAATTTTCCTAACTAGTAGATGTAGTAATATAACTACATCTCGAAGAATTTTATATTTTGATTTTTTTATCATTTTCTTTTGTATTTTCCAAAACTGAAATGGCGATACACGGGGGGAGGGGGTAGAGTTTGAAAATTGCCCTTTAGTACCGGTTTGTGCCACGAACCGGTACTATAGGTCAAACCCCTTTAGCACCTATATAAGGCATGGGGCGCGGCTTGGGAGAGACCCCAAGGAGGACTGCTCCTACTTGGGCGCCCCTTTGACTGCTCCTTCCTCCGTCCCACCTATATATATGTGGGAGGGGGGCGCCTAGCACACAACAGACAATTGCCTAGCCGTGTGCGGTGCCCCCCTCCACCGTTTACACCCCGGATCATATTTTCGTAGTGCTTAGGCGAAGCCTTGTAGAGATAGCTTAACCATCACTGTCACCATGCCGTCCTGCTACCAGAACTCATGCACTACCTCACCATTTTGCTGGATCAAGAAGGCGGAGGACGTCATCGAGCTGAACGTGTGCTGAACGCGGAGGTGTCGTACGTTCGATGCTCGATCGGTTGGAACGCGAAGAAGTTCGAATACATTAACCGTGTTGTCAAACGCTTCAGCTTACAGTCTACGAGGGTACATAGACACACTCTCCCCCTCTTGTTTCTATGCATCTCCTTGATAGATCTTGCATGTGCATGGAATTTTTTTTGTTTTCCATGCAACGATTCCCAACATCCGTGGTATAACCTCGTAGGATGCTTGCCTCTGGATGGTTTCGGTTCTGACAATAGCGATTCAATATTCAATATTCCCAACATAGTGCATGGAATTCAATATGTACCGCTCGAAGGTATACATGTTGCGAAGATACACAGGACCACAATACTTTATCTCGTCGACACGGTGCATAGTGAGATGGACCATGACATCAAAGAATGACGGTGGGAAAAACATCTCTTGGTTGGACAATATTCTTACAATATCCTCTTGCATATGATCCAACTCTTCAGGATCTACAACTTTCTGCCATAGTTGGTTGAAGAAATCATAGAGCTCAATGAGTGTGTTTCTTACATCTTTGTTCATCAGATTCTTGATGGCCACCGGGAGGATTTGTGTCAACATTACGTGGCAATCATGTGATTTCATGTGTCCAACTTCATTTTACCAAGCTCACATCCACGAGACTTCTGATGTTTGCGGAGTATGAAGAGGGTTTCTTAACTGACAACAAATAGGTGAAGAACTGTGTTGCTTCTTTTGTACCAAAATTATAACTCTGGCGAGCTTTGATGAATTTGTCATCATCTTTTGCTTCACTCTTGCGTTTTGATTGATCAGCAAGCATATCACGCCGTGCACCATCACCATCCATTGTTTTACCTTTAGTCTTGAGCAGAGTACCAAGGATGCATTCACATATGTTCTTCTCTACGTGCATGACATCGATGCAGTGATGTACGCGTAGAATCTCCCAATAAGGTAATTTTCAAAACACCGATTTCTTCTTAAACACTTGACCCTTGGGTGTTTGTTTCACCATCAAAGCGTGGTTCTTGCCAAGCACAATATTATTTTGTTTAGCCATGTTGTGGACCACCTCCCATCATAGGGTCTTGGGCCCACATCTACCTCTGCCATACCATCAAATTCAGCTTTCATCTTTCGGTATGGGTGATTTCTCCGTAAGAACCTACGATGACGCAAATACACAGTTTTGCGTGAGTTGGGAAGAAGAGGACGAAGATGATGATGAAGAGGAATGGTCGAACGAGGAGGAGGACGATGATGACAACAATGACGATGATGACGGCGGTGGCAATAAAAATCTAACGGTCTGTGGCAAGAAGCGTCCTCGCCAAGACGATGTCGCGTGGCCATCCAACAACAACAAGAAGAAGAAGAAGGACTAAATTAAGCAGATTGTATATATATCTCTATTTCCGTTTGCTCATATTAATTTGTTGTCTCTGTTTATCCTATCAATCTCATCACCGATGGTTCGTAATACGTATTCGACACAAATCTTCTACATTATGCCCACATGTTGGTTTGTTGAACTGTGTGCCCTGACAAGCACACCATTCACAAAAAAGTTTGTATGGGCTATCTATAATGATCACACACAATTCTGATTACCGACCTGTTTGTCGGGTATCACACACATCTTGTTACGCCGAATCGTTTGTGTTCACCTCAATCATCGCAAACGGTCCATCAGAGCAAACTGTATGCCTTATATCGCACACACCTTGATATGGCTGCCGGTTTATGTTGTTCTGACTCATCGCAAATAGTTCGTATGGATCAACTGTATGGCCTGCATTGCACACACAACTAAGATCGGAACTGTGTTTGATGTATCATTCATTGCAAACATTTTGCATCTTTTTTGACGGTTTTTTACATCACTGTTTGTGATTAATGCATCACACACAGTTTCGTCAAAGGGTCTCTGATCGTAGCGTCACGTTAGCAGCATCTTGCAGTAGTGAGAGGAAGACGGACGTTGACGGTAATATCACTATCTAGAAAGATCGACTTGTTGTAAAAGGTTTTTGACAAGTTGAAGGGGTTGACTACGATGAGACTTTCTCACCTGTAGCGATGCTTAAGTCTGTCAGAATCATGTTAGCAATTACCGCATTTTATGATTATGAAATCTGGCTAATGGATGTCAAATAACTTGCATTCCTTAACGGGTTTCTTGAGGAAGAGTTGTATATGATCCAACCAGAAGTTTTTGTTGATCCTAAATATGCTAACAAAAGTGTGCAAGCTCTAGCAATCCATCTATGGACTGGTGCAAGCATCTAGGAGTTGGAATATACGCTTTGATGAGGTGATCAAAGCATATGGTTTTATACAGACATATGGCGAAGCCTGTATTTATAACAAAGTGAGTGGGAGCTTTATTGTATTTCTAATATTATATGTGGATGACATATTGCTGATTGGGAATGATATAGAATTTTTGGATATCATAAAAGGATACTTGAATAAGAATTTTTCAATGAAAGACTGATACGTCTCCAGCGTATCTATAATTTTTTATTGTTCCGTGCTATTATATTATCCATCTTGGATGTTTTATATGCATTTATATGCTATTTTATATGATTTTTGGGACTAACCTATTAACCTAGAGCCCAATGGCAGTTTCTGTTTTTTTCCTTGTTTTTGAGTTTCGCAGAAAAGGAATATCAAACGGAGTCCAATTGACCAGAAAATTTACAGAGATTATTTTTGGACCACAAGAAGCCCACGAAGTATCGGAGATGGACCAAAAGAGTCCCAAGTCAACCACGAGGGTGGAGGGCGCGCCCTACCTCCTAGCCATGCCCCCTACCTCGTGGCTGACTCGGGGACCCCCCTGACTTGTTCCCAACACCAACCTCTCTTATATATCCCCAAACTTCCAGAACAGAACCTAGATCGGGAGTTACACCGCCGCAAGCCTCTGTAGCCACCAAAAACCAATCAGAACCCTGTTCTGGCACCCTGCCGGAGGGGGAAACCATCATCAGTGGCCATCTTCATCATCCCGATGCTCTCCATGACGAGGAGAGAGTATTTCACCCTCAGGGTTGAGGGTATGTACCAGTAACTATGTGTTTGATCTATCTCTCTCTCTCTCTCTCTCTCTAGTGTTCTTGATTTGGCACAATCTTGATGTATCGTGAGCTTTACTATTATAGTTGGATCTTATGATGTTTCTCCCCCTCTACCTTGTTGTAATGGATTGAGTTTTCCCTTTGAAGTTATCTTATAAGATTGAGTCTTTAAGGATTTGAGAACACTTGATGTATGTATTGCATGTGCTTATCTATGGTGACAATGGGATATTCACGTGATCCACTTGATGTATGTTTTGGTGATCAACTTGCGGGTTCTGTGACCTTGTGAACTTATGCATAGGGGTTGGCACACGTTTTCGTCTTGATTCTCCGGTAGAAACTTTGGGACACTCTTTGAAGTTCTTTGTGTTGGTTTAAATAGATGAACCTGAGATTGTGTGATGCATATCGTATAAACAAACCCACAGATACTTGTGGTGACATTGGAGTATCTAGGTGACACTAGGGTTTTGGTTGATGTGTGTCTTAATGTGTTATTTTACTACGAACTCTAGGGCTATTTGGGACACTTATAGGAATAGCCCACAGATTGATTGGAAAGAATAACTTTGAGGTGGTTTCGTACCCTACAATAATCTCTTCGTTTGTTCTCCGCTATTAGTGACTTTGGAGTGACTCTGTGTTGCATGTTGAGGGATTGTTATATGATCTAATTATGTTATCATTGTTGAGAGAACTTGCACTAGTGAAAGTATGAACCCTAGGCCTTGTTTCGAAGCATTGCAATACCTTTTTTGCTTACTTTTACCACTTGCTACCTTGATGCTTTTAAATTTTCAGATTACAAAAACCTATATCTACCATCCATATTACGCTTGTATCACCATCTCTTCGCCGAACTAGTGCACCTATACAATTTACCATTATATTGGGTGTGTTGGGGACACAAGAGACTCTTTGTTATTTGGTTGTAGGGTTGTTTGAGGGAGACCATCTTCATCCTACGCCTCCCACGGACTGATAAACCTTAGGTCATCCACTTCAGAGAAATTTGCAACTGTCCGACAAAACTCTACACTTGGAGGCCCAACAACGTCTACAAGGAATAAGTTGTGTAGTAGACATCAAGCTCTTTTCTGGCGCTGTAGCCTGTGAGGATAGTGCTTGAAGGTATATCTTTAGATCTTGCAATCGAATCTTTTAGTTTCTTGTTTTATCACAAGTTTAGTTTATAAAAGAAAACTACAAAAAATGGAATTGAGGTTACCTCATATGCTTCATATTTTTAATGTCTTCCTTGAAAATGATGCAAAGGAAAATTGTGCTCAAGTGTTAGAAGAAGAAGTCTATAAAATGTTTGGCATAAAATCTCTGTATGATGAGCATGATTGCAATGTTGTTAGTATGAATTCCTTGAATATCCATCATGCTAATGATATGCAAAGCCACAAGCTTGGGTATGCTATGTTTGATGAAGATGATATTTTTAGTCCCCCAAGTTTTGATGAGAATATTTATTATGATTAAAACATGCCCATATTATGATGATTATATTGATGAAAGTGGGTTTGGAAGAGTGTCAACTTTAGGAAGTAATGATCCCAATTTTTCGGAGGGTGTTTAATCTTATTATAATGATAAAAGTGGATTTGGAGAGGTCTTGACTTTATTTAGTGATGAATCCACTATTCTGGAACAGGTTCCAATTGATTATGAGAACAAAGTTTCTATCTATGATGATTATTGTGATGAAATGTATGCTATAAAGAATAATGATAACCACGAAACATGTTATCATGATTTTAATGTTCAATTGGATTATGCCTCACATGATAGTTATTTTGTTGAGTTTGCTTCCACAACTATTCATGAGAAGAAATTTGCTTAAGTGGAGAGTAATAAAAACTCTATGCTTATGCATCATGAAAAGAGTTCTTTATGTGATAGTTATATTGTTGAATTCATTCATTATGCTACTGAAAATTATTATGAGGGAGGAATATATGCTTGTAGGAATTGCAATAATATAAAGTTTCCTCTCTATGTGTTGAAAATCTTGAAGTTATGCTTGTTTTGCATTCCTATGCTAGTTGATTCTTGCTCCCTTAAATTGTTTGCTCACAAAATCCCTATGCATAGGAAGTGGGTTAGTCTTAAATGTGCTAGTAATATTCTTCATGATTCTCTCTTTGTGTTTCAATTCTTATCTTTTATGTGAGCATCATTGAAATCATCATGCCTAGCTAAAAGGCATTAAAGAAACTTGTTGGGAGACAACCCAATATTTACCCCTGCTGTTTTTGTGTGTTCACATGATTATGCTACTGTAGTAATCATGTTTTATAGCTTTTGTTTCAATAAAGTATCAAGTAAAGCCTTTGGGATAGTGTGGATGATGGTTGACTTGATTCTGTGCAAAAATAGAAAAGTTTGTGCTAAGTCCAGGATTTTTGAAAATTCACTGGAACATACTTTTGATCTGAATTTTTTACACAAGATTGATATACAAATTTCCTAGATTGACCTAAGTTTTTAGAATTTTTGGAGTTACAGAAGTATGGAAAGTTTCCAGATTACTACAAACTGTTCTGTTTTTGACAAATTCTGTTTTCTATGTGTTGTTTGCTTATTTTGATGAATCCATGAGTAGTATCGGAGGGTATGAACCATGGAGAAGTTGGAATACAGTATATATAAAACCAATATGAATTTAGAATGAGTTCACAACAATACCTAAGTGGCGATTTATTTTCTTATACTAACGGAGCTTACGAGTTTTATGTTGAGTTTTGTGTTGTGAAGTTTTCAAGTTTTGGGTAAAGATTCGATGGACTATGGAATAAGGAGTGGCAAGAGATTAAGCTTGGGGATGCCCAAGGCACCCCAAGGTAATATTCAAGGACAACCAAGAGCCTAAGCTTGGGGATGCCCCGGATGGCATCCCCTCTTTCGTCTTCGTTCATCGGTAAATTTACTTGAGGCTATATTTTTATTCACCACATGATATGTGTTTTGCTTGGAGCATCATTTTCTTTTATTTATATTTGCTTGCTGTTATTCAGAGACATGTTTTATATCTTTTATTTCAATAAAAAAGTCAAGTATAGCCTTTACCATGCTTATTTTACAAGTCTATAGGTTATTGTTTCGAAATCAGAACGTTTGCTGTTATGTTTTGAATATTGGTGAATAGTCAGAACATGATAAAATCTTGAAATTTTGACACAATGATTAACAACAAATTTTCCACAGTGTGGTAAGTTTTCAGAATTTTTGGAGTTCGGGAAGTATGATTCCTCTTGCATTCTTTACAGACTGTCCTGTTTAGACAGATTGTTGTTATGCTTGCATTGTTTACATATGTTTGCTTGTTTAATGATTCTATTTGAGGATATGAGTGTTAAATATGCAGAGGCATTTAGTAGGAAATATCAAATAATAATTTTAGTGATTTGCTACAGTAGAGAATGATAAGGTTATTGCATTGATTTAACTAACTTATCTCACGAGTTCTTGTTGAGTTTTGTGTGGATGAAGTTTTTAAGATTTAGGAAAACCATGATATAAAAGGAATTAAGGAGACACAAAAGCTCAAGCTTGGGGATGCCCAAGGCATCCCTAATTAATATTTCAAGAAGTCTCAAGCATCTAAGCTTGGGGATGCCCCGGTTGGCATCCCACCTTTCTTCTTCAACAACTATAGGTCGGTTTTGATTGAGCCTAAGTTTTTGCTTCTTGACATGATATGTAATATCCTTGCAATGTAATTTTATTTTGTTTTGCTTGCTGTTTGAAGAAAATATTAAGAACTGGAATTCTTAAATGTTAGAGAGTCTTCACATAGTTGCATAATTATTCGACTACTCATTGATCTTGACTTATATCTTTCGGAGTAGTTTGTCATTTGCTCTAGTGCTTCACTTATATATTTTTAGAGCACGGCGGTGGATTTATTTTATAGAAATTTATGAACTCTCATGCTTCACTTATACTATTTTGAGAGTCTTTTATAACAGCATGGTAATTTGCTTTGGTTATGAATTTAGTCCTAATATGATAAGCATCCAAGAGGGATATAATAAAAACTTTCATATAAAGTGCATTGAATACTATGAGAAGTTTGATTCCTTATGATTGTTTTGAGATATGAAGATGGTGATATTAGAGTCATGCTAGTGGAGTAATTGTGAACTTGAGAAATACTTGTGTTGAGGTTTGTGATTCCCGTAGCATGCACGTATGGTGAACCTTATGTAACGAAGTTGGAGAATGAAGTATTTATTGATTGTCTTCCTTATGAGTGGCGGTCAGGGATGAGCGATGATCTTTTCCTACCAATCTATCCCCCTAGGAGCATGCACGTAGTACTTCATTTTGATGACTAATAGATTTTTGCAATAAGTATGTGAGTTCTTTATGACTAATGTTGAGTCCATGGATTATACACACTCTCAGCCTTCCACCATTGCTAGCCTCTCTTCTGCCGCGCAACTTTCGCCGGTACAATACACCCACCATATACCTTCCTCAAAACAGCCACCAGACCTACCTGTTATGGCATTTCCATAGCCATTCCGAGATATATTGCCATGAAACTTTTCATCGTTCCGTTTATTATGACACGCTTCATCATTGTCATATTGTTGTGCATGATCATGTAGGTGACATCGTATTTGTGGTAAAGCCACCTTTCATAATTCTTTCATATGTGTCACTCATGAGCCATTGCACATCGTGGTACACTGCCAGAGGCATTTATATAGAGTCATATTTTGTTCTAAGTATCGAGTTGTAATTCCTGAGTTGTCAAAGTAAATAAAAGTGTGATGATCTTCATTATTAGAGCATAGTCCCAGTGAGGAAGGGATGATGGAGACCATCATTCTCCCACAAATCGGGATGAGCTTCCGAACTAAAAATAAAAAATATATAAAAAAAGGCCAATAAAGGAGCCCCCCCCCCCAAACAAAAAAAAGGAGAAAAAGAGAGAAGGGGCAATGCTACTATCCTTTTACCACACTTGTGCTTCAAAGTAGCACCATAATCTTCATGATAGAGAGTCACCTATGTTGTAACTTTCAAATACTAGTTGGAATTTTTCATTATAGAACTTGGCTTGTATATTCCAACGATGGGCTTCCTCAAATGCCCTAGGTCTTCATGAGCAAGCAAGTTGGATGCACACCCACTTAGTTTCTTTTTTAGCTTTCATATACTCATAGCTCTAGTGCATCTATTGCATGGTAATGCCTACTCACTCACATTGATATCTATTGATGGGCATCTCCATAGCCCATTGATACGCCTAGTTGATGTGAGACTATCTCCCTCTTTTTGTCTTCTCCACAACCACCATATTTTCTTCCACCATAGTGCCATGTCCATGGCTCATGCTCATGTATTGCGTGAAAGTTGAAAACGTTTGAGAATATCAAAGTATGAAACAATTGCTTGGCTTGTCATCGGGGTTGTGCATGATTTGAATATGTTGTGTGATGAAGATGGAGCATAGCCAGACTATATGATTTTGTAGAGATAAGCTTTCTTTGGCCATGTTATTTTGAGATGACATAATTGCCTTGTTAGTATGCCTGAAGTATTATTGTTTTTATGTCAATATTAAACTTTAGTTTTGAATCTTATGGATCTGAATATTCTTGCCACAATAAAGAAAATTACATTGATAAATAGGTTAGGTAGCATTTCACATCAAAAAAAATCTGTTTTTATCATTTACCTACTCGAGGACGAGTAGGAATTAAGCTTGGGGATGCTTGATACGTCTCCAATGTATATATAAGTTTTGATTGTTCCATGCTATTATATATGTTTTATATTCAATGATCTTTTGGGACTAACCTATTAATCTAGAGCCTAGTGCCAGTTTCTGTTTTTCCTTGTTTTTGAGTTTCGCAGAAAAGGAATATCAAACGGAGTCCAATTGACCTGAAAATTTACGGAGATTATTTTTGGACCAGAAGAAGCCCACGGAGCATCGGAGATGGACCAGAAGAGTCCCGAGTCAACCACGAGGGTGGAGGGCACGCCCTACCCCGCTGGGCGCGCCCCCTACCTCGTGGCTGACTCGGGGACCCCCCCTAACTTGTTCCCAACGCCAACACCTCTTACATATCCCCAAACTTCCAGAACAGAACCTAGACCGGGAGTTCCACCGTCGCAAGTCTCTGTAGACACCAAAAATGAATCAGGACCTTGTTCCGGCACCCTGTCGGAGGGGGAAACCATCACCAGTGGCCATCTTCATCATCCTGGTGCTCTCCATGACGAGGAGGGAGTAGTTCACCCTCGGGGTTGCGGGTATGTACCAATAGCTATGTGTTTGATCTCTCTATCTCTCTCTCTCTCTCTCTCTCTCTCTCTCTCTCTCTCTCTCTCTCTCCCGTGTTCTTGATTTGGCACGATCTTGATGTACCGCGAGCCTTACTATTATAGTTGGATGTTATGACATTTCTCCCCCTCTACCTTCTTGTAATGGATTGAGTTTTCCCTTTGAAGTTATCTTATAGGATTGAGTCCTTAAGGATTTGAGAACACTTGATGTATGTCTTGCATGTGCTTATTTGTCGTGACAATGGGATATTCACATGATCCACTTGATGTATGTTTTGGTGATCAACTTGCGGGTTCTGTGACCTTGTGAACTTATGCATGGGGGTTGGCACACGTTTTCATCTTGACTCTCCGGTAGAAACCTTGGGGCACTCTTTGAAGTTCTTTGTGTTGGTTTGAATAGATGAACCCGAGATTGTGTGATGCATATCGTATAATCAAACCCACGGATACTTGTGGTGACATTGGAGTATCTAGGTGACATTAGGGTTTTGGTTGATGTGTGTCTTAAGGTGTTATTTTACTACGAACTCTAGGGCTGTTTGTGACACTTATAGGAATAGCCCATGGATTGATCGGAAAGAATAACTTTGAGGTGGTTTCGCACCCTACAATAATCTCTTCATTTGTTCTCTGCTATTAGTGACTTCGGAGTGACTCTTTGTTGCACGTTGATGTATTGTTATATGATCTAATTATGTTATCATTGTTGAGAGAACTTGCACTAGTGAAAGTATGAACCCTAGGCCTTGTTTCGAAGCATTGCAATACTTTTTTCGCTCACTTTTACCACTTGCTACCTTGCTGTTTTTATATTTTCATATTACAAAAACCTATATCTACCATCCATATTATGCTTGTATCACCATCTCTTCACCGAACTAGTGCACCTATACAATTTACCATTTTATTGGGTGTGTTGGGGACACAAGAGACTCTTTGTTATTTGGTTGCAGAGTTGTTTGAGAGAGACCATCTTCATCCTACGCCTCCCACGGATTGATAAACCTTAGGTCATCCACTTGAGGGAAATTTGCTACTGTCCTACAAAACTCTACACTTGGAGGCCCAACAACGTCTACAAGGAATAAGTTGTGTAGTAGACATCAAAGACCTCGGTGAAGCTACTTACATATTGGGCATCAAGATCTATAGGGATAGATCGAGCCACTTAATAGGACTTTCACAAAGCACATACCTTGGCAAAAGTTTTGAAGAAGTTCAAAATGGATCAGTCAAAGAAAGGATTCTTGCCTGTGTTGCAAGGTGTGAAGTTGAGTAAGACTTAAAGCCCTACCATGACAGAAGGTAGAGAGAGAATGAAATTCATTCCCTATGCCTCAGCCATAGGTTCTATAAAGTATGACATGTTGTGTACCAGACCAGTTGTGTGCCTTGCCATGAGTTTGGTAAGGGGGTACAATAGTGATCTAGGAGTGGATAACTGGACATCTGTCAAAATTATCCTTAGGTACCTAAAGAGGACTAAGGAAATGTTTCTTGGTTATGGAGGTGATAAAGAGTTTGTCGTAAAGGGTTACGTCGATGCAAGCTTTGACACTGATCCGGATGACTTTGAGTCTCAATCTGAATACGTATTGAACGTGGGAGAAATTAGCTAGAGTAGCTCTATGTAGAGCATTGTAGACATATATATTTGCAAAGTACACACGGATCTGAATGTTGCAGACCCGTTGACTAGAAACCTCTCTCACAAGCAAAACATGATCACACCTTAGAACTCTTTGATTGTTAATTACATTGCGATGTGAACTAGATTATTGACTCTAGTGCAAGTGGGAGACTGTTGGAAATATGCCCTAGAGGCAATAATAAAATGGTTATTATTATATTTCCTTAATAATGATAAATATTTATTATTCATGCTAGAATTGTATTGACCGGAAACTTAAATACATGTGTGGATACATAAAAAATACCGTGTCCCTAATGAGCCTCTACTAGACTAGCTCGTTGATCATAGATTGCTAAGGTTTCCTAACCATAGGCATGAGTTGTCATTTGATAATGGGATCACATCATTAGGAGAATGATGTGATGGATAAGACCCATCCCTTAGCTTAGCATATGATTGTTCAGTTTGTTGCTACTTCTTTCTTGAATGTCAAATGCATGTTCCTTCGACCATGAGATCATGCAACTCCCACATATCGGAGGAATGCCTTGTGTACTATCAAACGTCACAACGTAATTGGGTGATTATAAAGATGCTCGACAGGTATCTCCAAAGGTGTCTATTGAGTTGGCATGAATCGAGATTGGGATTTGTCACTCTGAGTATCGGAGAGGTATCTCTGGGCCCTCTCGGCAATACACATCATAAGAAGCTTGCAAGCAAAGTCCATAAGGAGTTAGTTACAAGATGATGTATTATGGAACGAGTGAAGAGACTTGTCGGTAACGAGATTGAACTAGGTATGAAGATACCGACGATCGAATCTCGGGCAAGTAGCATACCGACAAACAAAGGGAATTACATATGTTGTCATAAGGTTCAACCGATAAAGATCTTCGTAGAATATGTAGGAATCAACATGGGCATCCAGGTTCCGCTATTGGCTATTGACCGGAGAGGTGTCTCGGTCATGTCTACATAGTTCTAGAACCCGTAGGGTCCGCACACTTAACGTTCGTTAACAATATAGTGTTATGTGAATTATATGATTTGGTGACCGAATGTTGTTTGGAGCCCCGGATGAGATCACGGACATGACGAGGAGCTCCGGAATGGTCCATTGGTAAAGATTGATATATATAGGACGATACTATTTAGACACCAGAATAGTTTCGGAGTGCAACGGGTAGTCATCGGATCGCCGGAAGGGGTTCTGGACACCCCGGGGAGGTCTATGGGCCAAATGGGCCAAGAGGAGGGACACAACAGCCCACAAGGGGGCTGGCGCGCCCCTCTCCCTAGTCGTCGACCCTAGGGGAAGGAAAGGGGGAGGGTTGTCCCCTCCTGCCTTTCCCTCCTCTTGAGAGAAAGGAAAGGGGGGGCCACCACCCCCTACCTTCCTCCTGCACACAAACAAGAAAGGGGGGGGGGCTTGGGGCAGGAGCCCAAGTGGGATTTGGCCCCACTTGGGCGCCTCCTGGCTGCCTTGCCTCTTCCCCCACCTATATATATGTGGGAGAGGGTGTGGCGCCCTTCTCAACAGTTTTGTCCCTTGGTCATATTTTCGTAGTGCTTAAGCCAAGCCCTGCGGAGATAGCATCACCAACACCGTCACCACACCGTCGCGCTGGCGGAACTCATGCACTACTTCACACGTCTTGCTGTATCAAGAAGGCGAGGACATCATCGAGCTGAACGTGTGCTGAACGCGGATGTGCCGTACGTTCGGTACTTGATCAGTTGGACCGCGAAGAAGTTCGACTACATCTTATGGTCTACGAGGGTACGTAGACACACTCTCCCTCCCGTTGCTATACATCTCCATGGATAGGTCTTGCGTATGCATTTTTTTTTCAAGCAACGTTCCCCAACAGTGGCACCAAAGGCCATTGATCTAACAATTACAAAACTCTGCCACCAAATACATAGAAAACATTAGTGAAAACAAAAAAGGCCCAACCATTGGTCATGATAATGTGAACTTGTGTTGGATTCTTGTGATATGTCATAGTGGGGGGTAGGTGGGGGTGCACAATTGTGGTGATTTTAGAGCCTCACCTAGTCCGTGAATAATCGGGAAAAGTTAAAAACACACAAAAAAACAAAAAACAAAGTGGTGTAACGTAAATCTTGTTTGTCATGATATCTATGCTAACACATGCAAAAGGACAAAAACAAAAGTCATACTCTAGCTCGAAGCCAGATGTATGACGTGCCAGATAAGTGCTCCAACGAAAAAGTGAGACACAAGTTGACGTCAGTCTATCAAGCCACATAACGCCACCCGTCTATTAAAAGTACTCCCCAAAACGATGTGAGTGAATCCAAATCTGGCGTGCCGTCATTACGGATGAACACGACCTGAACTCCACTATTGTTTCCTTGATCTAGGCTAGTCACGCGTAGCAACGGGCCGCGCAGCCCACATATCTCCCATCGTAAGTGTGCGTCGCGAAACTCTCATGCCACCAGTATATAGATCAAATTAATGAGAATAAAACAACTTGATTAAATAAAAAAAGTAACATGGATCATAATAACGTGATGCTGTGTTATGTTAACACCAAATAAAATAGATTTATTCGGTTTTATTACTTTCTCCGTTGCATAATATAAGAACGTTTTTCAAGCAAAGAGCGTACTTCTTCTAACACCAAATATCATACTAGGATCCTGCGTAGCAGCCATTTTTCCTCCACCACAGCAGAAACACATAACATAGAGCAGCCATTTCCCGTCCTGGATTAACAGAGAAGGGATGGTTTTACGGCACAGAGACATGTGGGCGGCGCAAGGGGTAACCCTAACAATGTGCCTTAATCGCTATAATTCCATGCCAAAAAACCATCAGATCAACAAGCGTCCAGGTGTCTCGAGTGGGGAGTGGACGGCCCAGATCTGACGCGCCCGGCCCCTCCTCCTCTTTTTATGCCCCTGCCCCGCTGCTCCTCCCCCAAAACCCCTCTCCCCACCATCCAGTGGGACAGAAAGGCCGCCGTACCGAATCAGAGATTGACAGCGGCGGGGCGGGAGCCAGCGAGCTCGGCGCGAATCCGACCCGGCGAGATGCTCGGCAAGCGGCAGAGGAGCATGCTGATGCGCCGGACGACCAGCCTGGCGTCCATGCCGTCGGTGCCCAAGCAGGTGCGCCAGGGGAGCGGCGGCGGCGGCGACATGGACAGGCAGGCGCCCGCGCGGCCGTCCTCCTCCGTGTCGGCCGGCGCGGTGGGGACGGGCGGCGGCGGCGGCTACCCCTCTCCCAGGAGGGACGCCTTCGCCGGGCTGATGATCACGGCGGCGTTCCTGTCGGCCTGCGGCTTCTGCGCCAAGCCCCTTGGCCCCGGCGAGGACACCTACATCTACAGGTACCGCCGGCGTCCCTGCTTTCCCATTCTCTGTTCGGAAATGTCTGGTAAAATTCCTCGTGTTTCGGCCATGGGTTCCATTTTTGTCCCTTTTCGGTGGCCTGCTGGTGATTTTTGGCCAGGCGCCGATCAATCCCCCGTGTTGCTTTGCGGTGCGAATTCCGCGCCGCTCGCTCGTTTTCCACGTCAGGGTTGCACTGCACCTAGATCGAATCTTCTTATCATGTTGCCGGCAGCCTACGATTCTGCGGACATGCTTGCTTAGATGCGAAATTCCGTGACGGTCTCGGTTCTCCTGGTTTATATATATGCAAGTGGGTTATTCATGATCCGTTTTCAGTTATGAAAATCCAGTGCTAATTATTTGGAATTCTAACTGTTTAATTTAGGCGAGTACTGATTTGACGAACCTCGTTCATTAGAAAGGTAATGCTGATTCGACGCTAGTATAAGCAGTCCATCAATTCTTAATTAGTTCATAGTATGAATCTTATTCCCTCCTGTATTTCTTTTCAGAATATGCCGATGCGAACCTTTTCTCTCGGCATATTATTTGTTGCCGATACATTATTGGCTTGCTCTGCCATGTTAATTAATAGTACCATTACTCGGTGTATGTATTTGCTAATCAGACATGTACTGTTGGTGCATGGTGTGCTCATAGTTTTTTTTTTCCTCATTTAATTTTGGTCCCTGAATCATGTATGAACTGTCATGTCCCAAAATATAAAATTATTGGGATGCATTTAGGTTTAGTTTACTAGTCAAGAGTCAAGCTACATACTGTGCTCCCATAAGCAACCCATTAAAGAATATTAATCGGCCAATCATATGAGTTGTTGTCTGATTATCATACCATAAACTTGGTCACTAGGTACCATCTAGCTCCTGCAGGTATTTCTTTAATTGTCACAATCTGTCATCGACCACATAAACACATGAGTAAAAAAGATGCATGGTTTCTTTACTGCAATAAAAGAAGGTTTAAAATTATTCCGAAGATGTTTGTGACATTGTGACATGATAGACTGACGGTTGAATTCCCTTGTCTGTCTGTGTCGTGCAGGGGCGAGGTGGCATTCTGCAGCCAGGAGTGCCGGGAGCATCAGATCAAGAAGGACGAGCTCATGGAACAGAACTGCACCATCACATCCATCCGAGAGGCCCCGTCGGACCAGTCCGGCAGCGGCGGCGGCTCGGGCGGTGCCGGGGACGCCGTCGCCGCAGCATAGTCGGGCGGCCATTAGCTTATTCTATTATACTAGCTGCTAGTGATGTGCCACATATATTTGGCACATGTCCACCATGTTTAAACCGCCCGTGCGTGTATACAGATGGGTAGCCGGAAGTTGTTGTTGTTGGTGATGCGCCAGCGGTGGCCGGTGACTGAGGATGCCATGTGACACATGGAACATGGTGGTTTCCTCTCCTGCCCCAGTGGAGAACCGAACCTGGACTGCAATGCAACATCAAATTGCGTGCTATCTTTTCGTAGTAATTCCTGTTTGCGCCTGGCGTTTTCGTGCATTTCTCTTGCTGCTCTTGACGCAGTTCTCTGGTAAGTCACCAGGGCGTGGCGGCGGTCAGGTCATGGTGTTCAGAAGAATCTGACAGTGTGCCTCGCCTTGAGGGGTGGCTAGTGGAGAAGAAGAGACAGAGGAGCAGTCAAGCGCATGCAAGCGTGTGTGTCGTTTGTTTGTTCTAGGCGGCGGTCCGGTCCAGGCCTGGTCTGGTCTGCAGACGGGCGCCCGTGATCTGATCTCACCGTTCCTGATGCAATCAAACCCATAGCCGGACGACCGCCGCCGCTGCAGATCACAACATGGGAAGCCATGGCCTACGCGAGTTTTGACCGGCCACCCGAGGGCCGGGTTTCTGTGCTGCTCATTGTATATTGCTGTTCATTGCCGGACACGACACTCGATGTGTGCTCTCCGGTGTTGCAAGCGAACGGCGATTGGGATCTGGAAATACCCCTGCAACGAAGCGATCTGTCCAGGGTCCTGACGCCCTCCAGAATCCACGGATCTGCAGGTTCGTTGTCAGAAGTTGCAGTGGTACTGGTAGGTACCAGCAATGGTCTGTCTTCTTTTACTGCAGAACAAACGGCGATCTCGGGACGGTAATTTAGCTACGCCGTCGACGTCGTCGTGAGCCGATGAAAGGTACTAACAGTGAGACGCGACGTGACGCGTGGCCGGGGCCGGAACGGCGAGCACGTACGCGCAAGGACAGCGTCGAGGTGGTGATGCGGCGGGGGCATCCTTTTCCGGCGGCGGCCACCTCGTGACGGAGACAATACCACCTATACGGCCGACACATCCAACCTGCGGGGATCCCATCATGCGGGGACGTGTCAATACTTGAAGCAAAGGGAATCATGTGGAATGCTCGGACCCGGATGTGTTGTGCCCAGCAAAAACGTATTCGTC
The DNA here is from genome assembly GCF_002162155.2 of Triticum dicoccoides. NCBI lineage: Eukaryota > Viridiplantae > Streptophyta > Magnoliopsida > Poales > Poaceae > Triticum > Triticum dicoccoides. The sequence goes on along the minus strand of NC_041391.1, from coordinate 583,170,436 downwards.
TGAGTGTGCTCGGTCGAATCCATTTCATTATTTCCATTTCAAAAGGGATCCAGATCATTGGAAATACAAAGTTCTTAAAATATAGTAAAAAAATACAACAAGATTTTGGACCATACAAACGGTCGTTACATCCACTAGAACGAGTCTTTAACATGCAGCCCCGTTCCTTAATGAAGCTGGTCAGACCTTGATGATGATGATAGTCGAAAAGTTTTTGTGCACGTGGCCCTAAGGAACAATGCCGTTGTCGCCATTGTACTCTTAATCGGTCTTAAGTGTCTGACATCAAATCTCATTGTTGCACATAAACAACTAGAAATCTTGACCTCATCGTCCGAACAAGACGGCAGGAATCTACGTCAAAACTCCGCAGACTACGTATCCACAAACACAATCAAGATGGATCCGAGTTCGAAGGGCCAATTTAAAGATAGTGTCATCCATGTGAGGAAAATCCTAACCCAAACTAAATGATAGAAACCAAGGGCGTGTTTGGTTACATTGCCGACTCAGCCTGGCCCGACGAGCCTGGCTCTATTGAGCCGGTTTGAGGGGATGCAGGCCAAAAAAAAACAGATGCACATAGTTTGGTTGCCTGCATGTTCCTAGTTGCACGAGACAACCATTTTTGACCCAACGCTTGGTTGTCCGCATTGCATTAGGTGCACATATGACATGGTGTTTGGTTGCAACCTGCATAAGGTGGTGTCACCACTTCTAACTAGTGGTGACCTTACCACACACAATCTGAACATAGTGCCAGCTAGTTAAACAAATGACAGTTCGTCCTAACTACAATCAAATGACAGTTCAAATTATTAAGAGCCATTGGCTAAATAGGGGATAGTTCATCGGTGTAGCTGCTTCATCTTCCTCTTCTGCTTCTGTTGTTGCTGCTTCTTCTTCCTCTTCTTCCGTGCTTCTGCTGCTGCTGCTGCTTCTTCCTCTTCTTCAAATCCCGCACTGACCTCTGTTAAGCCACATTGTCTCTGCCCACTCCAACCTTTTGTTCTTCCAAGCGTCATTGTCAAATGCCTCCACACCATGGCCAGAGCTAACAACATCGTCAGGCTCGACCTCTTCCTCCTCAGGCACATGTTCATCAAAGCCTCACTGGAGGATCAAGTTATGCAGAATGCAACAAGCAAGAACTAGCTTAATTTGAGTGGAGTATGGGTGGAATGGCTTCTGATCCAGGATCTTAAACCTATTCTTCAGAGCTCCAAATGCCCTCTCAACAGTTACTCTAAGGCTGGAGTGTCTGAGATTAAACAGCTCCTGTGCAGTCCTAGGAAAGTTCCTACCAGAGAACTCGTTGAAATGGTACCTTGTTTTCCTGAAGGGTGGAAGAATACCCGGCCGACATGCATAGCCAGCATCTCCAAGGTAGAACTTGCCGTCGGGGATGTTGATCCCATCAAGTCAACTTATGCTGTCAGTGAGAATGTTTGCATCATGCGCTAACCCCTCCCAGCCAGCTAGCACATATGTGAACTTCAGATCAAAGTCAACAGCAGCAAGCACATTCTGGCTTGTGTAGCGCTTCCTCCCCCTGTATGCTGCAGACTGTGACCTAGGAACTCTGGAGTGACATGAGTACCATATATTGCCCCAATGCAGTCCTGAAAATGGCATCACTAGCCTGTGTTAGTGCTGAACTTGAACAACACAAGCATATCAAGCCATGAAAAGTATATATTGTCAATGCTCACCTTGAAGTATGGATACTGTCGGTGTCAAAACCGGCGGATCTCGGGTAGGGGATCCCGAACTGTGCGTCTAGGCGGATGGTAACAGGAGACAAGGGACAAGATGTTTTTACCCAGGTTCGGGCCCTCTCGATGGAGGTAAAACCCTACTCCTGCTTGATTAATATTGATGATATGGGTAGTACAAGAGTAGATCTACCACGAGATCGGAGTGGCTAAACCCTAGAAGCTAGCCTATGGTATGATTGTTGTTCGTCCTACGGACTAAAACTCTTCGGTTTATATAGACACCGGAGAGGGCTAGGGTTACACAGAGTCGGTTACAATGGGAGGAGATCTTCATATCGTATCGCCAAGCTTGCCTTCCACGCAAAGGGAAGTCCCATCCGGACACGGGACGGAGTCTTCAATCTTGTATCTTCATAGTCCGGGAGTCCGGTCAAAGGTCTTAGTCCGTCCATCCGGACACCCCCTAATCCAGGACTCCCTCAGTAGCCCCTGAACCAGGCTTCAATGACGACGAGTCCGACGCGCATGTTGTCTTCGGCATTGCAAGGTGGGTTCCTCCTCCGAATATTTCATAGGAGATGTTGAACACCAGGGTAGTGTCCGGGTCTGCAAAATGAGTTCCACATTCCACCGTAGAGAGAATAATATTTACGTTAATCGGATCTGCTGACGTATTCCGCGGTGTGACATCATGCCACGGCCAGGCTTTTATTCATTTTACCGTTCCACCTCAGCACGTTTAGCGAGGCGGTTTCCTTGGCATGTCTTGTCACAACAGAGATCGTGTCTCCTTATTCCGGGATTCTCATCAATACGGGTGTGGGTAACCCAACCGCGCCATTAACCGCGACGCTTGGGAGATAAGCGAGTTTTATTAAGCTGGTGGGGGGCTCGTAGTTTTGGCCGCCCATATAAGGGGTAAGAATCCGCCCTTTCCATTCACGCCTTCTTCCTCCTCTGCTCATCTGTCCCTGTGCGCTCGAGCTCCAGCGCCCAAGCCTGCACTTCCCACCTCAACCTTCTCCAACCATGTCCGGAGCGGGAGGTAGATGGATGGCCTCCTCCGTCACGGAGGGGCAAATCAAAAAACTGAGGAAGGCCGGATACTTGTCTAACGACATCGCGCACCGGCTTCTAGATGTGGGGCAACTCATCCCCACCCCCAGGCCCCATGAGAGGGTTGTTTTTCTTCCCCATTTCCTCCGCGGACTGGGTTTTCCTCTTCGCCCGTTCGTCCGGGGGCTCATGTTCTACTACGGCCTGGACTTCCACGATCTGGCCCCGAACTTCATCCTCAATATCTCGGCGTTTATCGTCGTGTGCGAGGCCTTCTTCCGCATCCAGCCTTACTTTGGCCTATAGCTGAAGATCTTCAGCGTCAAGCCGAAGGTTGTGAAAGGCCGACAAGCGGAATGCGGAGGTGCCATGGTGGGCAAGATAGCCAACGTCACCTGTCTCGAGGGTGCCTTCGTGGAAACCATCAAAGGGTGGCAATCGGGGTGGTTTTATATCACCGAGCCGCGTGACACTAAGTGGGCAGCGGCCCCCGAATTTCGATCCGGCATCCCCACCTGGCTCACATCTTGGAAAGAGATGGGCCTGTCGTGGGGCAATCCGAAAGAGGTGACCGGACTCCAAACCTGCGTCCGAGACCTGGTGACCAAGAAGGTCAAGCTAGTCAACGTGGTCCAGGTCATGCTCTTCTGCCGGATCCTCCCGTGTCAATGACGGGACTTCAATTTGTGGGAGTTCGACCCGGCCCAGCACCAGACTCTATCCCGGCTCTTTGAAACGAAGCACGAGGACGCCTGGAAGGTGCTTTTCAAGAGTTCCGAGGTCTCCCCTCCCGTCACCGAGGATCGCGGATTCTGCGCCAAACGTCAAGCCTCCGAAGTAAGCTTACATTTAGTCCCTTACGGGATACCTGAATTTCATAGTGTGACTTTATGTGGGATCTAAACTCCCGTTCCTTTGACAGGACTGGAAGAGGACATCCGGACAGTTTGACTGTCCGGCTCCTTTGCCCGAAGGCCCAGCAGACGCGCCAAAGCTACTAGTTCCGGCACCTCATGTGGTGCCGGAGAAGAAGGCCAAGGAGAAGGCTGCGGGGACCTGAAAGAGTTCCCGGTGCCCGGTGGCGTCGGATTCGCCCGACAACCCCAACGCACCCTCCGCCTCTGAAGACGAGGAGGATGAAGAAGAAGAAGATGCCTCTCCCCCTCCAACGGGGGGAGGAAAGAAAAGAAAGGCCGCCCCAACTGGGGAAGTCGGAGGGTCCAAGAAGGGGAAGACCCTTCTGCCGGACTACGCCCCCGACGCCGAA
>NC_041391.1:583138546-583165990 GCF_002162155.2 Triticum dicoccoides | reverse complement strand
ATGGCCATCGTAAGTGTTCGGCTACCCGAATGACTTATTGCACTCCTTTATTATTCGATAGCTTCTAACGCCGAATCTAATCATGCAGTCCGCCCAGAGCTCAGCTTGGCGATTCGTCGAGCGGCTCTCTGAATTCGTCGGACGTGAATAGCGCTTCACTTCCGACGGCCTCCTCCCCTGTCCCTACAGACGACGCTGAGGTGGAGTCCCGTAGGGGACAAAACCAGGAGGAGGTGGTCCTGGAGGCGCCACAAGGCGACCGTCCGGACTCCAGGCCCAAAAGGGGTAAAGCTCCGGAGGGATCTAAGTCCGGCCCCGGGCCGGACACTGCTCCGGAACCATCAGTGGTTCCAGAGTCCGACAGGCGGCGCCTTCATAAGAAGGGCAAGCCTGCGACGCCGGCGACTTCCGTCCACCCGGAAGCGTCGGACAATTTGCTGGAGGCGCTTAACGGCGCCTCCATCGACGAGGAACACCGTACTATTATGAGTGTGGTGATTCAGAAGGTTCAGTCCACCAAGAGCGGGCTGACGGAAGCCTGCACAAGCCTGTTAACGGGCTTTGAGGTATGTGTTCAAAAACATATATAAAAAATATTACCGCATAGACAGTAGCCCCTGATGCTCAGTTCGGTGTTCGAAAAGAAAAACCGAGCTGAGGATCTAAAAAGATACATGCAGGAGTTTAATAGAAATATGTCAATATGGGAATGCAGGCTGCGCTGCTGACCTCTGCCGCACTGACTGCGGAGGTCAATGCATTGAAGGAAAGCCTCGAGTGGTCCGAGAGCGAGCTCGGCCGTGCCAAGAAGCAGCTCGAGGATAAAGAGGGTACATAGTACCTCCTGTAAATGTATATAGAAATACTTGGTTGCAAAATAAGAACAGGACCAATGTTAATGTTGCCGGAGCCACGACCGAGGTGGCGACCCTAAAAGAGGCAGTCTCCGAGGCCGAAAAGAGTGCAGCCTTGGAGCGCACCGAGCGAGAGAAGTAGGAGGCGCGGGTGGCGGAGGTGCGGCAAGAGCTCCAGGCTCTCGTGGAAAAACACGAGAGTTTGGAGCGTGACTCGAAGACTCGAGAGTCCGAGCTTGCCTTGGCTTTTGAGAATGCCAAGACCGCGAAGGCCGAAGCCCAGAAGGCCCTTCAGGAGATCGAGGCGATGAAGAAGATAGCGGCGGGTAAGGCATTCTTTATGCAAATCAAAAATATAAAAATTAATTATCTGCTACTTACCCGAATCCGGAGCTCTCCAGGAGCGTTCGCCGATCTGCCCCGTAGTGTGTCTGATGCCGCTGCATACTACCGAGCCGAAGAGGGGAGCTCGACGGAAAAAGTATTCTGGTCTCAGTATGCTGAGGCCGAACATACGGTGCCCCTGAGCGACCAGCTGAAGCAGCTGGTCAAGCTCCACAAGGTGGCCGAACAGGCCATGAAGGGCCTCATAGCTCGGCTGTGGCCTGGAGAAGTCATGCCTGGGAGCTACTTCGGTCTTGTGCAGCGGCTGGTGGACGCATGTCCATGGATTGAGGTTGTCAAGCCCTCTGTTTGTATTGAAGGTGCCCGTCGGGCCCTTGCCCGTGCTAAGGTTCACTGGGGCAAGCTAGATGCGGAGAAGCTGTTGACGGACGCGCCACCGCCGGGCAAGGAGTATCGTACGCCCGAGATGTATTATAATGGCGTTCTGAAGGGTGCCCGCCGTATAGCGGATGAGTGCTCCAAAGATGTAACTTTTGAGTAGACTCGCATTTGTTATCCTGTACGCTGAAGCTTTGTTCATATGCGTTAAGCAACACTTGTTAATTTAAAATATTACCTTCCGTGCGGCCGTTTATCAAATCTGAGAGATGCAAGTCGTCGGCTTCGATCCCCATGCCACGAGTGCTTGGGTGTTCAGGATAAACCTGAGCGCTCTTGTTCCCATTCTTGAGTCCATCTAGGGAGGCGTTCAGCACAACGAACCTGGCCGTCGGACTTATAATGCTTTATCACTCTCACTTAGCCATAGAATTCTATAATTTTAAATTTCGGCGAAGCCCCTAGTATTCGGAAGACCGAGTTCGGGGCGCTATCCACGCCTAGGCCGGATAAGTCCGGTTCCTCGCTCGAAGCGGCATAAGTCTTTAAGGACTCGAAGAAACCTCGCGAACAGCGACCGGTCTCTCGCACTATCATGACAGTCAGTTTTAGCTTTCTCTACTGAGGTGTTAACCCAGCTCAACTGGGGCACAATCGCAGTAGTTCTCCCAGCGCTACCTTAGCCAACAATGTGGAACGTAAGGTACCAAAACATGGGAGCCGGGCAAACCCAACTATTGACCAAAGACATGATTCGGAGCCGATGCATATAGTGCTATAAGTTCGGGGTGCCGCACTCGTGAGAGTGTTCGGTCTTCTCACACCATGTTATGGGGTGTTGTAAGCCCCTGGTGTATTGTCCGCACCAAAGTGTACGGTTGCAGAATGTCATGACTGAACATATTTGTATATAAAAATAGAGAAGTACAATAATAGGTAAGAGCTATATATTGTTTATTAAAAAAGGGCTGCTGCGAAAGCAGAACGATACAAGAAGTGCGGTAAGCAAGAGATGGGAGTATTTGACATATTCCTCTCCAGTGGCAAGCTACGGGATTGTAAGTAAAACAGGTATTAAACTCGTTATAGAGACCACCTGGACTTTTGACGTAGCTTGCTCCCTCCCTGGCTGTTGCATCGTGGGTTCGGCGAGTGTATTGCCGGATAGGCCTTCCGAATAGTTGGGTCCTGAAAGTGTGTAAAAAGGAAAACGGCGAAATAGGGAGCCCCTTAGTGTGGTTGAGCCGCATTCTGGGCGTGCCATTGTTGTGCCCCTCCCCTTATGCCCATGGTATCTCTAAGGCGTAATTATGTACGCGTGGAACCAGTATCGCCGTTTGGCGAGGGCTGGGGTTGGGGCCGCACTGCTATGCTTGCTCGGAACGTGCCAGCCGGATTTGTTGTAGGTTACTTCGGGCTCGCTTGACGTTGTCCGGACGTTTGACGCCTGGATTGGAGAACTGCCTTGAGAGGCTACTCTGTACTTCCGCCGCCAGGGCCGCCGTGTGCTCCTCCGTTCGGAGAGAGCGTTCGATGTTTCCGTTTACCGTGATGACTCCGTGAGGTCCTAGCATCTTGAGCTTGAGATATGCGTAGTGCGGCACCGCATTGAATTTTGCAAATGCGCTTCGTCCAAGCAGGGCGTGATAGCCGCTGCGGAATGGGACTATGTCGAAGATTAACTCCTCGCTCCGGAAGTTATCCGGGGATCCGAAGACCACCTCGAGTGTAACCGAGCCTGTACAGCTGGCTTCTACCCCTGGTATGACACCTTTGAAGGTTGTATTTGTGGGTTTAATCCTTGAAGGATCGATGCCCATTTTTCGCACTGTGTCCTGGTAAAGCAGGTTCAGGCTACTGCCGCCGTTCATTAGGACTCTGGTAAGGTGAAATCCGTCGATAATTGGGTCTAGGACCAGTGCGGAGAATCCGCCGTGATAGATGCTGGTGGGATGGTCCCTTCGATCGAAGGTGATCGGGCAGGAGGACCATGGGTTGAACTTTGGGGCGACTGGCTCCAGCGTATAGACGTCCTTGAGAGCACGCTTCCGCTCCCTTTTGGGGATGTGGGTTGCGTATATCATGTTCACCGTCCGAACTTGCGGGGGAAATCCCTTCTGTCCTTTGTTGTTCGGCGGCCGGGCCCCCTCCTCGTCATCGCTATGTAGCCCCTTGTCTCTGGTCTCGGCACTTAACTTGCCTGCCTGCTTGAACACCCAACAATCCCTGTTGGTGTGATTGGCTGGCTGTTCGGGGGTGTCGTGTATCTGGCACGAGCGATCGAGTATCCGGTCTAAGCTGGATGGGCCCTGAGGCTTTCTTTTGAATGGCTTCTTCCGCTGACCCGGTTTAGAGCCTCTGAATCCGGCATTGACTACCATATCTTCAGTATTGTCATCGTTAATGTGGCGCTTATGCTTGTTGCGACGTGACCTACCATTGTTATCCTTGGTATCCGAAATGCCAGAGCTCTTGCTTATGTTATTGCTACAAGCTAGCCAGCTGTCTTCTCCCGCACAGAAGCGGGTCATGAGTGTCGTGAGGGCTGCCATAGATTTCGGCTTTTCCTGTCCTAGGTGCCGGGCAAGCCATTCGTCTCGGATGTTATGCCTGAAGGCTGCAAGGGCCTCGGCGTCCGGACAATCGACTATTTGGTTTTCTTGGTTAGGAACCGTGTCCAGAATTGTCTGGACGATTCCTCTGGCTGCTGGATTATGTGTCTTAGGTCATCGGCGTCTGGTGGTCGCACATACATGCCCTGGAAGTTGTCAAGGAATGCGGATTCCAGGTCCTCCCAACAACTAATTGATTTCCTTGGCAGGCTGTTAAGCCAATGTCGAGCTAGTCCTTTAAGCTTGAGCGGGAGGTATTTGATGGCGTGTAGATCATCACCACGGGCCATGTGGATATGAAGGAGATAATCCTCGATCCATACCACAGGATCTGTTGTGCCATCGTATGATTCTATGTTTACGGGTTTGAAGCCCTCGGGGATTTGATGATCCATTACTTCGTCTGTGAAGCATAGTGGGTGTGCAGCGCCCCTATACTGGGCTATATCACGACGCGGCTCGGACGAGCTTGGTCTGTTGTATTCGGCCGGGCCATACTTATTATGTCCGGCGTGACGGCTAGCGTCACGTGGAGCGGGGCGCCCATGCGATCCGTAGATCGATCTTGTTTGCCTTGCCTTATTCTCCAAGATGTCCCGCAGGTCTGTTGTGTCTCCCCGTACTCTGGTATGTTTTGAGTGGTGTCGGGGTGCAGCTTGGGTTGAGGGCCTGAAGGCCTCTCTATCACGGCCACAGGGTGGCCGATCGGGCACATCGTACGCTGGTGATGTAGGTTTAGTTGCTTCCTCCTCAAGTTGGGGTTGCAGCCTACGCTTTGGGTAGCTCTTGGATGGGCGTTCTAGTTTATACTCTTCGGCTGCCAGGACTTCGGTCCATCTGTCGGCTAGCAAGTCTTGGTCAGCTCTAATCTGCTGCTATTTCTTCTTGAGGCTGCTTGCCGTGGCTACGAGCCTGCGTTTGAAACGCTCTTGTTCGACGGGATCCTCTGGCACGACGAATTCGTCATCGTCGAGGCTTGCCTCGTCTTCAGAGGGAGGCATGTAATTGTCGTCCTCATCCTCTTTGTCGGCCGCTCTCTCATGAGGGCTGGCTCCTTCGTCCTCCTGCACTGAATCCTGCTGGAGGGGGTTGTCTTCGGCACTGTCCGGCGCGTTGTTATCTCCGGTGCCGGAATCACCGTTTTGCTTGGGCGGGACTTAGAGCGGCGCCGCTGACATCGGCGCTTGGGTTGCTTCTTGGAGGGGTCATCCTCCGTTTTCTCCTCGCCATCCCCCGCTTTAGGGGTGTCCACCATGTATATGTCATATGACGAGGTGGCTTTCCAGTTCCCTATAGGTGCTGGTTCTTGATCGTCTCCTTCATCGGCGTCCATGCCGTCGATGTCTTCGGAGTCAAAGGCGAGCATGTCGGTTAAATCGTCGATAGTGGCTACGAAGTGGGTGGTGGGTGGGCTTCAAATTTCTTTGTCGTCCGCATCCCAACCGTGTTGGCCGTAGTTCGGCTAGTGCTCTCCTGACAAAGAGAGAGACTTTAATGAATTCAGGATATTGCCGAAAGGCAAGTGCTGAAAGACATCCGCGGCAGTGAACTCCATGACCAGAGCCCAATCGGGCTTAATCAGAAGAGGTGCGGGATTTACGGAGTCCAGATCGGAGTCCGGCACCTTGGAGTCACGGACCTTGCGAGGGACTAGGCTGGTATCCGGCTCTATCGCCGTAGAGGTTGCAGCTTCCGGGGCGGCGTCCAACCGTCCGTCCCCGACTGGTGCAGTGGGCTCCGAGCTAATGGTCGGAGCGGACACCTGAGCGACGCTCTGGGTGTTGTCCGATGACAGAGCTAAATCATGCCCATCGTGACAGTGCGGCGCACCCGGTCGTGGCTCGAATCCATCGAAGATCAAGTCCCCGCGGATGTCGGCCGTGTAGTTTAAGCTTCCAAACCTGACCTGATGGCCAGGGGCGTAGCTTTCGATCTGCTCCAGATGGCCGAACGAGTCGGCCCGCAGTGCGAAGCCGCCGAATACAAAGATCTGTCCGGGGAGAAAAGTCTCATCCCGGACCGCATCGCGATTGACGAGCGAAGAAGCCATCGGGCCTAAAGGCGACGACACAGAGGAACTCTCAATGAGAGCACCAATGTCGGTGTCAAAACCGGCGGATCTCGGGTAGGGGGTCCCGAACTGTGCGTCTAGGCGGATGGTAACAGGAGACAAGGGACACGATGTTTTTACCCAGGTTCGGGCCCTCTCGATGGAGGTAAAACCCTACTCCTGCTTGATTAATGTTGATGATATGGGTAGTACAAGAGTAGATCTACCACGAGATCGGAGTGGCTAAACCCTAGAAGCTAGCCTATGGTATGATTGTTGTTCGTCCTACGGAGTAAAACTCTCCGGTTTATATAGACACCGGAGAGGGCTAGGGTTACACAGAGTCGGTTACAATGGGAGGAGATCTTCATATCGTATCGCCAAGCTTGCCTTCCACGCCAAGGAAAGTCCCATCCGGACACGGGACGGAGTCTTCAATCTTGTATCTTCATAGTCCGGGAGTCCGGTCAAAGGTCTTAGTCCGGCCATCCAGACACCCCCTAATCCAAGACTCCCTCAGATACCATCTTGGGCTTCCGCGAATCTTGGGTGGAGTCTGGCCAGATGGTCTCCTGATCATCTCTCCTCTAAGCTCCCCAACAGCAAAAAGCACCTGCTTGAAGTACCTAGAGATGGTCTTCGTTGATCTCCTGAACGTGTTGTGAATGACCCTAAACCTCTGGTTATGGCCAACAACATGAAGGAACATGGCCACTTGCTCTCTAACACTGGTGTTGATACTATCTTATAACAGGCCCCACCTCCTGAAGGTCTCGACAAGCCTGTAAAATGGTGCTCTTTTCATTCTAAGCATCCACAGAGCCTCGACGTCATTGCAGTTGTAGATGTTGTTCAGATTTTGGATCCTCTCCTGTTCCCGAGGAAACAATGGACCATAGCGGATCAACGATCTCCCAGCATGACAAACAGCTCTCTGGTGCATGAACATGACCCATGCCTGAATCACACTAATCAGTGTTGCCGCCTGGATTATCAGCCTCATCCATGCGTCCATAACCTAGTCGACATCGATGGTTCGTTCAGTGGGAAATCGATCATACACCTAGCTTAAAGGCCTAACCATTGAGCTAACAAAGGGGGAGGGGGTGCTGCTTACTGGTATCGGAGACGAGGACGACGTAGGGGGAGCCATGGCATAGACTAGGTTGACCAGACGGTGGCCAACAGCAAGGGGAGCACCAGGTCCGCCGCAAACGCCGCCGCCTCTTCCGCCGCCTATAGCGCAGATCTGAAATCGCAGCCGCCGCCGGTGATGAGGCAGTAGCAAAGAAAGGGCGGCAATGTGAAAGAACATGCGGTGCCCCCATGTTTGGTTTTGGTAATTGATGACAATCTCTATGGACTAATGGTTGCTATCGGTGTCAAAACCGGCGGATCTCGGGTAGGGGGTCCCGAACTGTGCGTCTAGGCGGATGGTAACAGGAGACAAGGGACACGATGTTTTTACCCAGGTTCGGACCCTCTCGATGGAGGTAAAACTCTACTCCTGCTTGATTAATATTGATGATATGGGTAGTACAAGAGTAGATCTACCACGAGATCAGAGAGGCTAAACCCTAGAAGCTAGCCTATGGTATGATTGTTGTTCGTCCTATGGACTAAAACCCTCCGGTTTATATAGACACCGGAGAGGGCTAGGGTTACACAGAGTTGGTTACAATGGGAGGAGATCTACATATCTGTATCGCCAAGCTTGCCTTCCACACCAAGGAATGTCCCATCCGGACACGGGACGAAGTCTTCAATCTTGTATCTTCATAGTCCAGGAGTCCGGCCAAAGGTTATAGTTCGGTCATCCGGACACCCCCTAATCCAGGACTCCCTCAGTAGCCCCTAAACCAGGCTTCAATGACGACGAGTCCGACGCGCAGATTGTCTTCGACATTGCAAGGCGGGTTCCTCCTCCGGATACTTCATAGAAGATTTTGAACACAAGGATAGTGTCCGGCTCTGCAAAATAAGTTCCACATACCACCGTAGAGAGAATAATATTTGTACAAATCTAATCTGCTGACGTATTCCGTAGTGTGACATCATGCCACGGCCAAGCCTTCATTCGAATTATTTTACTATCCCACGTCAGCGCGTTTAGCGAGGCGGTTTCCTTGGCACGTCTTGTCAAAGCAGAGATCGTGTCCCCTTATTCCGGGATTCTCATCAATACGGGCGTGGGTAACCCAACCGCGCCATCAATCATGGTGCTTGGGAGATAAGCGACTTTTACTAGGCTGGTGGGGTACATAGCTTCGTTCGCCCATATAAGGGGATAAGGATCCACTCTTTCCATTTACGCCTTCTTCCTCCTTTGCTCATCCATCTCCACGCACTCGAGCTCCAGCGCCCAAGTCCGCACTTCCCACCTCAACCTTCTCCAGCCATGTCTGGAGCGGGAGGCAGGTGGATGGCCTCCTCCGTTACGGAGGGGCACATCAAAAAGTTGAGGAAGGCCGGATACTTGTCCAACGACATTGCGCACCGGCTTCCAGACGAGGGGCATCTCATTCCCACCCCCAGGCCCCATGAGAGGGTGGTGTTCCTCCCCCATTTCCTCCGCGGACTAGGCTTCCCACTCCACCCATTTGTCCGGGGGCTCATGTTCTACTATGGCCTGGATTTCCACGATCTGGCCCCAAACTTCATCCTCGACATCTCGGAGTTTATCGTCGTGTGCGAGGTCTTCCTCCGCATCAAGCCCCACTTCAGCTTATGGCTGATGATCTTCAATGTCAAGCCGAAGGTAGTGGGCGGCCAGCAGGCGGAGTGCGGAGGCGCCATGGTGGGCAAGATGGCCAACGTCACATGGCTCGAGGGATCCTTTGTGGAAACCATCAAAGGGTGGCAATCGGGGTGGTTCTACATCACCGAGCCGCGTGACCCTGAATGGGCAGCGGCCCCCGAATTCCGATCTGGCATCCCCACACGGCTCACCTCCTGGAAAGAGACGGGCCTGTCGTGGGGTAATTCGGCAGAGCTGACCGAACTCCAAACCTGCAACAAAGACCTGATTGACAAGAAGGTTAAACTTGTCACCGTAGTCCAGGTCATGCTCTTCCGCCGGATCCTCCCATGTTAACGACGCGCTTTTAAATTGTGGGAATTCGACCCGGCCCAGCACCAAACTTTGTCCAGGCTCTTTGACACAACACACGAAGATGCCTGGAAGGTGCTATTCAAGAGCTCCGAAGTTCACCCTCCCATTACCGAGGATCACGGATTCTGCGCGAAGCGCCAGGCCAGCGCGGTAAGTTTATTTTACCCATTACAGGATACTTGTTTTTCATAGTTTGACTCTATGTGGGATCTAAGCTCCCATTCCTTTAACAGGACTGGCAGAAGAAGTCCAGACAGATCGACTGTCCAGCTCCTTTGCCCAAAGATCCAGCAGATGCCCGCTTGGCGAAGCTGCTGGTCCCGGCACCTCACGTGGTGCCGGAGAAGAAGGCCACGGGAACTCGAAAGAGTTCCCGGCGCATGGTAGTGTCGGATTCCTCGTACGATAACTCCGAAGCGCACTCCTCCCACGAAGGCGAGGAGGAGGAAGAAGAGGCCTCTCCCCCTCCAACGGGGGGAGGAAAGAAAAGGAAGGCCATCCCAACTAGGGAGGGCTGGAGAGTCCAAGAAGGGAAAAACCCTTCTCCCGGACTACTCCACCAACACCGACGATGGTGGAGAGGAGTGGCCATCTAGGGCCAAGCCCCTGGCAAAATCGTAAGTATCCGGATACTAGAATAACTCATGGTGTTCCTTTACTGCACGGTATCTTTTAACATCGAACATAATCATGTAGTCCGCCCAAGGCCCAACTCGACGCCTCGTCGAGCGGATCCCTGGATTCGTCGGATGTGAATAGTCTTTCACTCCCGACTGCTACCTTCCCTCGCCCCACGGACGACGCCGAGGTGGAGTCCAAAAGGGGATGAGCCAGGAGGAGGTAGCCCCGGAGGCACCGCAAGGCGACCTTCCGTATTCCAGGCGCAAAGGGGATAAAACCCCAAAGGGCTCGAAGTCCGGCCCCGGGCCGGACACCGCACCGGAACCTTCAGTGGTTCCAGAGTCCGGCAGGCGGCCCCTTCATAAGAAGGGCAAGCCTACGACGCCGGTGACCTCCGTCCAACTGGAGGCACCGGATAATTTGCTGGAGGTGCTCAATGGCGCCTCCATCGACGAGGAGCACCGCACTATTATGAGTGCGGTGATCCAGAAGGTTCAGTCCGCCAAAAGCAGGCTGACAGAAGCCTGTGCCAGCCTTCTAACAGGCTTCGAGGTATGTATTTAAGATATGTAAAAATATTACCGCATAGACAGTAGCCCCTGATGCTCAGTTTGGTGTTCGGAAAGAAAAACCGGACTGAGGATCTAAAAAGATATACGCAGGAGTCTAACATAAATATGTCAATATGGGAATGCAGGCTGCGCTGCTGACCTCTGCCGCACTGACTTCGGAGGTCGATGCATTGAAGCAGAGCCTCGAGTGGTCCGAGAACGAGCTCGGTCTTGCCAAGAAGCAGCTCGAGGACAAAGAAGGTAAGTAGTACCTTATGTAAGTATATGAAAATACCTGGTTGCAAATAGTGACAGGACCAACGTGAGTGTTATAGGGGCCACAACCGAGGTGGCGACCCTGAAGGAAGCGATGTCCAAGGCCGAAGACAATGCGGCCATGGAGCGCACCGAGCGAGAAAAGCAGGAGGTGCGGGTGGCGGAGGTGCAGCAAGAGCTCCATGCTCTTGTGAAGAAACACGAGAGATTGGAGCTTGACTCAAAGACTCAAGAGTCCGAGCTTGCCTCGGCCCTTGAGAGTGCCAAATCCGCCAAGGCCGAAGCCCAAAAAGCCCTCCAGGAAATTGAGGTGATGAAGAAGATAGCGGCGGGTAAGGCATTCTTTATGCAAAGCAAGCACGTGAAAGTGAATTACTTGTTACTTACCCGAGTCCGGAGCTCTCCAGGAGCATTCGCAGATCTGCCCCGCAGTGTGTCTGATGCTGCCGCATTCTACCGAGCCAAGGAAGGGAGCTCGACGGAGAAGGTGTTCTAGTCCCAGTATGCTGAGGCCGGACACCCGGTGCCCTTGAGCGACTAGCTGAAGCAGCTGGTCGAGCTCCATAAGGTAGCCGAACAGGCCATGAAGGGCCTTATAGTCTGGCTATGTCCTGGAGAGACCGTGACCGGGAGCTACTTTGGGCTGGTGAGGCGGCTAGTGGAAGCCTGTCTGCGACTTGAAGTCATCAAGCGCTCCGTGTGCATCGAAGGCGCCCGTAGGGCCCTTGCCCGTGCTAAAGTACACTGGGGCAAGCTGGATGCTGAGAAGCTGGTGACAGATGGGCCACCGGAGGGGAAGGAGCATCGCAGTCCCGAGATGTATTATGAGGGCGTCCTGAAGGGTGTCCGCCTTGTGGCGAATGAATGTTCCAAAGATGTAATATTTGAGTAAACTCGCTCGTGTTATCATGTGCGCTGAAAACTTGTTCATATGCGCTAAGCAACGCCTTTTGAATTTAAAATATTACCTTCTGTGCGGCCGTCTATTAAATCTGAGAGATGCGAGTCGTCGGCTTCTGCCCCCATGCCACAAGTGCTGGGGTGTTCGGGATAAACCTGAGCGCTCTTGTTCCCATTCTTGGGTCCTTCGAGGGAGGCGCTCAGTACAACGAACAAGGCAATCGGACTATAATGCTTTATCACTCTCACTTAGCCATAGAATTCTATAATTTCAAATTTCGGCGAAGCCCCTAGTATTCGGAAGACCGAGTTCAGGGCGCTATCCACGCCTAGGCCGGACAAAGCCAGCTCCTCGCTCTAAGCGGCATAAGTCTTTAGGGACTCGAAAACATCTCGAACAGCGATCGGTTCTCGCCCTATCATGACGGTCAGTTTTAGCTTTCTCTACTGAGGTGCTTAACCCAGCTCAACTGGGGCACAATCGTAGTAGTTCTCCCAGCGCTACCTTAGCCGATATAACGGAACGTAAGGTACCAAAACATGGGAGCCGGGCAAACCCAACTATTGACCCAAGACATGATTCGGAGCCGATGCATATAGTGCTATAAGTTCGGGGTGCCGCACTCGTGAGAGTGTTCGGACTTCTCACACCATATTCTGGGGTACTTAAGCCCCTGGTGTATTGGCCGTACCAAAGTGTACTGTTGCATAATGTCATAACTGAACATATTTACATAAACAATGAATGCAAGAATAGACAAGAGCTATGTATTGTTTATTAAAAGGCTGCTGTGAAAGCAGAACGATACAAATAGTGCGATAAGTAAGAGATGGGATTATTTGACATGTCCCCCTCCAGGGGCGAGCTGCGGGACTTTATGTAAGACAGGTATTTAGCCCATTAAAGAGACCACCTGGACATTCGATGTAGCTTGCTGCCTCCCTGGCTGTTGCATCGTGTGTTTGGCGATTGTACTGCCGGACAGGCCTTTCCGGAGAATGGAGTCCTGAAAGTAAGAAAAAAGAAATGAAAAAATTTGGAGCCCCTGGTGCGGTTGAGCCGCATGTTGGGCGTGCCGTGGTTGTGCCCCTCCCCTTATGCCCATGGTATTTCCAGGGCGTAATTATGTATGCCTAGTACTGGTTTCGCAATTTCGCGAGGGCTGGGGTTGGGGCCGCACTGCTACGCTTGCTCGGGACGTGCCAGGTGATCTTTTTGTAGGTTACTCTAGGCGCGCTTGACGGTGTCCGGACGTTTAATAGCCGGACTGGAGAATTGCCTTGAGAGGCTACTTTGTACTTCCGCCGCTAGGGCTGCCGTATGCTCTTCCGTTCAGAGAGAGCGTTCGGTTTTTCCGTTGACCGTAATGACTCCTCGAGGGCCTGGCATCTTGAGCTTTAGGTATGCATAGTGCGGCACCGCATTGAACTTTGCAAATGCGGTTCGTTCGAGCAGGGCGTGATAGCCACTACGGAATGGGACTATGTCAAAGATTAACTCCTCGCTTCGGAAATTATCTGGGGATCCGAAGACCACTTCGAGTGTAACTGAGCCTGTAGAGTTGGCCTCTACACCTGGTATGACGCCTTTAAAGGTCGTCTTTGTGGGTTTAATCCTTGAGGTATCTATGCCCATTTTCCGCACTGTATCCTGATAAAGCAGGTTCAGGCTACTGCCGCCGTCCATGAGGACTCTAGTGAGGTGAAATCCGTCAATTATTGGGTCTAGAACCAATGCGGCGAATCCGCCGTGGCGGATGCTAGTGGGGTAGTCCCTTCGATCGAAAGTGATCGGGCAGGAGGACCATGGGTTAAACTTTGGGGCGACTGGCTCCAACGCATATACGTCCCTAAGTGCAGCCCTTCTGGGGGGGATGTGGGTTGCGTATATCATGTTCACCGTCCGTGCTTGTGGGGGAAAGCCCTTCTGTCCCCTATTGTTCGGTGGCCGGGGCTCCTCCTCGTCATCGCTATGCAGCCCCTTGTCTCTGTTTTCGGCGCTTAACTTGCCTGCCTGTTTGAACACCCAACAATCCCTGTTGGTGTGATTGGCTGGTTTTTCAGGGGTGCCGTGTATCTGGCACAAGCGATCGAGTATTCGGTCCAAATTGGACGGGCCCGGAGTGCTTCTTTTGAATGGATTTTTCCGTTGACCGGGTTTAGAGCCTCGGAATCCGGCGTTAACTGTCGTATCCTCCGTATTGTTGCTGTTAATGCGGCGCTTGTATTTGTTGCGACGCGACCTGCCATTGTAGTCCTTGGTATCTGAATTACCAGGGCTCTTGGTCATGTTATTACTACGAGCTAGCTAGCTATCTTCTCCTGCGCAAAAGCGGGTCATGAGTGTTGTGAGGGCTGCCATAGATTTCGGCTTTTCCTGTCCTAGGTGCCGGGCAAGCCATTCATCACAGATGTTAAGTTTGAAGGCTGCGAGGGCCTCTACGTCCGGACAGTCAACTATTTGATTTTTCTTGGTTAGGAACCGTGTCCAGAATTGTCTGGCCGATTCATCTGGCTGCTGAATGATGTGGCTTAGGTCATCTGCGTCTGGTGGTCACACATAGGTGCCCTGGAAATTATCGAGGAATGCAGCTTCCAGGTCCTCCCAGCAACCAATTGACTCTGCTGGCAAGCTGTTAAGCCAATGCCGAGCTGGTCCTTTAAGCTTGAGTGGGAGGTATTTGATAGCGTGTAGATCATCACCGTGGGCCATGTGGATAAGAAGAAGATAGTCCTCGATCCATACCGCAGGATCTGTTGTGCCATCGTATGATTCGATGTTTACGGGTTTAAAACCCTCGGGGATTTGATGATCCATTACTTCATCTGTGAAGCATAGTGGGTGTGCGGCGCCTCTGTATTGGGCTATATCACGACTTAGCTCAAATGAGCTTTGTCTGCTATGTTCGGCTTGGCCGTATTTGCCATATCCGGCATGACGGTTATCGTCACGTGTCGTGGGGCACCTACGCGATCCATAGATCGATCTTGTTTGCCTTGCCTTGTCCTCCAATATGCCTCGCAGGTCTGGCGCATTTCCCCATGCCTTGGTATTTTTTGAGCGACGCCGGGGTGTGGCTTGAGTGGATGGCCGAGAGGCCTCTCTGTCGCGACCACGAGGTGGTCGGTCGGCCGCGCCGTGCGCTGGTGATGTAGGTTTAGTTGCTTCCTCCTCTAATCGGGGTAGCAGCCCGCGCTTTGGGTAGCTCTTGGAGGGGCGTTCGAGTTCGTACTCTTTGGCCGCAAAGACTTCAATCCATCGGTCGGCTAGCAAGTCTTGGTCAGCTCTAAGCTGCTGCTGTTTTTTCTTGAGGCTGCTTGCCGTGGCCATAAGCCTGTGTTTGAAACGCTCTTGTTCGACGGGATCCTCAGGCACGACAAATTCGTCGTCGTCGAGGCTTGCCTCGTCTTCGGAGGGAGGCATGTAATTATCATCCTCGACCTCTCTGTCTACCGCTCTCTCATGAGGGATGGCTTCTCCATCCTCTTGTGCTGAATCCTGCTGGAGGGGGTTGTCTTCGGCACTGTCCGGGGTGTTATTATCTCCCATGCCGAAATCGCCATTTTTGCTATGGCGGGATTTAGAGCGGCGCCGCTGACGCCGGCGCTTAGGCTGCTTCTTGGAGGGGTCATCCTCCGTTGTTCCATCGCCATTCCCTTCTTTTGGGGTGTCCACCATGTATATGCCATATGACGAGGTGGCCTTCCAGTGCCCTAGAGGCGCTGGGTCTTGGTCGTCTCCTGCATCGGCGTCCATACCGTCGATGTCTTCGGAGTCGAAGTCGAGCATGTCGGTTAAACCATCGACAGTGGCTACGAAGTGGGTAGTGGGTGGGTTTTGAATTTCTTCGTCTTCTGCATCCCAACCTTGCTGACCATAGTCCGGCCACGGCTCTCCTGATAAAGAGAGAGACTTTAGTGAATTCAGAATGTCGCCAAAGGGCGAGCGCTGAAAGATGTCCGCGGAGGCAAACTCCATGATCGGCGCCCAATCGGGTTCGATTGGTAGGGGCGCGGAAGGTTCGGAGTTCGGATAGGAGTCCGGCACATTGGAGTCGCGAGCTTTGCAAAGGACAAGGCTGGTGTTCGGCTCGATCGCCGTAAAGATTGCAGCCCCCGAGGCGGTGTCCAGCCACCCGTCCTCGATTGGCGCAGTCGGCTCCGAACTAAGGATCGGAGCGGACACTGGGGCGGCCTCCTGGGCACTGTTCGGCGGCAGAGCTAGATCATGCCCATCGTGACAGTGCGGCGCGCTCGGCTGTGGCTCGAACCCGTCGAAGATCAAGTCTCCGCGGATGTCAGCCATGTAGTTCAAACTTCCAAATCTGACCTAATGGACAGGGGCGTAGCTTTCGATCTGCTCCAGATGGCCAAGCGAATTGGCCCATAGTGCAAAGCCGCCGAATACGAAGATCTGTCCGGGGAGAGAGATCTCACCCTGGACCGCGTCATTGTTGATGATCGGAGGAGCCATCAGGCCTAAAGATGATGACACAAAGGAGCTCTCAATGAAAGCACCAATGTCGGTGTCAAAACCGGCGGATCTCGGGTAGGGGCTCCCGAACTGTGCGTCTAGGAGGATGGTAACAGGAGACAAGGGACATGATGTTTTTACCCAGGTTCGGGCCCTCTTGATGGAGGTAAAACCCTACTCCTGCTTGATTAATATTGATGATATGGGTAGTACAAGAGTAGATCTACCACGAGATCAGAGAGGCTAAACCCTAGAAGCTAGCCTATGGTATGATTGTTGTTCGTCCTACGGACTAAAACCCTCCGGTTTATATAGACACCGGAGAGGGCTAGGGTTACACAGAGTCGGTTACAATGGGAGGAGATCTACATATCCGTATCGCCAAGCTTGCCTTCCATGCCAAGGAATGTCCCATCCGGACACGGGACGAAGTCTTCAATCTTGTATCTTCATAGTCCAGGAGTCCGGCCAAAGGTTATAGTCACGTCATCCGGACACCCCCTAATCCAGGACTCCCTCAGTTGCCTTGAGTTATATTTGAAGATTTTGTCCATAGCATTTTCTTGAAGTCCATGTGTTGGTTTCAAGGAGTTTATAAGTTGACCAAGGTTCTATTAAGGAATTATCTAAAGATTGGTCATGTGAGTGTTGAGCTTATTGCAAGCATGTTTTGAAGAAGAAGATTATGTGATCAATCATGTTTACCTTCAAGACATCACCCAAATAAAGAGAGTTGGAAAGATTCAAGGTTGATCAAGACTAAGTCAAGAGTGAATCAAGTTGATCAACTCACAAAGCGTAGAAGATGTACTGAGAGGGATCAAGTGATCCCATGGTATGGTAAGTATTGTCAATTACGCTCTGTGTACTAACACATGGTCTTCATGAGAGTTCTTTGTGGGGTTAGGATGCGGTGTGCAAGTTCAAGTGATGCATCATGAAGATATCAAGTGCTTGAAGCTTGCCGCCGATTGTGGTGACAATGGAGTTGTGAAGATGAGCCGAAGAGTGGCTCACCCCTAGTGAACTATGGGGGAGCAATCATCTAGTCTTCATCGAGCCAACGCAATCAAGAAAGGTGGTCCAACTTGAGGGAGTCAAGATCGTCATCATCTAGCTCAAGTGGACCATGTGCAAGGCAAAGGTTTTCCCTTGATAGGTTTTCTATTTTACCGGTCTCATGGTGGTAGTTGGGAGACCGGGTTATAGGATCGTTTGCCGTACTATCAAGGGGGGCTCTCAAGTTGGTAGCTTGATCGTATCGTTAGTAGAGAGCACAAACCATTGCATCCTTGCATCTTGTTTCTTGGTTCTTGTTTGGTTCTCAGCTTATGGTCATCTTGATGACAAGCTTGAGTTCATCGAAAATGGAGTTTGCATGCGTCTTCTATGATGTTTTCGGTGTTGGAGGTTTTACCGGTCTTATCCGAGGAAGGGTTCTCACCATTTTCTTATGGGCCTTTTTATAATTTGCTTCTTATTGATATTTCTTTCAAGATTGTGTTAGCCCTTGTCGCTAGCTTTCCAACAAACTTGGTTTCATTGAATTCGGGGTCCGTTTGCAAAAGTTGTGGTAGTTTTGGTGTTCTGAAAAGGCTGCAGCGGTACTACCGCGAATTGGAGCGGATGTAATTTTTTACTACCGCTCAAGAGCGGTACTACCGCAGCTCCTACAGTGGTAGTACCGCTCCGGACCAAAAACTCGTCCCAAGTCCTGCGGTGGTAGGCCCGGTTGTAATTTTTTAGTACCGCTCGCAAGCAGTAGTACCGCTACCCTTAGCAGTAGTACCGCTAACCCTAGCGGTAGTACCGTGAGGTCAAGTGGTACTACCGCTCCGACGGTTGTTTTGGCCTTTTTGCCTCCTCGATGTTGTGTTTCGAAGGGGTACTACCGCCCTAGCGGTAGTACCGCTCCTTGGAGCGGTAGTACCGCTCTTTGCGGGCTGTGAGCATAACGGTTGGATTTTTTCCCCACCTGTAAAAGGGGGTCTTCTTCCCCATTGAACCTTATCCTTTGAGCTCGTGTTCTTCCCCCATTGTTGACCTTCTTCGAGCTTGCTAACTCTCAATCCCTCCATGGATTCTTGCTAGTTTTTGAGGGAAAAGAGAGAGGAGATCTAGATCCACATTTCCACCAATCACTTTCTCCTCTATGTGAGG
Source organism: Triticum dicoccoides (assembly GCF_002162155.2). Taxonomy (NCBI): domain Eukaryota; kingdom Viridiplantae; phylum Streptophyta; class Magnoliopsida; order Poales; family Poaceae; genus Triticum; species Triticum dicoccoides. Next base: position 583,147,657 of record NC_041391.1, on the reverse strand, counting down.
GGAACCCATTGGATCTAGATCTTGGAGTTCTTGGTGTTCTCCTTCTTGTTCTTCCTCTCATCTTCCTCCCTAGCATTAGTTGCTTTGGTGGGATTTGAGAGAGAAGGATTTGGGCACTCCGTGTGCCCTTGCCATTGCATTTGGTGCATCGGTTTGAGTTCTCCACGTGATACGTGGAAGTTACAAGTTGAGAACCTTATTACTCTTGGGTGCTTGGTACCCTTGAGCTTGTTACTCTTGGGTGTTTAGACACCCTAGAGCTTGTTCCTCTTGGGTGCCTTGGGTCAGTGACCCCCCCAAGGGTCGCCATTTGTACGGGTTCGGTGACCGCCCTCAAGGGTCCCTTAGTGGAATCACGGCATCTTGCATTGTGCAAGGGCATGAGGAGATTACAGTGTTCCTAGTGGCTTCTCGGGGAGCATTGTGCCTCCACACCGCACCAAACGGAGATTAGCATCCGCAAGAGTGTGAACTTTGGGATACATCATCGTCTCCGCGTGCCTCGGTTATTTCTTTTCCGAGCCCTTTACTTATGCTCTTTACTTTGTGATAGAAATATTATTCTTTATTATATATCTTGCTATCACATAGTTGCTTATCTTGCTTAGCATAAGTTGTTGGTGCACATAGGTGAGCCTAGTTGTTTTAGGTTTTGTGCTTGACAAATTAACCGCTAGGTTTATTCCGCATTTGTTCAAGCCTTAACCGTAATTATTTTAAAGCGCCTATTCACCCTCCCCCTCTAGGCGCCATCCTTGATCTTTCAATTGGTATCAGAGCCTCGTCTCTCTTTATTAGGCTTAACCTCCTAGAGATTAAAGATGTCGACTAGGGGATTAGGATTATCCGACACTCTTAGTTTCGATGGCACAAATTTTGATGTTTGGGTAATTCTCATGCTTAACCTCTTTAGGGTCATGGACCCAAATTTAGAGCAAATTGTAGATATGGGTTTTTCTCCTCCAAAGGATCCCCAAAGATTATCTTTAGAGGATGAGAAAAACTCTTATCTCAATGCTCAATCTTCTAATGTGCTTTTTGATGTTTTGAGCAATGTAGTTATATTTCAACTCATGTCGTTCCGGGATGCTCATGAGTTATGGACAAAGCTTCAAGATAAATATGGTGTGTCCAAGATTTGTGGGGATGATTGTTCTCCCTCCTCCTCCGGCCGTGTTGCCTTCTCAACTTCTTCTACTTCACCTACATGTGGATTGCCACAAGGTAATGCTAGGGTGAGTAGTGGTGGTCATTGCAATGATGGTAGTGTGCTTGTTCTTGGTGATTCTTCATCACTATCTTATTGCAATGGTCCTTCTTTGGATTTTAACACTTTGAGCACCTTACATGTTTCACATGCTCGTGTTGGTAGTCCTTGCATATCATGTAGAAATTGCTTGCTCAAATCTCATGATGATATGCTTGCTATGTCTTGTTGCCATGATAAAAATGTATCTATTTCCTCGAGTTGTTGTGCTAACAATGTAGAGGAAACTCAACACTCCATGGAATAAGATGTGGTCTTGAATGGGGCTTCGAGGGATCCTACATCATCATCTTTTGCATTTTGCCTTACGGCCAAGGCCTCAAAGGTATCTCCCACTTTGAATCCCAATATATCTTGTGATGATATTAATGATGGCAAGAATGATGATGATGTTGATTGTGATGAAGGGAATGATAATGTTGCATCCTTAAAATTTAAGGGGGAAATGGTTTTTAAAGCTCTTCATAAAAATAAAATTGCTCGTTCCAACTTCATGGAAATTATGTCCATTGCCATTGAGGACAAGAAATATATTGAGGAGTTGGAATCTCATCTCGAGGAGCATGAGGTCACCAATGAGAAAATGGAAGGTCATGAGCGTGATTACGCTAATGAGATTGCGGACCTCTCTCAAGCTCTTGAACTTGAAAAAACCACCAAGGAATCTCTTGAGGAGACTTTTGCTCTAGAATATCTAGAGTAAGGGAATCTCATGATAGATCTCTTGAGGTGGCCAATGATTTTGAAACTAAAAATGAGGATCTTGAAGTTGCACATGCTAAACTCCTTGAGGACTTTGAGCACCTCGAAAATGGCTCAAGGGTCATTAACAGTGAGCTCATCAAACTCACTGAGTCTCATGCTCAACTTAAGGCTTTATATTGAAAAGAGATTGCCAAGTTGTCTTCTCATCTTGTTGCTAATGATGATGCTTGTGCTACTAACTCTATGTCTTGTGAAGCATCCATATTGAAGTAGAATGTTGAGCTACGGGCTCAACTTGAGTTGCTATCTAGCAAATATGGGAAATTGGAAGAAAGTATGAAAAGCTCTCAAACTCTCATGATGATCTTCTAGTATCCCATAATGTGCTAAAGATAGATCATGAGGCCATGCTTGCTAAGGTAACATCTCGTGAGCCTCATGTGGATACTAGCACTACATCTAGTCAAAGTGCTATATTGCCATGTGCTAGTCCTTGTAATTCATCTACTCACAATGTTGGTACATCTTGTGATGAATTGCTTTCCTTGCCTTGTTGCTCAAACGATGAAGCTTATACTTCCTCTAGTACTTGTGTTGAGACTAACCATGTAGAGGAAATCAAAGAGCTCAAGGCCCAAGTCACTTCTTTGAAGAAAGACTTGGAAAAGTGTCATGAAGGGAAGGCCACACTCAACAATATCTTGAGTGTGCAAAAATCCCCCAATGACAAAGGTGGACTTGGATTCAACTCCAATAAAAAGAAGAAGTCCAAGAGCAACAAGAAGAAGGGCCAAAAACAAGTCAAGAATTCGGCCAAGATCATTTGCTTCAAGTGCAAAATTGAAGGGCATCATGTTAGATCTTGCACTTTGAAGAAGAAGGGCATTAGTGACAAGCAACAAGGGAAGCGGCCACAAGTTCACTCTCATTCTCAATCTCAAGTTGAGAAATCAAGTGAGAAGAAAGTAAAGAGTAGACGTTGCTACCTATGTCATGAAAAAGGTCACATTGCTTCTTCATGCACAAATGGTACCTCATCCAACCCAATTATCATTGATGATGTCTATTATCTTGGGAAGGATAAGGTTGGCAATGTGTTTGCCAAGTTTGTTGGTACTCAAAGTGGTTTGAAGCAAAGAACCATTTGGGTAGCCAAGCCAATTGTGACTAACCTCTTAGGACCCAACTTGGTTGGGGACCAACTAGCTCAAACTTGATCAATAGGTGTTGTTGGAGGGCATTGGACACTTGGCTACATTATGAAGAATTAAGGGGACTTCATCACTCTTATTGCCTCAAGCCAAGTCAATTGAATCATCAAGCTTATATCTTATATCCAATGTGCCTCGTTGCGGTAACTTGTACTTAAATTGTTTACATTGAAAGTTACTTGCCCACTTGCATGTTTTGGTTTTGTTCCTTGCATGTGTTTGTATATGTTATGCTTCCAACTTGATTATCTTGAGCAATCAAGTATGTGTGTGTTGGTTTGCACATCATGTATGTGTGTGTCATGCATTGAGCCTTTTGCATCTTGTTTATTTCTTAGTTGGCTCGTGTGAGAGATTAATGGAATATCCCATTATGGGGGAGTGATGTGCTTTGTGCACCTCACAATCCTATAAATGTGTGTACATGAGTAATACAATCTAGTATTGATATTTCAAGATTATCTAGTTGCTATGTGGTATGTCTTCTCATGAGAAATTCAAATTCTAAATTGTCCATTAATTATCTCTTGTTGGATCCTCTTACTGCCTCTTGTTAAGTTTTCTTCATTGGTATCACATTATTAGGGGGTAATATGCTATGTACATTACTAGCCTAGAAAATATGTACATTTGAGATTTTGTCACCTAGTGGTGATATTGTAGATTATCTTGTTCCTAGGTGGCATGTTAGCTCTGCAAGTTGCAATTTTCTTGTGTTTGGTGTGAAGATGATGTTGGATATCCTTGCTATCTACCAACGGGAATTATTTCTAAATACTTTTTGTCTTATGACAATTGGTACTCACTTATGTGTGGTACAAATTATTGATCATCTTTACATTGGCCTTTGCTTTTATTTGCCTTATCTCATGCCTAGGATTGTGTCAACTCCCATTGTTTTCCATACCACTTGTGGATCTTGTTATTTTCTTGATCTTGTTTAGTGTTTTCTAGATATAGTGAAAGTGGTGATCCCACCTTGTGCATTTTGTATTCAAATGCAAATTCTCCATAATGCACTAGTCTTGGAGGGAGCTATCCTATTTTCTATAAAACACTCATCTTGTGATCCATATTAAGTGTGTGTTGGTGGATGGCAAGTCGTTTCTTTTGGTACTTTGTGCCAACATGAAACTTTGTAGAGAGCTTGGTTTGTTTGGAACCATCCTCTCCTTTGGGAGTTTGACATCTTTTTTTGTGTGTTTCAATGGATATCTCATTCCTTGATGTATCTTTTAATGATATCTTCCAAGTGATGATTTCTCCATTTGGTATCCTTTTCACTTGGTTTTTCCTTTTATTTTGGTATCGGTTCTTGAAAGTCTTGAGCATGCATTTTAACTTCATGTAGTTCCTTTGGCATGTTTTCTTTCTTTGACCCAATATATAGGGGAAACTCCACCAAGTCTCAAATTGGATGAGATGTGCATGAGATTCATTTTCATATCTATATGCACACATCTATGTGGAGTTTGTCCTATGTATTGTTGGTTCTCTAACTCTTTGGTCCCAATGAGTTTGGGTACCATTTTGTTTGTGTTGTTGTTCTAGGAACAATTGGAGATGCATTGGATACTCGGCTCATTCAAAAGGAAGGTGTTGTCACCATGTGTTTATTGGAGTCCAGCTAGGATGATTAATGAACTACTTTCTACCTTCAATTGGTATCTACTACATCCTTCCAATGCTAACTCGGTAACAAGTATCATCATCTACTACATGCAAACATTATTGCATCAACCGTGTGTAGATTGTATCATGGCATGTTATTCTTTCTTTCTTGTGATACTTGTTTCCTTTCTCAAAGCATCCCAACAATGATCTCTTGTTGCTAGTTGTGATGTCTTTGATGGTTGTGTGGTAGGAATTCATTTATATACAATAAGACCATATCTAGCCTTGGGCTATGCTTCCAAGCACATAACTTATTGGTATATGTATGACTTCCTTTTGGATATCTTGTTCCTTCGTGTTGTAACTATTTCGGGTGTACATCCTTCTTTGTAGATATATATCGTCATGATTTCGTCTACCTAGACCCTTATACACTTGAGAGAAATTACATCTCTAGATGATATCCTTTCTTTCACGTCCACCTTGTCTTTCTTATGTTTTTTCTTTGGTGGCTCTGTGAAAGCTTTTGCCTTGAGTGTGTGTCTTATCTTGTTGCATCTTGATGCACTCTTGTGTGGTGAAGATTATTTTCCTCATGCTTGTATTGACGAGGCTTTTGCCATCTTAATTGGTATCCCTTGTCTTGATGATGCTTATGCTTTCTATCTTCACCTTGGGTTGTCACAAGTGTTGGTTATTCATTTTGCATATTTAGTGTTCTTGTGAACCCATTTGCTTAGTTGTGTGTGAGAATGAAAGGCTTTGCACCGTGTATCTCATTCATTCGAGACTATGTTGATGCTTATGCTCATCCGTATATTAGTCTTCTCATGTGCTTTGCCATGACTCACACACATCATTTTGGTTGAGCCTATTCTTAAGTTGCCTCTTTTACATGTTGCTCAACCATGTGTTTGTTGCAAGTGCTAGGCTTAGTTTCCTTTATGCTCACTTGCACTTGTTTTTGTTTCTATTGATTTTGGGGAGCTATGATCCTATTTTGTGCACTTTGTATCCAAATACAAAAATTATTATCCGTGCACAAATCATGGGGAGCTTCTCTAGCTTATTTAGAATACTCCTTTGCTCATATCATAATATCCTTCATTCATGTGGCTCATAGGATCTTTGGTCTAGTTGGTTCAATTGATATCCTTTGATTGCTTGCATCAATTGGTATCTTTTGATTGCTTGCTTCAATTGGTATCTTTTGATTGCTTGATTTCTTGTTTCTCTCTTTGTTATGTCTTTGTGGCATATCATTCTTTTGCAATCTTTGGGCCTCAATATAGTTTGTCTTCCTCCAAGTATTTACCATTGGATATGTGTATTGCATTCCACTCTCTTTTTGAGAGATACACAATTTATGGAGGAACACTCTTTATATTGGCCTTCTAAGCTTTTCACCCATTTTGGCAATCAATGCCAATGGGGAAGGAGTTTCAGAGAGTGGAGAAATCTTCAGAGTTTTCTCCTTGCTTTGGTTTTGGTTCCTAAGCATTTGCATCCAATTCTCATGCATCGTTGGTTGTTGCATTGTATGGTGATGCATAACTCCTTGTATAAACTCTCTTGAAAGTGATTGTCATCAATTACCAAAATGGGGGAGATTGAAAGAACATGCGGTGCCCCCATGTTTGTGATGACAATCTCTATGGACTAATGGTTGCCTTGAGTTATATTTGAAGATTTTGTCCATAGGCTTTTCTTGAAGTCCATGTGTTGGTTTCAAGGAGTTTATGAGTTGACCAAGGTGCTATTAAGGAATTATCCAAAGATTGGTCATGTGAGTGTTGAGTTTATTGCAAGCATGTTTTGAAGAAGAAGATTGTGTGATCATTCATGTTTACCTTCAAGACATCACTTAAATGAAGAGAGTTGGAAAGATTCAAGGTTGATCAAGACTAAGTCAAGAGTGAATCAAGTTGATCAACTCACAAAGCGTAGAAGATGTACTAAGAGGGATCAAGTGATCCCATGGTATGGTAAGCATTGTCAATTACGCTCTGTGTACTAATCCATGGTCTTCTTGAGAGTTCTTTGTGGGGTTAGGATGCGGTGTGCAAGTTCAAGTGATGCATCATGAACAGATCAAGTGCTTAAAGCTTGCCGCCCATTGTGGTGACAATGGACTTGTGAAGATGAGCCGAAGAGTGGCTCACCCATAGTGAACTATGGGGGAGCAATCATCTAGTCTTCATCGAGCCAATGCAATCAAGAAAGGTGGTCCAACTTGAGGGAGTCAAGATCGTCATCATCTAGCTCAAGTGGACCATGTGCAAGGCAAAGGTTTTCTCTTGATAAGTTTTCTATTTTACCGGTCTCATGGTGGTAGTTGGGAGACCGGGTTATAGGATCGTTTGTCGTACTATCAAGGGGGGATCTCAAGTTGGTAGCTTGATCGTATCGTTAGTAGAGAGCTCAAACCATTGCATCCTTGCATTTTGTTTCCTGGTTCTTGTTTGGTTCTATTTGTGAGTCTTAGAGCTTATGGCCATCTTGATGACAAGCTTGATTTCATCGAAAACGGAGTTTGCATGCGTCTTCTATGATGTTTTCGGTGTTGGAGGTTTTACCGGTCTTATTCGAGGAAGCGTTCTCACCATTTTCTTACGGGACTTTTCCTAATTTGCTTCTTATTGATATTTCTTTCAAGATTGTGTTAGCCCTTGTCGCTAGCTTTCCAACAAACTTGGTTTCATCGAATTCGGAGTCCGTTTGCAAAAGTTGTGGTAGTTTTGGTGTTCTGAAAAGGCTGCAGCGGTACTACCGCGAATTGAAGCGGATGTAATTTTTTACTACCGCTCCAGAGCGGTACTACCGCGGCTCCCACAGCGGTAGTACCGCTCCGGACCAAAAACTCGTCTCAAGTCCTGCGGTGGTAGGCCCGGGTGTAATTTTTTAGTACCGCTCGCAAGCAGTAGTACCGCTACCCTTAGCAGTAGTACCGCTACCCCTAGCTGTAGTACCGTGAGGTCAAGCGTTACTACCGCTCCAATGGTTCTTCTGGCCTTTTTGCCTCCTCGTTGTTGTGTTTTGAAGGGGTACTACCTCCCTAGCGGTAGTACCGCTCCTTGGAGCGGTGGTACCGCTCTGTGCAGGCTGTGAGCATAACGGTTGGATTTTTTCCCACCTATAAAAGGGGGTCTTCTTCTCCATTGAACCTTATCCTTTGAGCTCGTGTTCTTCCCCCATTGTTGACATTCTTCGAGCTTGCTAACTCTCAATCTCTCCATGGATTCTTGCTAGTTTTTGAGGGAAAAGAGAGAGGAGATCTAGATCCACATTTCCACCAATCACTTTCTCCTCTATGTGAGGGGAACCCATTGAATCTAGATCTTGGAGTTCTTGGTGTTCTCCTTATTGTTCTTCCTCTCATCTTCCTCCCTAGCATTAGTTGCTTCGGTGGGATTTGAGAGAGAAGGATTTGGGCAATCCGTGTGCCCTTGTCATTGCATTTGGTGCATCGGTTTGAGTTCTCCACGTGATACGTGGAAGTTACAAGTTGAGAAGCTTTTTACTCTTGGGTGCTTGATACCCTTGAGCTTGTTACTCTTTGGTGTTTGGACACCCTAGAGCTTGTTCCTCTTGGGTGTCTTGGCTTCCTAGACAGTTGGTGTTGTTCGGAGCTTAATCATTATGGTGTAAAGCTCCGGGCAAGCATCGGGGTCTCCAATTAGGTTGTGGAGATCGTCCCGAGCAATTTGACGGGTACCGATGACCGCCCCCAAGGGTTGCCAAAGTGTACGGGTTCGGTGACCGCCCCCAAGGGTCGCCATTTGTACGGGTTCGGTGACCGTCCTCAAGGGTCCCTTAGTGGAATCACGGCATCTTGCATTGTGCGAGGGCATGAGGAGATTACAGTGGCCCTAGTGGCTTCTCGGGGAGCATTGTGCCTCCACACCGCTCCAAACAGAGATTAGCATCCGCAAGGGTGTGAACTTCGGGATACATCGTCGTCTCCGCGTGCCTCGGTTATCTTTTTTTTGAGCCCTTTACTTATGCACTTTACTTTGTGATAGCCATTTTGTTCTTTGTCATATATCTTGCTATCACATAGTTGCTTATCTTGCTTAGCATAAGTTGTTAGTGCACATAGGTGAGCCTAGTTGTTTTAGGTTTTGTGCTTGACAAATTAACCGCTTGGTTTATTCCGCATTTGTTCAAGCCTTAACCGTAATTATTTTAAAGCGCCTATTCACCCCCCCTCCCTCCTCTCGGCGACATCCTTGATCTTTCACAATGGCTATGGGTGAGCAAGTGAAAGGGGGGTGCTGCTAATTTGGCGCCGGGACGGCGCGCCAGATTTCCATC
>NC_041391.1:583092990-583138151 GCF_002162155.2 Triticum dicoccoides | reverse complement strand
GCGCGCCTCGCTCCCGCCCGTGCGACATCGCGCCGCACTCAGCCTGACTCGCAAGAAACTGCCGATCCAAGGCTCTGGTCTGCTTTAAGAAGCGTGCGATGCAGGCCCAACAGAAAAACCAGGCAACCAAACAGGCCTTTTCCTTTCCGCGCGGGTTTGGTTGGGCTCGGTGCGGGCAACCAAACACGCCCCAAAGCATCGGATCCCTTCCCATCACCGGTTGCCGAAACGGCTGACTGAAGAGATGTAGATCCACGGCCTCGTCGGTGAAACTGGAATCAGTTTACCCTAGCCGAGAGGGAAAAATTAACGACCCGCGTCAGGATCCATATTTATTGCAGTGAGAAGTAGGCCTCTATATCACACATTCCAGAGCTTCATCTACTATATCTGACACGCTGACGTTTACATACAGTGATAGCTCAAAGCTTTTTTGCAGGAGCATCCTAGGTTACCTGATTACACGTACGTACGTAGTACGTACCTAGCGCTCTGGTCTCTTCGACGGTGGAGCTGCAGAGGTTTACACTTGTACCACCACGTGTTATTCTTCTCTCTTTTTCTGTTACTTCATGCTGGGCTGGGTTGGAACCTTCCGGTGGTACGGGTTACGTACGTCAGACCATCACTGAGCGGCGAGCCTTCACTGCACTATCACTATCTTGGCTGCAGGCGTAGCGTCGGGTGCTCCATGGCTTTCACCGCGCCTGCCTCCTACACTAGGCGCCTGTCTCCCAAAGTCACGTTGCATACTTCATCGCCGACGGCCTGCTGCCATGGACGCGGGGCGCCATCACGACGATACGTTTCTCGAAAGCAACGGACTCTATATAGTATACACACTCCATGGCCTGTAAATTGTTTGTTGTTGCGGCAGTAATACGACAGCTACCGCCTATGTCGCGTTGTATATGCTCCAGCTTTTTTTGGTCAAGCCCATATATTTGCACCGTAGAGTAGCTCTCATGGTTGCTTTGGTTTGCAGTCCGGGGGACAGGGACCCCCATGGCCCTTCTCTTCCATCTCGCTACAATAGCCTATCGATTACATGTAATATTTGGTCATCTATGTAACTGCATGGAGGTTTGTCACTTGGCCAAGATACAAAAAAGGCTACTGCATGGTAGGGATAAAAATGGAGTAGAAACTTTCCGTTTTTCCGGAGGAAAAATGGAAACGGAGAGAAAATATGAAAACGGAAACGGAAATTTGCAAAACGGAAGTGGAAATAGAATTTTTTATGCGGAAACGGAAACAAAAACAGAATGGTGTTTTTCGGTGGAACATGCATGAAAATGGAACATTCCGTTTCCATGAATATGGAATTTCTATTTTTACTATAGACCTATAGCTGTTTTGTAGCCTAACTACCAAAGAGAACATAATGACACAATTAGTAGAATGGATCTAAGGCCCAACTCCTACTACCACACATGTACTCAGCTTGACCCTATACGCAATTGTCCGGTACTACTACAATACTACGCTAAGTTGCTAACATAATGATATTATTTTGTAGCCATGTTAACAACTCATTAAATTTGTTTGTTTTTGTGTGTATTTCTCTATGATTCAAGGGGTTTTTAAGTTCTGATCAATGCCTAATTCTGTTTTCGTATCCGCTTTATATTCGCTCTGTGTCCGTTTCTGGTAGTATCTGTTTCCGTATTCATTTCCGGGGTTTCTGTATTTGTTTCCGCTTCTGCAAAGAAATGTGAAAACAAATATGATAGCATTCAGTTCCATCCGTTTCCGCTCCGTTTTCATCCCTACTGCATGGACATTTGAGGCCGGTGCAAAGGGCGAGCGTTGAGGATGGATATTGGATGCCCTTGCCCGTTGTTTGTGGGTTCAATACGAAAATCCTACACTTACGTAAAATTTCTGTACTTTTAACGCAACTTTTCAACTAATTCAAATTTCAGTGGGGTGGGCCCGTTCCTCCCCTAATTCCAACCACAATCCTCCACGTTGACTTTACGTAAAAACTGTGGTAAATCATATGTAAGTCTAGCATTGCTCGGTCCAATATGCATGTACGTATGCATGTACTTTTCGAAAAGCAAGGACCTCGTTAATTTTTGTATTGCGATGTGTGGACGTAACATCCAAAGGAACAGTTTGGGTGGGCGCAGAAATCATTGGGGGCATTGATCAGGGGTACAAAGGCAGGATTGCAATCTGCCATGGATTTATTAATGTTGATTGCACAATTGCCCGTGTTATTATTCATACTGTTTGGTTTTATTTTATTTTTAAACCGGGCATTACCCCTTTCCATGGAAAAACAACGGAAATACAACCAGTTCCGAATACAAGTTCAGAAGGAGGGAAAGAGGTAAGGCGAGTTCAAGCATTACCAGGAAACCCACTGCCATTCGGTCGCCGTCGACCTGAACGCTGTGGGGCGAAAACCTGGTAACACATACAGTTCAAGAGCACCAAGCTCCATTACACCAAAAGAGGGAAACAAGTTAACACACCAAAAGAACATAGCCCGCAGATTAACAGCCGCTGCGAAGGAAGAAGACGCTCCCAGCATCACATCCACTTTGTTCGCTCCAACAGCAGCAAGAGTCCACAACGAACATTCACGCTCCTCTGATCGGCTGGGCGGCAGCCCCGCAAAGCCTCATCAGTTGCATCGTGCTGGCCCTGATCTTCTCAGCACCTGAGCGAAGCTTGTCGGCGTCATCACCCTTCTGCAGTCCTGTCCAGTACAAAAGAAAAGAACACATGGAAAACACGATTTCAAAAGGAGACTTGATTTGCTTTTTCTCAAACGTAGCCTTATTTCGGGCCAACCAGATTGCCCAACACGCGGCTGCAAGTCCAACCGTATAGAATTTGCCCCCTCCCGAAAGAAAGGAGTGGCACCAGGCAAAGAATTGCCAGTAGTTATCTGGACACTTATCGGTGCCAATGGCCACCCCAACAGATCTCCACACCACTCTCGCAACAGAACAAGTAAAGAACAGGTGTTGTGAAGTTTCTATATCATTGCAAAAGGAACATACAGGATTCCCAGGCCATTTCCTATGGCGCATCACCTGCCGAGTTAACACCGTGTCTTGCGAGAGTTGCCACATAAAAATTTTGATCTTTAAAGGGATTTTGGCCTTCCAAATCCATTTATAATGGCACCCGTTGAGAGGTTTTTCCAGCCATTTATAAACAGATTTGGTACTAAACTTGCCATTCTGGTTCAGACTCCAAACCACTCGATCTTCTTTGTCAGTAAGAGGAAGCTTATTCACTGTATCTAAAACTGCCCCCCATTGGCCAACAAGAGCAGAATTGAGTCTGCGCCTGAAAAAGGAGTCGGTCTCCACATTCAGCACTTGTTTAATGGTACACTCAGGGACATTACAGATCTCAAAGAGCTGCGGGTATTGCTCCTTGAACGGAATCAATCCGTTGATAGGATCGCTCCACACCCTAGCAATGTTCCTAGATTCAACGATAACTTTCCTACCAGCCATGTAAATTTCCTTGACTCTTAGCAGGGCTTTCCAACTCGGAGAGTCGGAGAACCTTGGGGTAACATCCGCTACTGTCCTATTCCGCAAGTAGCGAGCACGAACGATATCTTGCCACACCCTACTTTGTGTTTCGAGTTTCCACCACCTTTTGACCATCAGACTGATATTCTGTTTATGCAGATCCTTAATCCCCAGGCCACCTTTCTCTTTGGATCTACAGATCCTGCTCCATTTCACAAGATAATATCTTTTTTTTGTTACAACTTTGCCAGAAGAATCTTCTTCTATGCTTATCCAGTTTCTCAATGAAAGTTTTGTTCATCAACCACATAGACATATGATACAAAGATAACTGGGTGACAACAGAGTCTAGAAGGGTGTGTCTCCCTCCCATGGAGGCAGCATTGCCCACCCAAGCTTCAAATCTTTTCAGATATTTGCATACAATGAATTCCTAGTCAGAGTTTCTCAAAGTGGTATAACTAACAGGCATACCCAAGTATTTGATGGGGAAGCTCCCAACATCACAATTGAAAAGATCTACATATTGCTTAGTAACATCATCATCTCCCCCCACAGTCAAAATCTCACTTTTTTGAAAATTAACTTTCAAACTTGACATCATTTCAAACATGTACAACAACAACTTCAGGTTAACTGCCTTGTCAATATCATGCTCGAGACAGATAATAGTGTCATCCGCATATTGGAGAACGCAACTCCATCAGGGATCAAATCCGCAGCTAAGCCAACCAGCAGCTTGTTACGTTGTGCATTCTTAATCATCTTCGTGAGGCATTCAGCAGCCAAGTTAAACAAGAATGGAGAGTGGGGGTCGCCCTGCCGCACCCCTTTGGCACTTTGGAAATATGGTCCCACATAGTTGTTCAGCTTAATACTAACCGTGCCATTTCGAAGAATCTGATTAATCCACCCACACTAGGTTTCATTGAAGCCCCGCATCTTATGACACTCTAGCAAGAAGTCCCAATTAACCTTATCATATGCCTTTTCAAAGTCCAGTTTCAACACCACGCCAACTCTCTTCTTCACATGAGTGTAATTAAGGATCTCATGGAGCGAGAGAACACCATCCATGATGCTTCTCCCTTTGACAAAAGCATTCTGGACTGGACTAATTAGTTTGTCGGCATACATCGACACCCGGCGATCTAGGACTTTTGTAATGAGCTTGTAGGGGCATCTAAGCAAACATATGGGTCTGAATTGTTGGATTTTGTCAGCCCCAGAAAGCTTCGGGAGCGGCGTGATAATCCCGTAATTCAACCGCTGAAAATCCAACGTCCCTTGATGAAAGTGTCTAAACAAGGCCATGATATCCTCCTTAACTATATCCCAACATACCTGATAGAATTCTACCGGGGTATTATCAGGACCTGGAGCCCTGTTGGAGGCCATGTCAAACAAGGCCTCTCTAACCTCCTCCCCCGAAAACTCTCTACACAGGTTATTGTTATCCTCCTCACTCAGCTTTTCCTCAGGCGCCCAGGTGTCAGGATCAAGATGAAACTGATTACCATGAGCAGGACCGAATAGTTCTTTATAGAACTCTGTGGCATGCTCAATCAGCTTATCAGTGCCCTCTATTTCCACATCACCAACCTTCAGGGAGTGGATCGTGTTTTTCCGTTTACGTCCATTCGCTATACGATGGAAATAGTCAGTGTTCAAGTCCCCTTTGAGCAACCACCGCTCGTGCGATTGTTGTAGCCAAAAAATCTCCTCATTGACAAGCAGCTCATGAAGTTCGAAACAGATATCGATCTTTCTACTATAAAGCTTAGGAGAGAGAGGAGTATCCTCTTCTATTTCTTCCAACATCTCCAATTCCATCCGGAGGTCTTCCTTTCTTTTCTTATCATGACCAAACCTATCCGAACCCCACCCTTTAAAATATGACTTAAATCTCTTAAGCTTGATGTTTAGAATATCAATGGGATCAGCAGAAAAAACCCTACGGGACCAAATTTTCTTGACCAACGGCAGGAATCTGTCATCTTTCACCCAGTATAGGTCGAACCGAAACTCTCTAGGTTTCGGGGTCTCACGTCCCTCCTCACCCGTGGACAGCAACAAGGGATTATGGTCTGAAATCTCACGGACCAACTTTCTGACAGAAACTAAAGGGAACAAATCCTCCTAGGACTCAGACATCAGGATGCGATCCAGCTTCTCCAGAGTGGGGTGGGTTTGATTATTAGTCCAAGTATACTTGCCACCACTAATATGGATTTCTCTAAGTGCCAGGGTATTAATAATGGAGTTGAAGATATCAGAGGATTTGTGACTAGCCATCTTCTTGTTTTTCTCCCCAGGATGCCTAAGGATATTGAAGTCCCCACCCACAATGTATGGGACATGCATACAGTCACACATAGTGGCGAGCTCAATGAGGAATTCCTCCTTAATTTCCTCATGAGCAGATCCATAGACTATTAGCAAACCCCAGCTAGTTTTCTTTTTCTTATCATACAGAACTAGCTGCAAAATGTATTTGCCCTTATCACAGGAGACGATGTCCAAACTATCACTTCTAACACCACACAGGATACCCCCAAATTTCCCAACAGAGGGAATCCAGTTCCAACTAAAGATACTAAAAGGATCAATTCTCCTCAAACAGCCAGGAGAAAAGTTTTTTTTCATGGTCTCTTGAAGACCCAGGAAATCCACAGAATGGTCACTAATCATATCAGAGAGGCAGGTGGCCATTCCCTTCTTGCCTACCCCCCTGCAATTCCACATGATCCCTTTCATTTGGATCGTTTTTTATGATGTTGGGCCCTAGCAACCCTACCAGGAGGCATTGTAAGGTTACAGGCATCATCCTCATTGGGGTTCTTCTTCTTTTGGCTCCTAGTCACAGGTCTAGAGAGCTTAACCGCAGATCTGCATTACTTTTTCTTATTGGATCTGCCAGCAGAACATTGTTCATTCACAGTTTCATCCTGCTCGAGCCACTCAATGTTAACAGGGGGCCCATTGATGATAATGATATCATCATTATCACTCTGTCTATTATCCTCTACACTATTCTTTTCATCTAGATTCCTTCTAACTATTTCCAATTCCCGAATCACATCAACGCAGGTGAAATCATTGTCAGGAATATTCACCCCCATTTTAGAAGCCCTTAACATCAAATCATTATCAGACAAAAGCGCAAAGGAGTTTTTATTTGGGTTTGATTTGTTACCTGCCACATCTTTCTCACTAGCCAACCTCATAGCCCTAGCTTCCATATTTTCCTGCATGCCCCGAGCGTTACACTTGCTGAATCTATGTATGCCTTCTGGGGCTAGCGATGGAGTGAGTATGATCTCCTCAGTGCGGTCAGGTGAAGGGAGTTGTACCACATAATCAGCAGAAATCTTGAGCTTTGGGTCCACCTCTCCATCAACCTCCACAACCTAAGTAATGTTAGTAACAGCTGCAGCATAAGATAAACTGCGACTAACCACAGGATTGCTTTTTACCTGCACCATGTGGGAATCAGTCCCAGGTGTCCCATCTCCCCTGGTCACAACTGGGCCAACTGGCACCAACCAGCTCGAGGTATCATGTGCATCCTCCAAATCATACACTCCCTGCTCTCTTGCCAATGTCTCAATAAGCAAAGATCCATCTACCTCACTATCAGAGGAGGCAGATGTCTCATTCTCAGCTGGTGGCAAACGACAGGTTTTGCCACCGCGGGAAGTGCCACTTTTGCCACGATTATGGGATTCAGAACGACTCTCACTATCTTTAGGATCATCTCGTTTCCTCTTTGGGGTTTGGTCATGCTTAGTAGACTCATTGTTGGGAATGTGCGCATTCACCTCCTCCACAACAGGGTTCTTGACCAAAATCTCCTCAACCTCATAGGTGAATCTGTAAAAACGGCCCCCCAGCACTCCCTCAGCAGAACTGGGGATCTTATCCACCAGCCTGCAGCCAATCTTGGCCCGGACCGATGATGGGCGAGTGATGGTTGACATATCCACCTCCAGAGTAATCCCCACCAGGGCCCCAACATAAGCGACACTCTTATCACATCTTTTGTTAATGGGTATTCTCCCAAATTCTCACCCAGGCGACCTCCAGCAGTCCATCAGAATCAAAGTCCTCAGACCAGGGGGAAAACCTAACACTCACTTGGCATTGTTTGAGCCTCACATTCTCCACAAACAAAGCCCGATCCACCTCCCTAGGGTTAGGCATCCTCATCACGAACTTCTGAGGTGCAAAAAATCTGGCAGAACAACGCCACCCTTGCCCCACATAAACACTAAGCTCATGCTCAATATCCTTAGTGGGAGCAGAGCCCTCTACAATGGTAATGACAATATTGAAAATGTTCTCTCTGGCCTGTCTCTCTATACTAAAATCAGGAATGTAATGAAATCCTTGCCCCTTGCCTTGGAAAGCGCACATCGCAGGCACATGCTCCCAGGGGAGAAATTCAGAACAAACTACGGCAAGATGCCCTTTCTTCTTACATCTACCGCAGATAGCTTGAGGACATCTAGCAGTAACATGACCCAACAAGTTGCAAATCTGACAGGGCTCACGAGAAGGATTGATGTTACCAGTTTGCAGATTTGGATCTCGCGCACGTGGTGGAGTAGGGTTCCTCCCAGGGGCTCGGTGAGCACCCTCCCCTCCCCCACGGCGTTCTTGCCGAGCAGGAGCAGCATGCTTCCCGCTCGCATCAGCAGCGCCTAGCAAGGAGCTCAGACAGCATCGCCCCCGCCCCACTTCTCCTGGTGAGCGGGGTCGATTTGCCTCCCGTCAGCTGCTTCATCCCATCCGAATCCAGATTCGCCAGATCCAGAAGCCCGTGCGGACGAATTCCTTGTCTCCACCTTCCTCTTTCAGACGTTGGAATCGAAGCCGCGCCCCTGGCCACGGTCAAAGGGCCCGACTCCCCGACCATGGCGGCCCGCACCAAAACCATCCCCTCTCATCTTGGTGGAGTAGGTGGGTTGAGATTGTTTAGGTGGAGGAAAAGTGGGAGGAGAGGCAGCTACTTGAGAAAAGGAACGAGAATCACCATGGATTTTTCCTTCCCACCACCCGAACGACTGACGAACCCTAGATCTAACCGGAGGAGGCGCGTCCCAGAAGTGGGAGAGGCACTCGTCGAGATCCAAAATGGGGGAGGTAGGAGCGGCAACGCTATTTGTACCTGCCTCGCCCCCGCGAACCCTAGCGTCGCCCGATCCATGGCAGTCGGATCCCTCGCTCCCCACGTGTCGACCATCGATCCCATGGCGGGCCGGTCCATGTCCCAGGATCCCCGGTCCAGCGGTCTAGGCAGGAGAAACCCGGTGAGCCACCCCCGTGCGCCCGTCGGTCCCGTGTACCGCAGCCAACGTGGCAACACCCACGCGCCCGCGACCATCAGCCCCGCGCGGAGGTGCGCTGGGTCCGGCCACCACCGCAGTAGCCGGAATCCTATCATGAATCCTAGCAAAGTGGCATCGGAAGGAGAGAATACCCCCGATCTCGATCGATTCACCTTCGCACAGGAAGCGCGCGTCCATCGTGCGCCCGTGCTTGTCGAGCAACACGATCCGGAGGGCCTCGCGACGAAGCCAGATCACGTCGTTGTCCAACGAGATCTGCCACGCGTGCACCAGGTCCGCTGCGTACGTCACACGCCAGCGGGCGTCCATCTCCCCCCACCCCTTGTCCCGGCTGTTCCTACTTAAGCTGCCCCGATGGAGAACCTGGGGAGGGCTTGCCGGAAGATACCAACGGGGTGGGGGTGGGGGTGGGGGTCGAGGCCTCGAGGGGGGAGGGTTTCTACTGTTTGGTTTTATGTAGCTTCTGAAGTGACCGGTTCCAGGTGTAATGGTCGTTGTTTAACTAAGAAGATATTCGTGCCTATTCGTGCTTCGTTGCATCTTTAGTTTGCCCTTTCTTCCGGCTCAAGAGGCATACTCGTTTTCTATGGCACTTTGCCTCAGTGTGCTGCCCCCCTTAATCAAACAGAAGTCTCAATCATTCCAGTTCACGTGGTTAGTTTTTTTTTTACAAAAGGAGGATGACCCTCGGCGTTTGCATCTGGACGATGCATACGGTCATTTTATTAATTATTCTCACAAGACCTTACAAAATCATACAACAGCAAGACTAAAGCCACCGTCTAAGCAACAACTCTCGTTACACCTATCTAATTGATGAAGGGGCGCTGATAGCCTGGGCCTAATACCAAACAGACATCGCAGCCAAACCTAAACATCTAAGACCTGAGGTCCCAACCAGGACGCATGCCTCGTATTGGGCACCTGCCAATCCAGTGCACTCCTCAACCAGGACGCCTGCCGGGTATGAGACCACCGCAACCACCTGCCACGAGTCCATCTTCAGAGCTGTACTGTTGCATCTACCTTGCCAGGTCTCTCTACCATCGACGCCACCATGACGTCAGTGCGCAAGTCCATCCTCCCATATTGAACTCCCAATCTGCACTGCGCCACGCCGTCAAGATCCGTCGCCATCAATGGATGGATGAAGCACCGCTCCACCAAAAAAAACGTCCACTGGTCCCGCGAAGCAAGGCGCAGCATCAAGTAGAAGGCCGAAGTCGCACCGCCACCACCCCACCAGCAGCCCGCCACCAAGAGTTGTTCCCAGCCGCCGCCTTCAAGAAGGAACACGACACCAAGGTGCCGTCGACGCCCAGAACAGGGGAACAAAAGCTTTCGCCATAGCTCGAGTAGGAGGCGGAAGGGAGAGGATCCACCCCAAAGCCTCCAGGAAGGGGATCGGCGCCAAAGGCGTCGACTTTGGGGAGGCCGCCGCGCCAGCCAGGGGTTTCCCCCGGACCCTCACCCGCACGCCAGATCCGCCAGACCGGCAATAGGGGACGCCGAAAGCAGCCGCCAATGACCGGTGTCGGGACAGATCGGAGCAGGAACGGATCTTCTACATAAAGCCATGACGAATTGCGAGGAGCCGCCACTGCGCCAGCGTCCGCAGCCCCCACGCCGCCCGCGTGGCCGTGGGAGGCTGCCCACTAGAGCCCGCCGACGCAGCCCGCCGGCTGCACCGCGCCCACCGGCCAAGGCCGCCGCCCCGGGGAACCAAGGCCCTCCAAAGGAGAGGAGGCGCCAGATCCGGCCGTCACCATCATTGGGGCCGAGCACCCGCGCCTCGGAGGCCCTCAGGCGGCGGCGGAGGGAGGGGGGAGGGGGAAAACGCGGCGCGGTGCTAGGGTTGGCCCCCGAGTCGCCTTAGAGGAGGCGACGCGGGGGTGCGGGGGTTTCGAGCGACATCCCCGTGGTTAGTTTTTAATCGGTTTCCCGGTGTTTAAACCCGTTTAGGTATTCAGTGGAGTACAGTACTACTTCCTACTGTAGTAGAAGTTGGGACAAGCTTATCGGTTTCCCGGAATGCACGATGAGGAGCCGTGGAGTACAGACAGTGCTTCCTAGTAGTACTACGCTTTAGGCATGGCGTCATCTGGACAGCGGCCTCATCTGGAACATATGTAAAGCATGCATGCACTGCCGGAGAGAAGAAAGTGTGATGCCAAAGATGAAGGACAACGACGCATACAAAGGTACCGGGGGAGGATATGGCGAGGATCCAGGTGTCTACGCCACGGCGCCGTTTGGCAGTTTGGCACGGCGAGTAAATGAACAATCATCATCTGTTTCACGCGCGCGCGGCTCTCCTGCCAATGCCAGTGCCAGGTGCCGCTCCCGCCGCGCCGCTGGCTCGGCACGTCGCCGAGGCTCCAACGGCACCTCCGCCCTCGTGTTCAAAGCGTCCGCGTGTACAAGCTAGTAGTCCGTCGATCACACGAACCCATCGAACTGGTATGGTAGCTGGCCGGGGTGTTTATTAGCGGTTGTTGTTGGCGGTGATGCGCCGGTGGCTTGCCGATGCCACGCAACGCATCACGCATGGTTAGAGCACCCATTTTATCCGCCCACATCCGGTTAAATTGTCATGAACAAAAACGTTGATCCAATACGTCGACCCATTCCAAAAAACCGTGTGCTTCCCATCTGCGCGGACCTATTTTTGACCTAAAATTGTATCTGAAATGCATTGAAGCGGACGCGCCGCGCGTCCCCTCGATGTCCGCCATGGCCTCCCATGCCGGCCGCCCAACCACCCCAGCAGTTATAATTAACGCGGCCACCAACCGAGGGCCCGCCTGGCAGTGTGTGGAAGGGCCACGTGCCCGTCCCTTCTAGTGGACGCGTGCGGCGGGGCCAGCCTCATCCACTCCCCCCGTCCACATCCGGCCACCTTTGCTCCCTCGCTGGTGACCAGGAAATCCTAGCCAGCCAACCAGCAGCAACCCATAGCAAAGCCATGGGAATCTTCAACGGGAAGGGAGGGAAGAAGGGGAGGTTCAACGCCGGAGCGAGCTCTTCCCACGGGCACCCTGCTACATCGCTGTCGGCTAGACGTGGCACGCCACCGCGGGAGTGGGAGCGATTGTACATCTCAGTCCATCAGGCACGGTGGCACTGGCAGTATCGCGAGCCCATGTCGTATATAGATGTGAACTTGCCGAACGACTGGCATATGGACCCGCAGCGCATCCCATCCGGCGTTGCTGCGGTCCGCTCGGGTGCACGTGGAGGAGGTTTCCCAATGGCGTGGGCTCCTTACGCCAGAGCAGTGTGTCATGCGTGCCTACGCGCCAGACTCTCCCACTGGTTTGCGCTAGAGCACGAGGAGGAGCGCCGCCTCGACGACCACATCGACCACGAGCTTCCACCGCCGCCCCTGCGGGTAAAGCCGGAGGAAGAGGAGGCAGAGGCGGAGTACCCAAGCCGCCCAGGAGGAGCCCCTATAGCACGCGATGGAGGCGAGCCGGCTCGAGGAGGACGCCCATTGGGATGGGCTGGAGCAAGCCCCAGCTTTGTTCGCGGAAGGGGATTCCGTCCAGGCGCCCCTGTCCGTGTCGCCACCGCCGCTGGTGCCGCCCCTCGTCGAGCCCAAGGCTGAGCCGGATCCGGAGCGCGAGCGAAAACCCATGTGGAAGCAGTCATCGCCGCCCCCACTTGGCCGGAGGAGTCCTATTCGTGGACCGGCCAGCTATGCGAGCGGGTGAGCTTGCCTCCCTGCTGCTATGCCTCCACGCCGGAAGAAGAGGCGGCTCACCTTAAACGCTAGAAGGAGCATTGGCTCGCCGAGGAGGGGACCGACCGCGAGCGGCAGGTGCAATATGAGCAGCAGCTGCGCCACGACGAGGAGGCGTTGCGGCTTGAGGAGGAGGAGGAGCGCGCCCGGCTCGCCGCTATGCCGCCGTCGCTGACGCCGGAAGAGGCTGTCCTGGCGGCCTATCAAGCCGCATTCGGTTGTGCCGGGCCTCCCCCGTCTTTTTTGACCTCACCGGCGGCGGCAACGACGACGACAAGGGCAAGGGCAAGGGCAAGGTGGTCTACTAGGGCAGCGTGTTGGCGTCTATTAGAGTTTTTAATTTTTGTAGTTATGTTTAAGTGGACTTTGTCCGGCTTTTGACCGGCCATTTATGTATAATTATGCTTAATTAAGTTAGTTTCGGCCATGTCGGTAGAAATGGGTCGGCCTCCTGTTAGACGCACTTGCCGACCCAAATAAAAAAGCAAACGCGCATGTCCGTCTGGCTGACGCAAGCGGACGAAAAGCGGACAAAGTGCGTGTCCGTTTGGGTCGGCTTGTTGGAGTTGCTCTTAATTCGTTTCCTGCCCTCCCCGGTGGATATAACCTGGATTGATTGCCAGTGGCGGAGCTATACAGCCAAAGCTGGGTGGGCCGGCATAAAGGAAGATCACTAGTTTTTGTTCTCATGGCCCAGTTTACTTCAATCTGACACTGCATTTGCTGTGGGATGGGCGGGCCATGGCCCATTTTCGTCACACGTAGCTCCGCCAGTGTTGATTGCATCGTCGAATCGCAAATGTTTCCATTCGCTCTCCTCCGTACGACACCTTTGTTTTTAGGTGTGTCTAGAACTCAGTCGACTAAGACTTAACCAAGTCTCAGTTAAATGATACAGTATATAAGAAAAAAAAGAAAAAGAAAAAATAAGTTTTTTTACGAATCTTCATGCAAGATCAAGGGAATATAAACTCGACTGAGACATAACAGTTCGTTTTTTCCTTGCTAAGCCATGAGAACTCTCTCCCGAGCCTGTGCTGCAGATAACCTAACCTGATAAGCGGCCGGGGCGTTCCGAGCAATCCGACAATGGGCCTCGCCTCGGGGAGCGGGCACATACATGCATGCGTGCATGTCGTTCCTGCACATTCTAGACGGCGGCGTGGTCCAGTCCTGGGGTGCGGCGTTCGCCCGTGACCTCATCAGCCTCGGTGTAATCAATCCATGGCTGATCCGCAAGGACGAACGCCGCTGCAGCCAGGGCAAATCCAAGCGGCACCGGCCTACCGGTACGGCAAATTTGGTTTCACCGTCGAGGTCCGTTGAAACGCAAAACACCGACGTGACCTGACGCGCCGGGACGTGGCGGAGCACGTACGCGCAAGGACAGCGCCGAGGTGATGCGACGCCGCCGGTCATCGTTCTCCGGCGCGACTATACTAATTTACTAGCCTAGGCATCCAACCTGCGGCCGGCCGGACCGGATGCCCGACGTCTCAACCGATCACTATTTATTGCAGGTGAGAAGCAGCCGGCCTAGGAATGGATCAACATCCCACATTTCACAGCTTCGTCTACCTGACATGCTGACGTTCACAGCTGAGCTCTGCTAGGAGTGTGATCTCCCTGAGACCCTCGCGGTGGAAGTTGTACCGCCTCAAAACCATGTTACGTTGCAGCCTTCCGAAGGTACGGATGACGTTCGTCCGGGCCACCGGCGAACCCGGACCGTCGACGTCTCGGATGCATAGCTTAGCGTCTGGTGCTCCATGGCTTTCACGCCTGCTCCTACACTAGGCACTTGTCTCCCAAAGTCACGATGCATACTTCATCATGTCGTGCCGTCCTATTCTTTAACCCTCCCCTTCTCGGAGAGAAATGACGCAATATGCTTTTCTCGAAAGTAACAGACGGGCCCTTAATAGAGAATGTCCATATAATAGGAGTAGTACGACAAAGAAGCGCCATGAACTATAATACGACATCGGCAATGCTATAAACCGGCCGCACTTAAAACCCTGACAGTGGAGCTTCTACTACCTCAAAACGGTGTTACGTTGCAACCTTCCGAAGGCACGGATGACGCACGTCGGGCCTCCGGCGTGCCCGACTGTCGACGTCTTGGATGCAAAGCGTAGCGTCGGGTGCTCCATGGGTTTCACACCTACCTCCTACGCTAGGCACCTGCCTCCCAAAGTCACGTCGCATGCTTCATCGTCTCGTGCCATCCCATTCGTTAATCTTCCCCTTCTCGGAGAGTAAGGATGCATTTTTCTCGAAAGCAACAGACGGGGCCTTTATACAGAATGTTCATATAATAGGACTAGTAGGACAGAGAAGCGCCATGAACTGTAATACGACAATGGCAACGAGGTCAACCAGCCGCACTTAAAACCCCGACAGTGGAGCTTCTACTGCCTCAAAACCATGTTACGTTGCAACCTTTTGAAGGTACGGATGACGCATGTCGGGTCACTGGCGTGCCCGGAGTGTCGACGTCTCGGATGCAAAGCGTAGCGTAGGGTGCTCCATGGCTTTCATGCATGTCTCCTACGCTAGGCACCTGCCTCCCAAAGTCACGCTGCATACTTCATCGTCTCGTGCCGTCCCATTCTTTAATCACCCCTTCTCGAAGAGAACGGATGCAGGATATTTTTCATGAAAGCAATAGACGGACCCTTTATAGAGAATGTCCATATAATAGGAGTAGTAGGACAGAGAAGCGCCATGAACTTTAACACGACAGCGGCAACACGGTCAACCGGCCGCGCCTCAAACCCTGACAGTGGAGCTTCGATTGCCTCAAAACCGTGTTACGTTGCAACTTCCGAAGGTGCAGATGACGCACATCGGGCCACCAGCGAGTATGGACTGTCGACATCTTGGATGCAGAGCGTACCGTCGGGTGCTCCATGGCTTTCATGCCTGCCTCCTACGCTAGGCACCTGCCTCCCAAAGTCACACTGCATACTTCATCATCTCGTGTCGTCCCGTTCTTTAATCATCCCCTTCTCAGAGAGAAAGGATGCGGTATATTTTTCACGAAAGCAACAGACGGATCCTTTATAGAGAATGTCCATATAATAGGAGTAGTAGGACAGAGAAGCGCCGTGAACTTCAACACGACAGCGGCAACGCGATAAACCGGCAGGGTACCAATCTAGCTAGCCATCACCTGGTCATGGTGCTATATTATAGCTCGTGCGTTGTATACGCTGGTTGCTTTGGTTTGCAGCCCGGGGGGCATTGGAGCCTGCCGCCTTCTTTTCCATCCACATCCACATCCACATGGACTAGAACAAGTTACAGCAGCTCGACCTACCCGCTTGTGATAAGGAAATGTCGCTGGATCTGGAAGCTAGTCTGACAGGAGGTTTGTAGCTTGGGTAGGAGAAAGGAAACCCAGCTAAGAAATGGATGAATCTCTACTTTAGGTCCCATGCATGTACTCCTATTTTTTAGCAATGGTCCTGGTGCATGGCGTCTATGGGTGGGACAAATTATTTAGGGCACTTGACCGGTTCGCACTTCGCAGGCAGGATACTGCAATCTGCTGTGGATTGATTAATTTTGATAGGTCAATTGCTTGTGTTGCTATTTATACGGTTGGCTTTGTGTAGCTCAGGGCATCTCCAACACGCCTACTCTCGAACCGTCCGGACCGTGCGTCCAGAGATGTTGTGTCATTCAATACGGGCCTGCATCGGTCCGCAAGGCTGTTCGGACGCACTTTTTCCCGCAAAACAGAAATAGACATGAGGACTTTGTGGACATCTGAACAGCAGTCACGTCCGCGTCTGACCATCCTGACTCATGCAAAACCTTCCTCCCTCGCCCATGCGCGTTACTGACCGGCGTCCAATTGCCCACGTTCATGCCGTTGTAGAGCTGCAACACGATAGAATTAATCGGCAGGGTACCAATCTTCCTCTGTGTCGCATTACGTTGTATATGCTCAAGCTTTTTTGTGGTCAAGCCCATATATTTGCGCCGTAGAGGTAGAGTAGCTCTCATGGTTGCTTTGGTTTGCAGTCCGGGGGACAGAGACCCCATGGTCCTTCCCTCCCATCTCGCTGCAATCGAGTTACAGCCGATCAATCAATACAGGTACTCCCTCCGTTTTTATTTAGTTCGCATATTAGATTTGACTGAAGTCAAACTTCATAAAATTTGATTAAGTTTATAAAAAACAATGTAAATATTTAACATATCAAATCTATATGATGTGAAAGTACATTTAATAATGAATCTAATGGTATTGATTTGTTATTATAGTATGTTAATACTTTTGTTTAGAAATTTTGTCAAAGTTTACAAAGTTTGACTTTGATCAAAGCTAATACATGAACTAAATAAAAACGGAGGAAGTATAACATTTGGGGGTTGAGATCATCTGCGTGTTGTAGTGAGGATGACGTGTGGGGCCGGATCCACACGGCAATGACTACACTGCATGGACATCTATACAACTGCATGGAGGTTTGTCACTTGGCCAAAAAAAAAAAAAAATCTTATGGCCGGAGTGAAAACATCGACAAATCTCATGGCCAGTGTCTGTTGGTCAAATATGCGTGTTGTATCTTGTATGCATGCACTTATCGAGATGGCAAGGACACCCTTAATTTTGTATTGCGATGTGTCGCGGTAACATCCAAAGGAACAACTCGGGTGGGCGTACAAATTATTGGTGCACTGATAAGGAGTATGTACAAAGGCTGGTCTGTAAATTTGATGTGGAATGATTCATTTAATCATTTTGATTGGTCAATTGCTTGTGTTGTTATTCATACGGTTTGGTTTTATGTAGCTTCTGAAGTAACCAGTTCCAGGTGTAGCAATCGTTGTTTAACTACGAGAAGATATTCGTGCCTGTGCTTCCTTGCATCATTAGTTTGCCCTTTCTCCCGGCTCAAGAGGCATACATACTTTCTCTCAAAAAAAGAGGCATACGTACTTTATTGGCACTGTGCTAATGTGCTCCCCCCCTTAATCAAACAGAAGACGTCCCTGTCATTCCAGTTCACGTGGTTGGGTTTTTAATTGGGTTTCCCGGTGTTTAAACTACTACTCCCTTTGTTTAAGAAAACTTGTCCCTCAAACGAATGTATCTAACACTAATTTGATGATAGATTCATCAATTTGAGGAACAAGATTGGGACAGTTTTTTTTAGACGAAGGAAGTACCAATATACAGTATTCAGAGTACGGGAAGCTCTGCGTTCTAGTAATTCCTTCGACGAGTACTCCAGCATAAGGGCTTCTTTGATTCAAAGGAATTTTATAGGATTTCTGAAGGATTGAAGTCCTTAGGATTTTTTTCTATATTGGTCATTTGATTCATAGGATTGTATCCCATAGGAATTTTTCCTATGGAATCTTTTGTACTACATTTCATAGGAAATTTAACATCCACTCCAACCTCTTTTTACAATTCCTTTGTTTTTCCCGTGGCATCAAACAATCATTGCTGATCCTATAGGATTCAAATGGGCATGCCACTCGAACCCTACACTTTCCTATTCCTACGTTTTCAAAATCCTACGAATCAAAGAGGCCCTAAAATTGGGATATGCTCGGGGTAAGTCGACTAAAAACTGATTTTGGTTTCCTTTTTCGGTCGTCCAATGCAAAACCAAATACGTCCTTCTTCAACCTCATATTTTTCCTTTATTCTCCAAACTGCCGAAAGTACCACCAGCGCAACCGCGAGCCCCCACCGTCCGCAACCGGTAGCGCTCCTGTGTCAGTCTCATAGCCCCGCTGTCGCCCACGGCCATGCTAGCGCTACCCCCGGCCATCACTCTAAACCGGTGAGGCACCAGATTTCACCGAGGCCTGCACCCCCCTCTCCACCCCCAAACTGTCAAGTTTCATGCTTGCCACCGACTACGGCTCGTTCCTGGCTATGGCCTTGCCCGCATCCCCAGGCCTCGCTTCACTCACCCCGGTGCCGCTGTCGGCGGCCTTGGTGCTCCACGCGGCCATTGCTTCATTCGCAGAAGAATCAACTAACCCAAATTTCAAATTCTTCATTTTGAGCCATGTCTAGGTAGAATCGGCAAGATTGAACGGAGGCCCGCCCCAGAACCGCCGGGGGACAACCAGGTCAATCGGTAGGCTTTCTTTCTGAAGACTTGCGTCCGGCTAAATTGTATAAAATTCAGCATGGAACCAATATAGTACTACAGTGTGGAGATTAACAGTCTAGTATTCCCTTCCTTTCTTTTTACTCCGCGTATAAGATTTGTTTGAAGTCAAACTACACAAAGTTTGACCGAATTTATATTAAAACATATCGACATCTATAATATTAAAGTTATATGGTATGAAAATTAATTTCATGATATATCTAATGCCATTGCTTTCGTGTTCAGAATGTTGATATTTTCTTGCTATAAAATTATTTAAGCTTTACGAAGTTTGACTTCAGACAAATTTTATATGCAAACCGAAAAGAAATGGTGGGGGTACATTGCAGAAGCTGAGACAAGCTGATCAGTCGGCCGAACCACACGATGAGGAGCCGTGGAGTACAGTACTTCCTAGTACTACGGCTTTAGAGTGCGTCATCTGGAACATGAAAAGCATGCATGCACTGTTGGAGAGAAGAAAGTGCGATGCCAAGGATGAACGACACCGACCGACGCAAAGGTGCCGGGGGAGGAAACGGCGAAGGTCCAGGTGTCTACGCCACGACGCCGTGATGCCAACAGGTGGTTGGTTGTCCAGCGCTGGCCTCGATTTGGCAGTTTGGCTCGGCGGACAAACCAACAATGGCCATCTGGCATCACGTGCGCGCGGCTCGCTCTCCTGCGACTGCCAGGTGCCGCTCCCGCCGCGCCGCTGGCCCGGCACGTCGCCGACGTACTGTTGGCGCCTCCGCCGCGTGTTTAAGGCGTCCGCGTGTACAAGCTACAGTACTGGTCCGTCGATCTGATGAACCTATCGACCTGGTAGCCGGGGTGTTTATTAGCGGTTGTCGTTGGTTCCATGTGACGCCATGGATCAATTGCATCGTCGAATTGCACGTATTTTCATTCGGTCTGCTCTCGTATGGCACCTTCATTTTCCATTGCTGCTCGCTCATGACCGATCGATAAGTCATGAGCTCTCTCTCCCTCTCTGGAGCTTGTGCTGCAGATAACCTGATAAGCGGCCGGGTCGTTGAGAGCAATGCGACAATGGGCCTGGCCTCGGGAAGCGGAGACAGATAAGGCAGCATCAGCCAAGCGAGGCGCATGCATGTTGTTCCTGCGCATTCTAGACGGCGGCGTGGTCCAGGCCTGGGGTGGCGCGCCGTTCACCCGGCGTCATCTCGTCGGCCTCGGTGCAATCAACCCGTGGCTGATCCGCAAGGACGACCGCCCGCCGACGCAGATCCGACCGGCCTGCCGGTACGGTAAATTTGGTTTCGCCATCGAGGTCGTGCGCGCCGATGAAACAGAAGACCGAGACAAGACACGGCGTGGCCTGTGCGGCGAGCACGTACGTGCAAGGACGGCGCCGAGGTGATGCGGCCGCGGCGGGGCATCGTTTTCCGGCGCCACCACAGCCGCTGGTGCTAGCCTAGCCTAGACATCTGTCCAACCTGCGGCCGGACCGGATCAGATGCACGACGTGTCAACACGATTTACTGCAGGCGAGAAGGCAGCTGGCCTAGAAATGCATCACCATCGCACATTTCACAGCTTCATCTATTTATTTATTTTGAAACGGAGGCAAAAGATTTGCCTCTTCAATTAAATAAGGAGAAGTAGAGTTTAGAGTTTTACAACGCACTCACAAATAAGCGGCATGACAATTACTCGTACAATATGATGTTCCATAGCTTTCTTGCGCCAGCAACCCAAAGTTTAGCATCTTCTAAAATGTTGGTTAAGAGGACCGGCGAAGGTATGCTTTTTCGACGGAATACGCGGGCGTTTCTCTCATTCCAAATGGTCCAAGAAATGAGCATGATGAGGGAAGCCATTGCGTGGCGGTGAGGGTTGCGGTCGTCTGTTCTTTTTTTCCACCACTCAGTGACGGTTGCTTCTAACTGCCAATCGGAGGTGTCCATGTGCGTGAGCCCAAGCTTCTCGATGATTGATCTCCAGAGCCTAAGAGTGTAGCGACACTTGACAAAGAGGTGTATCCCCGTTTCTTGTTCTCTTTTGCATAGCGGGCAAGGGCCATAGTTTGGCCAACCACGCTTCTTCAAACGATCGGCAGTCCAAATCCTATCTTGCAAAGCCAACCAAGCAAAGAATTTAACCTTTGGAGGTGCCCAAGCCTTCCACACCATGCGGTCCATGGGGGACAGCATCAGGCCTAGATATTGCGCTTTGTAGGCGGTGCTCGCCGTGTAGATCCCATTGTTCGCATGCTTCCAAATGATGTTGTCTTCGGCTTGCTCATCAAGGTGGAAGTCATGCACAAGCATCCAAAGGCTAAAGAATTCTGAAATGTGGTTGACGGAGATGTTGGTATCATGCTTGATCTTGAGGATCCAAGCGTTCCCCTTTAGAGCCTCACGCATCTTTCAATTCTTTCTCTTCGATGCCTCATAGATTAGTGGTGCAATGTCCTTGGGCTTGCGCCCCACGAGTCATGAGGAGTCCCAGAAAGGTGTTTTGGCGCCGTCGCCGATAGTGATAGTCGTAGATGCATGGAAGAACTGGAGGTCCTCTTCAGTGCAGGGGTTGCCAGAGCCAACCCATAATATGCGGGGCTCCTTCCATTCGTACCATAGCCAACGAACGCCACAACGCCCGTGCAAACTTGTCGGTATCAAGCACCCTAAGGCCACCATAATCTTTTGGTTTGCACACCATTTTCCAATTGACCTTGCATTTGGCTACCGTGGTCTTCTCTGCACCCGACCAAAGGAAGGCCCTCTCAATCTTGTTGAGTGTATCCAGAATGCCCTGCGGCACAATGAGAGGCGTGATAAAGAAAACCGCTAGGGAGGAGATGACGGACTTGACGAGAGTCGTGCGTCCGATAGCAGTGATGTTTTGCCCATCCCAAGTGGTTAATTTTCCGGCTGCCTTGTCCACCAGGTATTGGAAATCCACCGTCTTTAGCTGCCAAACCGAGAAAGGGAAGCCTACGTATTTCACCGGGAAGGAAGCACGGATCACCGGCATATTCCGAAGAATGCGCTCAAGGTCAAGATGGCTGCAACGAATTGGCACGACCGAGCTTTTTTGGAAGTTGGTGTAGAGGCCCGTCACGTCACCAAAGCCCGTAAGATCGCAACTAGGTTGTCAATGTCCCTCTTGATGGGTGCCACAAAGACCACAACGTCATCCGCATACAGGGAGGTCCTCATCACAGCTCCCCGACCACGAAGCTTATGGAGGAGCCCTTTCCGCGTGGCGAGGTCCAAAATCTTATGCAAAGGGTCAATCGCAAGGACAAACAGGAGGGGGGAAAGGGGGTCCCCCTGCCTGAACCCGCTCTCTTGCTTGATCGGAGGGTCGGGCACCCCGTTTAGCATGATTCTCGATGAAGATGAGGAAAGAAGTGCCGCAATCCATGCCCGAAATTTAGGCGGGGACCCTAGCCGTTGCAGGAGCTCAAGAAAGTATCCCCACTTGACTAAATCAAAGGCCTTCTTTATGTCAAGCTTGAGAAGGAGGGCAGAGGTTCTCCTCTTGTGTAGGCTCCGGGCGAAATTCCAAACGTACATGAAATTGTCATGGATGCTTCTTCCCTTGATGAAGGCGCTTTGAGTGTCACATGCTGACGTTTACATCCTCCCGAGTCCTCTGGCCACGCCCGCCTCTCCGATCTCATCTCTCCGAAGGTGGAGGTTCTACTGCTTCAAAAATGGGCTACACAGCAACCTTCCGACGATATGAACCGTCAACATCTCCGATGCAATGCGTAGCGTTGGGTGTTGCATGGCTTTCACGCCTGCCTCCCAAAGTCACGATGCATGCTTCATCACCTCTCGCCATTCTTTAAACCCTCTCCTTCTCCGAGAGAAGTGACGCAGTATTTTTCTCGATAGCAACAGGCGGAAAGGATCCTTTGTAGGAAATGTCGGAGTAGTAGGACGGAGAAACGCCATGGCATGTAGCTTTGATTGTTATTGTTGTTGTTGTTGTTGCGGCAGTAATACGACACAGCGGCAACGCGATAAACCGGCAGGGTAGCAATCTAGCTAGCTATCACCACCACGTCGTGTATAGACTTTTATGTGGTCATGGTGCTATATATTCTAGCTGCAGTTGCGTTTGTACTCATGGACGGTTGCTTTGGTTTGCAGTCCGGGGGACATTGGACCCGGCCGCCTTCTTTTCCATCCACATCCACGTCTACTAGTACTGTACTAAACTAAAGTTACGACAGGTCGATCTACCGCCTTGTGATAATGATGAAAGGCAGCTGAACCTGGAAGCTACCATAGGAGGTTTGTGAGTTGCTTGGCAAGGAGAAAGGTGACTCGGCCAAGAAATGGATACTACAGGTCCCATGCGTGCATTGTTGGAAATTTAGGGTTTGCGGTCTACCCCATAATTCCTCTGTGCTTATTCGTGGTGCCGCTCACAATTCGCATATCTGAGGCTAGGGGGTAGGGACCTTCTTATACTGTCTTTTTAAAGAGTCCATCTCTTATACAGATAAGATTCCTAGTCTTTTCAACTAGTTTTCCGGGATAGACTCCAGACCAAATTACCAACCACGATCAAATTTATCTGTTAACGGATTCTACCCGTTGTGTCCCCGGAGCATGCGCTTGTGAGCAACGCGCCATAATAGAGTTTAAATTCCTCTAATTATGTAGATCAACATTAGGGCTGTAAAACTATATGATCTAGCTCCTTCCGATTATCACTGTACCCGGGTAGTCTTTCCAATATATTTAGCATATTGTATTCCACTGATAATCGACCAGCTTCCTTAAGCATATAACTTAAGTATGTTCCAACAAATGATAATTCCACGATAATCATGTAAAGTAATTCCATGCATAAATACATGTATAATTCCATAATGAGGTATTCCGAATATTAGTAATTCCTAGTAATTTGAATATAGTTGCAGGACACATAATTCCAACATCTCCCACTTGTCCAAAATGATCATTCAAATATCCGTAAGCCCATGGTATTACCAAGCTTACCAAATACCTCCTGAGTAAGAAGCTTAGTCAGGGGACTAGCAACCATATTAATACTAGGTAGAAAATCCAAAGAAATATACCTTCCCTCAATATGTTTGCTTGTTGTGACACTTAAGATCTCCAAAGACCTTCAGTTTCCGCCTAATAATTCTAGCATAGTTGTCCTCGGTGCCTTGAGTATTATTTCCTCGAGTGTAATTCCACCTTTATAGGCACCTTGAGTATTTTGTTTCCTCAAGTGAAATTCCGCATCAACTATTTCCAGTCACATATATCAATAATTTGAATAATTCCACATTGAGTCATAATATATGATAACCATGTTGAATAAATTTTCAAAACCACATAAATATCAAATCCAATCCGTAAATGAAGTTCCATAATTAACCAAGTTTTGAACGAAATTCCTGACTTCGGTCAGTGAACCTGCACCATATTAGTACTACAAAAAAAATTGAATATGTGTACCTGGACTTATTTCTCATCTTGTAGATAGAGTAATAGCTTCCTCAATGTGTTTACCTTTAATATAAATTTCAGAATAAGTGACAAGTTGTGATGCACTTTCCACAATCTTAAATGATGTGTGAGATTCCCTCAGCTGCTCGTCTTTCCTTCCACTGCTTGAATGCAGCATAAATTCCGGTAGCTAAGGTATGATAATATAATGAAGATACATATGAATTACAATACCATTTATTATTCCATTTTTCCTTATGTGTTCAATTATAATTCCTCATCGAGTATGATTCCCTTTATCGAAGGTATTTTAACAGATTTGCAATTTTCCATAGAGAAACACTTCAAAATATTTCCTATGCAATGTTTCAAATGTTCCTTTCATATGAAAGTTAAAAGATGACCAAGCTTTCACTTCCATCAATGTGACTTATCATTACAAACAACAAAACAATGTTAACATATACAATAATAATGCAAAATAGTTTATACTTACGTGTGTAGATGACCGCCTTGCTTCATTTAGAAAGCCATATGACATGCTATTCCATTGATGTGAAGCTTGTTATAATACCATACATTAATATACTCGATTAGAAAACCATGTCTTTAGTTCCTCTTTCCCAAAATTCCAGGAGAGTGAGTTTCCACAAAGTATATTTTCCTCTGTGTGAATAATTGAATAACAAGAGTGACATTATAATATTCCAGTTAGCCAAATATCCTTACAAAAAAAACACTTCCAAACAATAGGCTTGCGGTTATATGGTATGGTCTTAAGTTCCCAAACTAGGCTCTTCCTCATTCGAGTTTATTCCGTCCCGCAATTCTTCCACCCATAGCTGACATTAAAAAAAACTTTCTTAAGTGAACTTAGTGATTCCTCTAAAATTTAGAGTGCATCCCCCAACAACACATAACAATTATCCAGACATGACATTCCAAGTTAATTCCTCCCACTTATCCTAAGCATGTCATGTTAGGAGTGTCACTTGTAGTTTCCTTGGGGTCAAGATTATATTCCAATATGATTGTCGATAATTCCATCCTTGATCATAAAAATGATTGTGTTCCTATTTTCCACCAGTATTCTTTTTCCAGCTAACTAAGGAAACACCCATTGATCCACTAAAATAACCATGAGAAATTCCTGGTGTGTGCTTTGTAATAATTGAGAATTTCCTTGTTATTTCCTTCCACCTTAAGAAAAGGTGTGCAAGTCAAAATACTCATTATATATGCTTCCCAAGTACCACAATCCTCCCACTAAAGTTTAGAATTCCAGAACCAGTAAGCCACTCAATTCTGTTCCATGATATCTAACCAAGTCGTCCATGGCAAAATAATAAATTTCAAGCTTGTGTTCTCATCATCAACATTCCTCTCCGTGAGTTATCTTTTTGGGTTGCTAACTTCCAATGGACCATCAAGAAAGAATAAACCATTGTGTGAAATTCCGTAATGCACTAATTTTATCATTGAGCAATATTTCCACTCTTCCTTTTCCAAATAGTATTTCATAAACAATGGGTTTCAAGATAGAACCATAAATCAAATCCCTTCTTACTGAAGTTGCACAGAATGTCCTATAACAATAATAGATTTCCTCCACAAGGGAGTTTCATGGCATAATTTCCAATCCAAAGTACATCAATTTTCCTTTGAAATTGTTGAATGCCAATAAAGTTGCAACAAATGAAGAGCAAATTTCCTTATCCTTGGAGTGACTCCTATCTTCCTCCATTAACAAGTGGTGCTCAATAATAATAGTTGTCTGAAACCCCTTTCGAGATTATGCATTATTTTCCGTGGAATAATTCAACCATGGCAATTTTCAGTATGTAACCATCTTCTGTGTGCAGTCCATCCACATATTTAATCAAGAGTCCTCCTTTACTTCTTCCAAGGAGTAGACGTATTTTCCTTGTTGTGACGTAAAGTCAAAATTATTAATTCCTTTTTCATGGAGTGTCTCCCAGTTCCCCCAAAACAAGTGTCGTCAACTTCCGAAGAAGAAACTAGAAAAGGAAAACCATTATCCTCAAATATTCCGTCTTCCACGTGCATCAACAGTAACATGTCTAATTCCTTCTCTTCCTTGAATGTTTTCCAGCAGCAATTTATGTGTAATCAAGATTCTAGCAGAACAACAACTAGCACTGCGGACACAACCAACATGGTGATTTGTATTTAATCTGTGTATTCCTCATCGCAAGAGTATGCGTTCCAGCATACACCAAATTCCGGTGTACGCCGTCAAGTGCGGCTGACGGTTGACAACGATCACTATTCTGATTTGATCATGAAATCATTACCTTACAAAAAAACCAGCACTGGTTCCTTGGCAAATAGTTTGAAACAACCGTGACCTGTCCGAGAAATTGTGATTTGAAGAAGTCGACATACAGACATGCCGAAGAAATTCCAATTCGAGTGAATCAGCCGCAGGCAGGCTCAATTCCTCTGAGCATGCAAGTAGCAGCAACAAATTGTCCTCGTTCCTCATGCAAGATAATACCTGTGCCTTTTCTTCCAATCTTCCTTGTTCTTCGTAGTGCAAGATAAATAATAGTAGTAAAAGAAATAACAACCTGAACTTTCATGGTTGATGACGGTAATTGGCTATGATCCAATTGATTTTGTCTCTCCACATGAAGTGGAAATAGTACGTACACTACTTGAGTTTGACAACTTCCAACCGAGCAACTCCTTCCTCGATTTTCTGGTTCCACGTTTACAGCTTATCGTGTGAAGCTGGCATGTTTTGCTGTAGATTCCCTGATCCCGGTGAATTTTGCAGGCGGTGAATACAGCGGAGGCTACCACAGGCTTATGGGATTCCGTGGACTTGTAGATCCACGCAGAGGCAGTATTAAGCCTCAGTACTGTAGGCGGCGGTTCCCACGCAGCTAAAGCAGCTTAAATCACACGGCGACAAAATCGTCTGACGTGACGGAGCGGCACCGTCGAACCTACTGCGTGAGGTGAAGAAGCGAAGCGGAAGCGAGGGAATCATACGGCGGCTTGGCGCTTGCAAGTTGCAAGATGCAACAAGAGCATGTGGGATCCTGTAACAGCTAGCGCAACCTTGACAAGGACGTGATACCTCCACTGTTGATTTGATCCGTAGTTCCGTACACATAGAAAAGCAACTCCGGCACTACTAATCCCATGACACGTATGCAAGATTTGAAAATTACTTTTTCTCCAATCCAGCAAAGTCCGACGGCAATCGGGGAAAGTTGACTGGATCGATTCGCAACGGAAGATCTCAGCGAAGCCTCGAGGCAGATATGAGCGCAGCCTCTTATACTACGATGAACGCACGTCCTGACCAATTGACGGCAGAGATCAGCAGAGTACGGGGCGGCGAACCTAGCTCCGATGCCAATGTTGGAAATTTAGGGTTTGCGGTCTACCCCCTAATTCCTCTGCGCTTATCCGTGGTGCCGTTCACAATTCGCATATCTGAGGCTAGGGGTAGGGACCTTCTTATACTGTCTTTTCAAAGAGTCCATCTCTTATACAGATAAGATTCCTAGTCTTTTTAACTAGTTTTCCGGGATAGACTCCAGATCAAATTACCAACCACAATCAAATTTGTCTGTTAACGGATTCTACCCGTTGTGTCCCCGGAGCACGCGCTTGTGAGCAACGCGCCATAATAGAGTTTAAATTCCTCTAATTATATAGATCAACATTACGGCTGTAATCTAACTATATGATCTAGCTCCTTCCCATTATCACTGTACCCGGGTAGTCTTTCCAATATGTTTAGCATATTGTATTCCACTGATAATCGACCAGCTTCCTTAAGCATATAACTTAAGTATGTTCCAACAAGTGATAATTCTACGATAATCATGTAAAGTAATTCCATGCATAAATACATGTATAATTCCATAATGAGGTATCCCGAATATTAGTAATTCCTAGTAATTTGAATATAGTTGCAGGACACATAATTCCAACATGCATGTACCTTTTGTGAGTCAAGAGTAGCATGTTTAGTGGAGTAGTGTTGCCATGTGTCGCCGTAACATCCCAAACATCAGTTCTGGTGGCCCCTGTGGGTGCCACAAACTACTGGGGGCACTTGACTAGTTCGCAGGTAGGATACGGCAATCTGCTGTGGATTGATCAATTTGATTGGTCAATTACTTGTGTTGTTACGGTTATGGTCATATGGTTTGCTTTTATGTAGCTTATAGCCTATTTGGTTTCAATAAGTCACTTGACTTATAATCAGGTCACTTAAAACCAGTGACTTATAAGTCACGCATGTTTGGCTGTCACCTGTATAAGTCACATGATCACACCTTCCCAAACCAATCCACATCATGCAGGTGGTGGGACCCACACAAAAGGGGATGACTTATAAGTTTAAAGTTAAGGTGGAGCAACTTATGACTTATAAGTTGGGATGACTTATAAGTTAGGTCTGTTTTACAAAATAAGTCATTTTTTTCATTTTTCAACTTATAAATTGGTGACTTATTTGAAACCAAACAGGCTCAAAGTAACCAATCCTTTCTTCCGACTGAAGAGGCATACGTATTTACCTGCAAAAAAAGGCATACATATTTTATGTAGCTTATGAAGTAACCAATTCCTTTCTTCCGGCTCAAGAGGCATACGTATTTTATGTATATTTTTTACAATCCTATACTCAATCAAACAAGAGGCTATACTTAATCAAACAAGAGGCATACGTAATTAGCTAATTAAACTTTAATTAGATAGAATTGTAAAAATATATATGAAGTGGCGATTCTGGAAGAAGCTGGGGAGGGGGACGATTCCGGAAGAATCGGCCAAAAGAACTGGCCCTAAGAAGTTGTCGTGGAGCGGACGCGGCTAATCTGCACCCGAGCTCATATGCTCCCGCATGAACAGTAAAATCAAAAAAAATTCAAAAAATTCCAAATTTTTTTTGGGTGAAACATTGACAAAAGTTCTAAGTGCCTGCAAAAATTCGTCATGAAATCACATTCCTAGAAGGCGTGGCAAAAAAAATGTACTCTGAAAAAGCTACTTTCAAACGCATTTTGAAGCACTGAATTTGTTTTTTTTTTTGCCACGCCTTCTAGGGATGTGATTTCATGACAAATTTTTGCAGGCACTTAGAACTTTTGTCAATGTTTGTCTCAAAAAAAATTTGAAATTTTTTGAATTTTTTTTGATTTTTTTTCGATTTTACTGTTCATGCGGGAGCATATGAGCTCGGGTGCAGAATGGACTTTTCGTCGTGGAGCACAGTACTTCCTATCCTAGTACTACTACGCTTTGGACATGGCGCCGTCTGGAACATGTGATAAGCATGCATGCACTGCTGGATTCCAGAGAACAAAGCGTTACGCCAAGGCTGGACGCCATGCGCCATGCATGGCAAGGCACGACACCGACGCCCGTCACGCCGAACAGGAAGGGTCTTTCGGGGGAGGAAAAGGGGCCACGGTCCAGGTGTCCCGTCCGCGTCGCCCTGGCGCCAACAAGTGGCCGTCGAACGCTGGCCTCGTTTGGCACTTTGGCACGGCGATCGATCGATCGGGACAACCGTCATCTGCTTCACGTGCGCGCGGCTCCCCTGCCACTGCCAGGTGCCGCGCTCGCCGCGCCGCTGGTCTGGCACGTCGCCGGGGCGCTCTCGGAGCCCCCGCCGCCTGGACGCCTGACGCTGCTCCACTTGGCCCGCTGACACGTCTCCTCCCTTGTCTGTGTTGTCTTGGAGCCCGTCTCAAGAACAGACCGAGCTATGTAGTGGTTGTTGTTGGCGGTGATGCGCCAGTGGTAACCGGTGGCTTAGGCCAACTCCACAGCGTGATCCTATCCTGTCCGCCCCCGTTCGTTTGAGGTAAAAAGGATAAAAAAAAGCGGTCCAGCACGCGGCCTTAAACGGACAAATGTCCGGATTCGGTCCGTTTTCGACCCATCCCCGGCCCAAACTTGCGCTCGGTTTGGGGTGAAACAGACAGCGCGCGGACGGGCGGGACGCGCGCGTTTGTCCTCCCCTGGCCCGCCCGCCGGTGGGAGAAACCAAAACCTTCCCACGCCCATTTGGCGCCATTTGCCCCAAACCCTCCCACATCCCTCCTGCCGCCCCCTCTCTCCCCCGTCCATGGCCGACGCCCTGCC
Source organism: Triticum dicoccoides (assembly GCF_002162155.2). Taxonomy (NCBI): domain Eukaryota; kingdom Viridiplantae; phylum Streptophyta; class Magnoliopsida; order Poales; family Poaceae; genus Triticum; species Triticum dicoccoides. The sequence goes on along the minus strand of NC_041391.1, from coordinate 583,107,848 downwards.
GGGTTCTGGCGGCCTGGCCGTCGACCCGCCCGCAAAGGTGAAGAAGAAGGCGGCAAGGAAGCCGCAGTCGGAGTGCACGCCGGAGGAGATCGCCAAGTTGGACGCGGAATCGGCGAAGAGGAGGGAACGGAGAGCGGTCGTCAAGGTCAATGCCGCCGCGGCCAAGTTCGCCGCCCAGTGCGAGGAGCTGGAGGCCGCGCGGCGCAAGGCCGCTGCCGACGAGAAGGAGGACCTCGTCAACAAAGCGCACGCCATCCTCATGCTTGGCATGGGCCGTCCTCCCGGGTTCCCTGCAGCGGTCGTCGGCCCGGTAAGCACAGGCTCGTCGGTCGCCCGGCCTACGCACTGCCAGTCGCTGACGTCGCGCACCGCGCCCATGTCGCCCTGCTTCCCTCCGCCAAGGCACGACGGCCAGACCCGTTTCTTGGGGTCGCCGGACGTGGGCGCGTTCGCGCCGTCCACACCGCGCCCCGCGGCCGTCATCGACCTCAACGTCACGCCTGGGTCCAGCAGCGGCCGGCGGCCGTCCGTCGAGATGCTAAAAAAGCAGGCACGGGCATCGTTCACGGGCACCATGCCGGCCCCCCGCGTCTTGTTTGATGAAATGCCAACCCCAATGCCAGCGGTCGATGACCCCTTCTACAACCGCTACATGGAGGACGTGATCTTCGACGGTGGGCATGGTCGTGCCTACGACCCCGATGAGACCCAAAGTCAGGATGGCCGCGCCGAGTACGTCCCCGATGAAGGTGGGCACGACCGTGCTGACTACGACCATGGTGACTCGTGGCATAAAGACGATGACATCTATGTCGAAGGTGATGATGAAGAAGAAGAAAGCAATGACGTTGATATTAGTGGTGCACCATTGTTCATTGACGAGCTCACCCAAAGAGAGGAGGCACAAAAGAAGAGGAAGAGCATTCGCACAGGTTCATATACACAAGATGAGGACAAGTTGATTTGCCAAGCTTGGATGGAGATTAGCCAAGATCCGAGGACCGGCGTGCAACAAAAGGGCATTGTTTTTTGAACGAGAGTCCACAAAACATTCCATGAAAGGAAGATGTTTGAGCCCTTCCAAATTACAAGCAACCGTGGCATCGGTTCGATTCAAAAAAGATGGTTGTTCATCCAACAAGAGTGCAACAAGTATTGCGCCGCATTTGAGAGCGTTGAAGCACGGCCCGTGAGTGGTCTCGGCGTTGGGGGCATGGTATGATCTCCTCTTTCTAGCCCTTTCCTTGCTACGGCCATGAGACTTTGGCCGTGTATATGTTTGCATGTTCACTTGTTGTTGATCATGTGGTGTAGGCATTCCAATCTTTGGAGGCATTCAAGGCCCGACACAATGACAAGCCATTCACTCTTACGCATTGTTGGACGCTCATCAACATGTGCCCTAAGTTCAAGGACCAATACCGTGAACTACAAAGGAAGAGAGGACTGAAGACGGCCAAGTTCGCCGGAGGTGGAGATGGCGAGGCGTTGAAGAGGCCGAGGGGCAAGACCAACTCCAAGATGGACGACATACGTGACGCCTCATCCATGGCCTTGCATGAGACTTTGCATGGCATGATGTCTCAAAAGGATGTGAGGGACGAGAAGAAGCGGCAAAGCAAGGACGAGCAAATGAAGCAATACCTAGACCTTCAAACACAGAAGCTTGAGATGGAGGAGGCGGCCAAGAGGAGGAAGATCGACATGGAGGAGGCGGCCCGGCAAAGGCAGCTCGACATGGAGGAGACGGCCAGGCAAAGGCAGCTCGACATCGAGGCCGACAACGTCAAGGCCAGGCAGAGGCAGCTCGACATCGAGGCCACCAATGCCGCCATCAAAGCGAAGGAGGTGGCCCTTGCGATCATGAGCGTGGACTTGTCGAAGATGAGCGACAAGACGAGGGCCTGGTTCGAGGCCAGGCAGAAGGAGATGCTCGACGCCGAAGGCCTGAACTAGGTCGTCCGATCGGCGTGGCCGTTCTTTTTGAGGCTGGCATGGGTGCCGCCCGCCCGCCCGTCGGGCCGCTGGTAGTGTGCCGGCGAGAAACCATTCATTTTGGAGGTCGGCTGTGTTGTCGGCCGCTGGCTGTGTTGCCAGCGAGGAGAACTATTCATTCTGGAGGCTGGTTGTGTTGCCGGCCGCTGGCTGATGCCGGCGATAGACGTGTAGGCCGCTGGCTCTGTTGCCGGCGTGATGAACCGGGGCCGCTGCCCTGAACTAGGGCTTGGCATTTAAAAACTAGACGCGGACAAGATGGGGCAAAATAGATGCGGCCGTGCGCTGGACGCACGACCACCGCATCCCAGGACAGGCCCGGACACGACCCCAAATCGCTACCCAAACGGACAGAATTCGGACAAAACGGACGTCCGTTTGGGGTCGCGCGGTGGAGTTGGCCTTACTAATGCCATGCCACGCATGGTAAATTCCTTTCCCGCCTTAAGTGGAGAGAACCTCGATCAATTGCATCGTCAAAATAGCACATATTGTAAGGGAGCCGCTACGCATCCGCCGGTAGATGTCTAGTAAACATCCACCACCTCGACAGCCGTCAGATATCCACGCGCTAGCCGTCCGATCTAACTCCTCACACACGCGCGTCGTCTTCCCGACACATTAATTCCCGAAACAACAAACCAGTTGCAGAAACAACGGTCGTGTTGCAAAAACAATTCCTGGAACAACGATCGTGTTGCAGAAAACAATTCCTGAAACAACGACTGCGTTGCAGAAACAACTACCATGTTGCAAAAATTTAAAGATTGCAGAAACAATTCCTAAAACAACGGTCGGGTTGCAGAAACAATTCCTGAAACAACGGCTGTGTTGCAGAAATAACTACCATGTTGCATGTGTCAAGCACGTCACCGCCAACCGCAACAGAGCAGTAGCGCCGCCACTCTGTGACTGCTGGGGGTTGTAGAAGCACCGTTGATGCAGAAAACTTGTTGCAGGAAACTGAGCTCGAGGAGGCAGCAGCCATGGCTGTCCACGCCGGTGGTCCCCGAGCAGCGGGACGACGACGGACGCGGATGCTGGTGCTCCCGGGAATGGCAGACGCGGCTCGAGATCTTGTTTGAGATGCGGCGGAGGAGGAACTTGGGCAGGATGGAGGCAGGAGAAAGAGAGGAGGGGCATGGCTGACGGAGGCCTGGTTATCGACATATGCCCACTGACAACGATACACTGGTTGGAGATGAGCCAGAAAGGAACGATTGGGATGTAGAACGAGGAAGGAGGAAAAATGACGCACGAGCGGAGGAGGAGATAAGGTTTGAAAAAAGGGAAGAAGACTCAGCACCACGTGTAGCGCGGAGAAGGCGGCGGACGCGGCCATTTTCATCTGCCAGGTGATGGTAAGCGTTTTTCATATTTTAATCCGCTCTGCATTTGGCACCTTCCTTTTCCTTACTTTTGAAAAGGAAAATATCATTCATTTTCCTTACGGCCCTTCACCAAACCATATATGACGAACCACGGCAGCAGAAAGCCTAGGCCTACGACCTGTTACCATTTACAAAACCTTCCAACTAGTTATGTCCTCCCTCTGAAAAATTACCGGGGTTGAATGTATCTCATGCACGACAGCATTTGGTGCAACCAGTGTGTCAGCGACCACGAGCGCTACTAGCTTATAACGAGACGGTAGAGTCCTCCTGTTCGGCGCCTTAAGCGCCCGAACAGCTCCCTGGCGCACACGGCCGCACCTTGGTGGGCCGGCCCATGAAGGCGGATGGCAGGGAATGTATAACGCCAAAAAAACGAAAATAGTGTATTTCCCTGGTTTCGAACTTAGGCCGTTGCGTCCTACACCAAGTTAAGCTAGCCACTAGAACCAATGAACATTTGTGACAGTTACCAGCGACAAGTATAAATGAACAGAGTGCCGGCGCTATTTATTAGCAGAATACTGTCCATTACTTTGAAAAAATCATGAATTTGAAAACGTTCATCATTTTTGAAGAAGAGTTCAGAAACTCAAAAATCGTTCATTGATTTTGACAAAAGTTCATGAAAAAAGTTCATCAATGTGGGAAAACTTAACCGGATTTGAAAAAAAAAATCGTCGGATTTGAAAAGAGTTCAGCAGATTTGAAAAAAGTTCATCAAAGTTAAATAAAAGTTCATTGAATTTTAAAAAAGTTCATCAAATTCGAAAAAAGTTCATTGAATTTGGAAAAAGTTCATCAAATTCAAAAAAAGTTCATCGGATTTAAAAAAAGTTCAAAAAATTTGAAAAAATTTCATCAAATTTAGAAAAAGTTCATCAAATTTAAAAAAAGTTCATCGAATCTGAAAACAAAACTTCCTCTATTTTCTGAAACGCAGAAAAAAAGTTCATCGATTTTTAAAAAAGTTCATCGAATTTGAAAGAAAAGTTCACCGAATTATTAGAAAATTTGTCGAACTAGGAAGAAGATATAAGAAGAAAAATGAAAAACGAAAAAAAGAAAAAAAGGAAAAAGAAAAAAGAAAAAGAAAAAGAAAAGTTCACCAAATCATATGCCAAAGAGTTAACTTATCACGTGGGGTTTCTTGGCAGAGTGGTTAGTGCGTTGCACTATAAACCAGGACGTCGTCTGCTCGAGTCACCGTAGGCGCGCTTTTTTGTGTTTCCAAAAACAGAGAAAGGAAAAGGCAGAAGGGTCGGCCCAGCGCAAAGGGTGGGTATGCGCCCAATTGCGGAAACGCCTGTAGCGGGCGCTTAAGGCGCCGAATAGGGTTTGCCGAGACGGTAGCTTCTCACGGTGAAATACTTCTTATCTCCGCATAGCAACAGGGCCGGCCCATTTATTTTCTTTTTTCCGATCACTAACACGCGAAGCTTTCAGGAGCAACTAATTAACAAGCGCTCCTTCGGGAGCCTCGCAATGATCAGCACCACTTGACGCGCTCTCAGCTATTCGTCACGTGTCGCGCTCTGGACGCTTCTTTCGGATTTTACTTTTTTTATTTTTCCGCACGCGTTTTCGGCTTTTTAAACGGTTTTTTATAGGTTTTCTCGACGTTTTGGTTTTCCCCCGGTCTTTCTTAGCTTTTCGATTAAAAAATTTGAAAAAAAATTTGCCCGAAAAAAACGCATTTTCTGTTTTTTTTTTGTTTCCCGACAGTCACGGTTTTGCTTCCGCGAGAGGCACGGTTGTGCTTTCGCGAGAGTCACGGCCGTGCCTCTTGGAAAAAACAAAACTCATTTTCTGTTTTTTTTCGCGAGAGTCACTGTTTTGCTTCCGCGAGAGGCACAGTTGTGCTTTTGCGAGAGTCACGGCCGTGCCTCTCGGAAAGGGAAAAATAAAACACATTTTCTGTTTTTTTTCTTTCACGAGAGTCACGATTTTGCTTCCGCGAGAGGCATGGTTGTGCTTTTGCGAGAGTCACGGCCGTGCCTCTCGGAAAGGGAAAAATAAAACACATTTTCTGTTTTTTTTCTTTCACGAGAGTCACGATTTTGCTTCCGCGAGAGGCATGGTTGTGCTTTCGCGAGAGTCACGGCCGTGCCTCTCGGAGAGGGAAAAATATGTGTTTTCTGTTTTTTTTTCTTTCGCGAGAGTCACGGTTTTGCTTTCGTGAGAGGCACGATTGTGCATTCGCGAGAGTCACGGCCGTGCCTCTCGGAAACGGAAAAAACGCGTTTTCTGTTTTTTCCTTCCACGAGAGTCACGGTTTTGCTTCCACGAGAGGCACGGTTGTGATTTCGCGAGAGGCACGGGCGTGCCTCTTTCGGAAAGGGAAAAAAACCGTGCTCCCGATTCGGTTTTTTCACCCGGTTTTTTTCGTAAAAAAATAAGTTCGTCAGAACCTATCAACATGGGATCTAGTTTTGAAGATCTCGACGTGAGGAATCCAATGGTGAAAACGGTTCGAGATTTGGACGCATGGTTTGGAAGATAAAACGTTTTGAATAAATGGATCTATGAAAAAAAGAAAAAACTCCCAGGTTGCGACAAGTGGCGCGCTGCATGTGCGCCACTTGTCGTGACCTGGCAAAGTGGAGTGTTCTTTGAAATAAGTACACCTTAATTAGTGATTTCGGAAGCTCTCTCGTGAGCGGTCGATCGATGCACTGGATGTATCTTCTTTTCTCTTTCGCTCTTTTATTTCATCTCTAGTTTTCTCTTGTTTTTTTGCTCTTTCTTTGTTTTCACTGGTATACTTTGTTTTATGGCCAGTGCTACAAATCAACCGGCTGATGCCAGGAAGATTTAAGCCTCCTTGCCAGCCGTTTGATCAGCGCTACCACACCGTCAGATCTCTCCTCAGCCGATTTGAACGGTCAACGCTCACACAATTTCCTTCCTCACATCGCACAACAGCCCCCCTCCCTCCTACGATCTTGCAGCACCCGCAGCAGCCGGCGAGCACTGCATCGGAGCCCAAGTAGCCGTCGGTGACGCTTCACTGCAGCGACAACATTGGCGCGGTGACGCTCCATCGCAGCACCCCGCCGCCGGAGGTGATGCTCCATTGAAACACATGTTGCTCCCGCGATGCTTCAGTGCAACCCCGACGGCCACCAGCGAAGCTCCATTGCAACATTGATGGCCTCCGGTCACTACAAGGATTCCGGTCTATTGCAACAAAATTTATTGCCACAACTATCTTTTGTTGCAATAAAACGCAATATTACCACAAACTCGCCGGTTGTGGTAATAGGCCGTACATATTGCCATAATCGAGTTTGGTCGCGACAAGTACTCATTTTTTTGCAATAGAGGCCTCATATTGCAACAAACTCCATTGTTGTTGCAATATGGCAACGTTATTGCGACAAACAATATCTGTTGCGTGAGGCAGTCATTTTGTTGTAATAGAGAATAGGTATTTCAACATAATAACTATTCGTGGTAATATTTAAAAAGATATTGCAACATCGATGTAGCATTGCATTAGTTCCAAATATTGTTGCAAAAAGTTGGCTAACTAATGCAACAAAATATGTATCTGTCGCAATAGTGTATATTTTGCCTCAATTTCAACATGCTGCAATAACTATTTTAATTTTTTGCAAGAAAATTTCTGATCTATTCATGTTCGATCATGGCAGTACAACAAATACCGGAAATAATAGAAATTACATTCAGATCCGTAGACCACTTAGCGACGACTACCAACACTGAAGCGAGCCGAAGGTGCGCCGCCGTCATCGCCCCTCCATCACCGGTGAAGCTCCATTGCAGCACTAGACGACTCTCGATGGAGCTTCATTGCAACACCGGCGGCCCCCGGCAAAGCTCCATGGGCGGCAACGCTTCATTGCAACCCCGGCAGATCTTCGAACGATCCGGCGGTGCTTCATTGCATCTCCAGCGGTCCCGATGATGCCCCGCTGCAGCAACGTGGCCTGGCTGAGCTCCATGGTAGAACCGGCGACTCGGGGCGGTGTTGCCGGCTCAAACGCCCTTGCAGCACCGATGCGTCGTGGTTGGTGTTGCCTTTGCAGCACCCTAGTGACACCTCCTGGCCCCCTCTTTCAACACCAGCAGCGCTTCACCGGCAAATAGCTCGACCGACGATGCTTGGCAACACGGACCACATCAACGGCCGCAGTGTTGAGCACGCCATCGCGTCGCAGCATCAATCCACACAGGTGATGGCAGCAGTAGCTTGCAATGGCGTGTAGAGCTTGCAGCAACGCTTGGACTGTGTCCATGCCTGCGGTGTTCGACGGAGAACAGAGGGAGAGGGGGAAGAAGAAAAGGGGATCAAGCTCAAGGAGAAAAGGACGCGTCTCCTGATCTGCACGAAATGAGGAGATAAGGTTTGGGCGATGGCTGGCCCCACCGAGTCATGTGGCACGCAGATGAGACGGTTTATGCGGGCGTGTAATCATCCGGCTTAATTCTAGAGTTTTCCTTGTTTTATTCACGGTTTTCTCAGGTTATTCTATTTATTTATTTTCATTCGTTTACTTAGTATCTTTCTCGGCTTTCAACGGTGTTTTCTTTTTCTTCGTTTTTATGTGTTTCTTTATCAACTTTCATTGCTTTTTTGCTTTTCTTTCTTTGTTACTTTTTTCCTTTTCTTTTTATCTTTTTGGGTTTTTCTCGATTTCATTCTTTTTTCCATTCTTTTTTGGTTTTTCATTCTTTTTGTTTTTTATGTGATTTTCTCCTTTTGCTTTTATTGGCTCTCTATGTTTTTTTGTTGGTTTATCATCCGTTTTTTTTCAACGCGTCCTAAAAATTTTCGGTACACGTTCAACCTTTTTCATCCACGTCAGGAATATTTATATACATGTTTCTTATTTTTATTTTTTTCTTAATTTTTTCTCTACTTTTTTCATACACGTTGTACATTTTTTAACACAAATTTAACATCTTTCAAACACAAGTTTAACAAATTCCTAATACATGGTTAATATTTTTAATACACACTTAATTTTTTTCTAATTGTTTGATTAACACTTCTCCAATACAAGACTAAACAAATTTTAATACATGGTTGACTTTATTTCTATACTCATTTAATATTTTTTTAATGTCTAATTAAAAGGTTTCAAATACAAAATAAAAATTTATGGATACATGGTCAACATTTTTCTATGCACATATAACATTTTTCAAATGCTTGATTACAAATTTCAAATACAAGATTAACAGTTTTTGCATACATGGTCAACATTTTTTTCCATAACTTCTTAACATTTTTCAAATTCTTGAGTACATTTTTCAAATACTTGTTTAGCATTTTTTTTCAAAAGCTTGATTGAATTTCCTTTAAATACATTATAAAAAATTTCAGACACATTGTATGTTTAAAGAAATTTCCATATACATGAGAAACATTTTCTATATACAAAATATTCGATAACATTTTTCATATGCATTAAAATACTTGAAAAAATATAATCCAAGCGTTTGAAAAAAATTCTTGGATTATTTTTTCCCAATTATTTGTATGTAAAGGGTTTTTTGTAATCCGATTATTTATTCGGAATATGTGGAAGGATTAAAAAGAAGAACAGCTAAAGATTAAAAAAACATGAAAAAAAGTATGAACAAACCTATAGCTCCCGCGCACCTGGGCTATCCCATTTTGCGCTAGGCTTCACGTGAGAGTTGGCAGATCCAATTAGCCCGTCCCAGCTCGCCGTTTCCAGTCTTCCAAAACCGGGTTTCAGTTATTTCTTGTTTTTGTCTCAAAATAAAGTTATTTCTTGTTTTCTCTTTCTTTCTTTCTCTTTTTTAACTTTCTCTTTAATTTTAGTTTTCATTTTTTCCACTTTCCTTTTTCCGTTGTTTTTCATTTTTTGTTCCATTTCACAAAAAAGAATCTGAAATACAAGAACATTTATTGAAATTCGAATATTTTCTAAATCAGAAAAAAAAATTCAAATTCAATTTTTGTTCATAAGAAAATGTTCATGAATTTAAAAAATGTTCATCATATTATAAAATGTTCCTCAAATTCATATAATACTCTCGAACTTGAAATTTCTTCATCAAGTTCAGAAAAATGTTCATTAAAATCTAAATGTGTTCATCAAATACAAAGAATATTCTTATAAATTCAAAAAATGTTCATCAAAAATTTCAACTTTTTGCATCAAAAAATAGAAATGTTCATGAAATTGAAAATATCTTCGTCCCATATTCAAATTTTGTTCATCAAAATACAAAAATATTCATTAATTTTAATATTATTATATTTCAGAAATTAAGAACATTTTTTTGAATTTGTGAATATTTTGAAAATTTATAAATATTGTTTTTAAAGTGGTCAAAATTCGTGAAATTTAATATTGTTTTTCGTTCTTTAAGATTGACAAAGAAAATCTGAAATATATGAACATTTTTTGAATTCAGATACTTTTTCAAATCAGCAAAGATTCGCTGAAATTCAATTGTGGTTCAGAAATATAAAAATATTCATCAAAATCAAAAGTGTCCATGCATTTTTTAAATGTTCCTGAAATTCAAAAATCTTCTTGAGTTCAAGATTAGTTCATCAATTTCAAGAAAAATTTCATTGAATTTCAATTCTTTTCATCAAATACAAAGAATGTTCTTCGAATTTTAAAGATTGTTCATCCAAAATTCAGATAAATTCATCAAATTACAAAAAAATTCATCAAATTGAAAATATGTTCGTTCAACATTCAAATCTTGTTCATGAAAATACGAAAAATGTTCGTTAAATTAGAAAAATATCATATTTCAGAAATTGAGAACTTTTTGATGTATTCATTAACATCTATAAAATTTTATGAACATTGTTTTGCATTAGTGAACATTTTATGAAATTCTAAACTTTTCTTCTAAACTCGAACTTTTTAAAGTGGCAAAAAAGGAAAAGGAAACAGAAAATAAAAAGAAACGAAAAAAGAACAAACTGGGGAGCCCTGTCACGCACCCGGGCTGGCCAAAGGTCGCGCGTGGGAGTGACGGGACAACTCTACCCAAAGTCACATACGTCTCGCGTGAACCAAGACATAGGAGCTCCCGTTAGTGACCCCTTCTAATGTCATCGTTGGGCTGGCACTCGGCCTTGGTGACGGGCCTGGCGCAGTTCGCATGGATATGGATGCAATATAATCAACGGGATGGAATCGTTGTTCAAGGCATCCATAGGGATCACAACAAAGGGCGGCTTCTCCTCCCCGTACTTTCCTGAGCTCCTATTCAGGGACCTGCATGTTGGAAAACTCAGCAAACACGCATCTCCTCCCCAACACCATCACTAGTGGGACGGCCCAGCAACACGTGCAGGGGCGGATCCAGCATGGGGTCGTGTAGGGGCGGTCGCCCCGGGTAAATTTTCAAAACCTAGGGTGCCCTACTGCTTTTTCCTATGGCCGCCATGACGGGTGACAGAAGCTCTCATTTAGACCTGTAGGTCCAAACGAAGGAAGTTACGAGCAGGAAGAGCAGAAGATAAGGATTCACTCTTAAGTTGTAAGATATGCCAATGACTAAGGCCCAATTGAACATGTGAGTACGCGAGTCCATTCTTTTTTGTGAAGTGTTTTTTGCAAGAAAATGGTATTTTCTGTCGATAGGAAACCAAATTGGCCAACACCTATATCACGATCACGTCGGCCACGATTTTTGCCTCGCTTCCATGACACGGCGCTCTATGTTGCCGCTTTGCCACAACACTGCCCAAGACCTTCGCCAATGGATGGTGCTCGATGGGGAAGGAGAGGAATCCACCTGGCCCCGTCGGTGTCCGCTTGGGAGGCTGCATCGCCACGGCAAATCACCTCGCTTAAAACCACAAGCGATCGGCCAATGGAGACAACAAACAACAAGTTCGTTCATTCTTTTTTTTTGCGGGGTGAAAAGGGATTTCATTACTCAAGGTGGAGAGAGATCCTCCAAACAAAGTTGAGGTACATTAGCAGGGCCCGATCAAAGACAAACTGGTGTCCTAGCTTCTACACGACCAAATGAGGCTAGTCTATGGTCAACAACATTTTGATGCCTGCTTACATGAGTAATGGAACACTCCCTTTTGCCAAGAAGCTCTTTAACTTCCTTGGTTATCATCGCATTCTGCGATCTGTCCTCCGTATGCGCATGGATGGATTCAACAGCAATGAGACAATCCAGCTCCACATCGACTGGAAGCTGGGACCACCACAGAGCAAAATGAAGGCCCTCCAAACAAGCTAGAAGTTCAACCTGAAGCGGACTCGCACAGTTTTGTAGACTCCTACAGTCCGAGAAGATGATGTCCCCGTTGCTATCAGGTAGCACCATGCCTTCTCCCGCCTCTCCCGATTCCTGACAGAAAGACCCATCCACATTAAGCTTTACGCTCTTTGAGTTCGGCGGCTGCCACCGAGGCCTTAGGTTGTAATTAGCTCCAGCATGCGATAACATCTTCTGTGGTCCTCCCCATAGTGGCATCCTGCCTTTAACCAGATCGTCGTTTGGTCAATGCTTGATGGCCAGAATGGAACCCTTGTAGCTAAGAAGGAAGCGCGTCGAGGCCTCGGTCGGAGGAGGTTTTTTGTCATGGACGATCTCGTTCCTAACGTGCCAGACGCGCCAAAGAACCATAAGCATCCGCATCCGATCATCCTCATTCATGTCAGCCAACACGTCGAAGATCCATTCCTTCCCTGTCGGCAGGACAACAGAAGGGTCTGGCAGCCTCCAGAATTTGCACATATTACGCCATAGCTCCACGGCCCGGGGGCATCTACATAACACATGGTATGTGTCCTCCCTCTCTATTCCACAGAGTGGACAAACATCTGTGATTTCCAAGTTCCTCGCTTTTTTGTTAGGCCATGTTGCCAGAGAGTTGCATGCAACTTCCACACGAAAATACGCACCTTCGGAGGAGCCGGGCACTTCCACATGTTACGTGTAAGTGCATCTAGTGCCCCTTAGTGATTTTGGTGTATTGAAGACTTATAGGTTAAGGGACTGATGTGTTTGTGAGTGTACACAGGTCTATAAGTCTATGAGGAGCTTGATATTTATAGAGAAAGTCGACCCCTAAAAATGAAGTTCTTCGACTGAAGACTTTGGATTTCTGGAGACTTTCTGAAGACTTTGAAAGTGAAGAAATTGGTGTGACCTTGAAGACTTAGCAATCATTCGAGGAACATGAAGCGTGAAGACTTTTGTTTTCGTAGTTTCATTTTCTCTTTCTCGAGTCATAGGAAACACCGTACTGTTAAAGGGGGTCGAGGAAATACTAAGAAATAATTTCCATGTGATGCTCAACTCAAAATCCTACACCTACCAATCCCTTCGAGTGAAGCCATTGGAAATCTCATACAGTTCAGTCATATTCTTCAGTGACAGAGACGAAGTTCTTCTGGTCTCTGAGTAATTTGTTCTGACTGAGGAGTTAGGAATTCGCTAGTGCGGATTACCTACACAGTGAGGAACATGATAGCCCTGAGGAATTTGAGAGTCAAAATTCTGACCATTGTTGTGCTACGCGCCAGCTGTCCCAAAATATCTACCCACCTAACGGTCATATCATTGAAGGGCATTTATGTCTTATCATGTCGGGCTGCTCCCTAGGCTATAAATAGCCGCCCCCTACAACCACTAGTTGGTTGGCTCCTCCGAGAGAAACTGACACTTGTCATTTGAGATCAACCCATCCTCCGAGGACTTTGAGCGAAAATCATCAAGTGAGGAAAACCCAAACCCAAACATCTCCAAACCCAAAGTGATTGAGCATCGCTGAAGAGATTGATCCTGCGTGGATCCGACGCTTGTTTCCTTTGAAGGTCGTACTTCTTCCAGACGGTTAGGCGTCAAGGTCTAGAGCATCCAAGAGGAATTGTGGATCCTCGAGTGACCAAGTTTGTGAAGGTTCGGAAGTCACCTGAAGACTTACCACGAGTGATTGGGTGAGGTCTGTGTGACTTTAGCTCAAGGAGAATACGGTGAGGATTGTGTGTCTGGGACTGCGTGTCCTTTGGTTTAAATACCTAGCCGCTCCAACCAGATGTACAACTGAGACAACAGTTGGAACTGGTCTACCAAATCATTGTCTTCACCAAGCTTACTGGTTCTATTTCCTCAACTCTTTCAATTCCTCATTTCACTTGTTGTGTGCTTGTTCATATCTGTTTGAAGACTTTGACTGAAGACTTTCTCAGTTCAATTTCTTTAGTCTATCCGTCTTCATCCTGTGTTATCCTGTGCTTACGCTTTCTGTACTCTGTGCTTGTCTTGTTTACTTCTGAGTACTTATTCCGCTGCAAGTAGTTCTTCGCTAAGGAATTTCCTCACCAGCAAATTCCTTAGTGAAGAATTCATAAAAATCGCCTATTCACCCCCCTCTAGTCAATATAACGCACTTTCAATTGGGATCAGAGCAAGGTACTCCCTTGTTCTGTGTGATTTTGGTTTAACCGCCTGGAGTTTTAGTTATGTCGACCACAGGTATGATCAAGATCTCTGCTGGGTGTCCTACCTTCGATGGAACGGACTACCCCTACTAGAAGAATAAGATGCGAATGCATCTTGAGGCAAATGATAACGATCTCTGGTATGTTGTGGAAAATGGTGTTCCCTTAGTCACACCTTCTGTGAACGCTACTGATATGAAGAGATTCAAGCAACTCGATTTTCAAGCGAAGAACATCATATGTGACCATCTGAGTAAAGGGCAGTATGGAAGGGTGAGTGCTTTGGAAACTCCTATGCTTATCTGGGATAGGTTGTCCAAAGTAAATGAAGGAGTCTCAACTCAACGTGACTCTCGTGTTGACGTTCTTCGCAATCTCTTCAACCACTTCAAAAGACTCGACAATGAAAATGTTCAACAAACCTTCGATCGCCTCACTAACATCTCAAATGAGCTTCAAGCACTTGGTTCCACTAACATCATCGATCATGAGGTGGTGAAGAAATGGCTGAGATCGCTTGCACTACAAAAAAAAGACACATCCATGGCATTTTGGGCTGAACAATTTTTTTTTCTGTCATACATATGAAACTTCTATGACGATAATTGTGACAAAACCCGGTATCATCATAGATGTGGTGGGCTCCTACTTCTATGACAAAAAATCATGACAGAAAATGGGCCTTTCGTCCTGGACGGGCCGGAGACGCAGCTGCATGACATTCTTTGGGCCATCCATGACGGAAAAAACCGTGGTAGAAGCGAGGGCCAGGAAAATTTCGGGGAGTTCCCGGTTATGGTGGGAGGTCGGGGGCCGAGCGATGCGCGTTTCTCTCGTACACGTATGCGCGTGTGTGCGAGGCGTTGGCTCTAACTGAACCCGAGCGAGGCATTGGGCTCTAACTGAACCCGAGCGATTGCACTGCAGGCTACGCGTTACTGAACCCGAGCGATCGATCGATGGCTGTTAACTGAACCCGATCGAGTGATTCCTTTGCTACTGCTGCTAACTAAAGCCGATCGATTGGATGAACAGT
>NC_041391.1:583065180-583092391 GCF_002162155.2 Triticum dicoccoides | reverse complement strand
GTAGGAGGTCCGTTTCCTCTGTTTTGCGGTACGCCACACCCCTCCCGATCAACAGGACCCCCGTTTTGACCGTAGGAGGTCCGTTTCGTCCGTTTTGCGGTACGCCACACCCCTCCCGATCAACAGGACCCCCGTTTCGACCGTAGGAGGTCCATTTCCTCCGTTTTGCGGTACGCCAGACCCCTCCCGATCAACAGGACCTCGTTCCAAATGTAGGAGGTCCGTTTCCTCCGTTCTGCGGTACGCCAGGGCTCGTTTCCATCGCCTGTTCTGTCCAAGCCCTCCCGATGAACACGACCACGCATTCCATTTCGACCCAGCCGGTTGGCTCCCCATGAACATGACGACGATGCTGTTTCTCCATTCCGACCCAGCCATCTACATGACGACGACGACGATGTTTCTCTGTATGCGCGAGTAGGCGTTCGAGACCCCGCCCGTATGTACACATACGTGGTCGTATTTTATTTCTTGCACACTGGCCGGTGTACGTACATGTACGTGCTACGTGCGCGCCTCTACTACAACACGTACGTGCCTCTACTACGACAAGTGCGCGCCTCTACATCCACCAGTATATTTATACGTACACGTTCACGACCAGAATGACAACGCTACGTACACTTCGACCAGGTGGGTCCCGACTGTCAGGCACTTCCTTGCGTGCGAAGATGTAGCTGGTGGTCCCAACAGTCAGTGGGCGAATCGTTTTTTTTTTCGGACACACTTCCTTGCGTGAGAAGATGTAGCTGGTGGGTCCCAGCAGTCAGGGGGGAATCATTTTTTTGCCCGGACGCACTACCTTGCGTGCGAAGATGTAGCTGGTGGGTCCCAGTAGTCAGGTGTGCAAATTGTTTTTTTGCTCGAACGCACTTCCTTGCGTGCGAAGATGTAGCTGGTGGGTCCCAGCAGTCAGGGGGGCGAATCATTTTGCCCAGACGCACTTTCTTTCGTGCGAAGATGTAGCTGTTGGGTCCCAGTAGTCAGGGGGGCGATCGTTTTTTTTGCCCGGACGCACTTCCTTGCGTGCGAAGGTGTAGCTGGTGGGTCCCAGCAGTCAGGGGGGAGACGTTTTTTTCATGAAACACGGTGGCCGGTCCGGTTGGTCCCCCCTGTCAGGTGGAGGAATCATTATTTTCCGCGTAATAAGGAGGCACTTCCTTGCTGCGGTCGTGGACCCAGCTGTCAGCCTCTCCACGTATAGTCCACGTCTGATGGAAGTCGTTCCTTGACCATATTGACCATGCCACGCCGAGAGCACCAGGGTGGTGGACGATGGCGTGTCCTAGGAAGGGGACGACGCGGAGCCGGTGAAGACGTGGCAGTGGATGCCCACACGGAGAGGAGTATGAGGGTTCACTCATTCGGCTACGGTGTGAGGCTGCCGTCGTTGCAGGGCCTAGCCAGCGGTGGGAATAGTAGGGGGCGATGAGGCCTCCGTGGCAGCACAGCTGGCCACGGGAGGCAGGAGCAGGCGGCACGACCGGCGCTGCTTTGGGCGGCTGGAGCAAGAAGACCAGATGTTGAAGAAGCACTACGGCCGTTGGATGGACATCGTACGGTCACTGGAGCTAGAATCGTTCATATTGACTAAGTTGACAAAGCCCTCTGTCCCCGTCAACTTAGTAGGCCCACAAGTTAGCCTCCCACCAAGGTGGGTCCCAGCTAGCAGGGGGAGTATTCATTTTTTTGTTGTAATAAGGAGGCACTTCCGGTGGGTCCGAGCTGACAGCCGGGGGAACATTTTTTTCGCGAAATACAGTGGCCCGTCCGGTGGGTCCTAGCAGTCAGGGGGGGAACTTTTTTTCGCGAAATAAGGTGCCCCGTCCGGTGGATCCCTACTGTCAGGTGGAGGAATAATTATTTTGTGCGTAATAAGGAGGCACTTCCTTGCGGCCGCCATGGACCCAGCTGTCAGCCTTTCCACGTACAGTACTCTTCTGATGGAAGTCGGTCATTGACCATGTTGACCACGCCGCGCCGAGAGCACCAGGGCGGTGGACGACGGTGAGGCCTATGAAGGGGATGATGCGGAGCCGGGGAAGACGCAGCAGTGGAAGCCCACGCGGAGAGGAGTACGAGGGTTCACTGGTTCGGCTGCGATGTGAGGCTGTCGTCGCCGCAGAATAACAGGGGGTGTGAGTGAGTGGAGGGATGGCCTGGCCAGCGGTGGGAGTAGTATGGGGGCGGTGAGGCCTCCGCGGCAGCACAGCCGGCCACAGGAGGCAGGAGCAGGCGGCACGACCGGCGCTGCTTTGCGCGACTGGACCAAGAAGACCAGAGGTTGAAGAAGCACTACGGCCGTTGGATGGACATCGTACGATCACTGAAGCTAGAATCATTTATATTGACTAAGTTGACAAAGCCCTTGGTACGCTCCAACTTAGTAGGCCCACAGGTCAGCCTCCGAAATGGTGCGCCCCAGATGTCAGGGGGAGGAATCATTTTTTGGGCGGCCGAAGCTAAGAATATCCGATATTGAAGAAGAAGCATGACATCCATTGGATAGACATCCAACGGCCACTTCTGCTAGAACCATGTGTTGCCTATGATAAGTTGACAAAGCCTTGCATACGCGTCAACTTATTTTTTTAGGGGACGCGTCACTTAGTAGGCCCACAAGTGTGTGGCAGAGAACTTATAGCCCATTTGCGTTTTGTAAGAATGTACAACCCATTTTTGAATTCTAATGGAATTTACAACAGCCCATTTACAGTTTGTTAAAAGTATAGCCCATTTTCTAGCTAGGACAACGATTAATAATTTCAACCAACTGTTGAAGACAGAATTCAATAAAATTTCCCACATTTTGATGGGATCCGAAATATTTTTATCCCGAAATTTCTAGTCAGATTAAATATAAATTTGTATTACGTAAAAATCCAACGAAACATTGTGCGTGCAACAATGAAAATTTAAGATTTTCAAAATCCATAAATAATATTTTATAAACTAATTTCACGTTTGGTGCATTTTTTTCTAGTTACTGCCCAGTTTTTATAATTACATCCCATTTATTATTTTTTAAAGCTCATTTTCCTGTTAAGCCTAATGCATCCCTCCTAGGAAAGATTTGTAGCCGAGCGGGGCAGAGAATAACAAGTTGACCTTGCCTGGGTATTCCTAAAAAAAACGTATAGCTGGGCTAGCCATTTTCATCTTGAAAAAAATAGTATCTAGGCTGGATATCTGGCCTGGGCTAGACGGGCCACAGCCCGCCCACTTAATACACTGCTCTCCTCTGAATAACAACGAAATCATCGCCAAGAAAAACTCTGCAGTGATCACGCCTCAAAAGCACAAATACTGCTCGAGCTGCTTGGTCCCAGTTGTCGGCCGCACCTTGTGCAATTCTCTCATTTATATTGACTACATAGGTTGACAATGGTGTGGGACCGTGATGTCAGGAAACCAGGAGAAAAAATAGTTGTACATAATAAGGAGGCACTTGCGTACGTACGGCTATGGCCCTAGTGGGTCCCTAGTGTCATCCAGTCAAACTAAAGTCATCTCCTGAATCCTCATGTTCGTTGACGGTGTTGCTCGGCACCACGGCGAGCGCAACAACTCGAAGGACAACGGAGAGGGCCTCGTGAGCGCTACGGATGGTCTGATACAGCGCCCGCTGCTCATTCAGGAAGCCGGGATCATCGGACACCTATGAGCACCTTCGAGAAACTGAGACGACATGAAATGGTAAGGCCGCGCTTGGGAGCTCTGGTTTATTTCAAACCTGTATTAACATACAAATGTAATTTACTCGTCATCGGAAACAACGCGTAAAATACAGGCGTAATGAAACCGACGGCCCGAGGTCTATAAGTAAAACTGGCGGGTTACGTGTGTAATTTAAGAGACCAGTGTATATTTTACGAGCACTGCTATATGGACGACATTACCAGATGATACATGCACGACGTGCGTATCATGCCATCCATGGGCAAGGCTGAAACAACAGCTAATGGCTGGATTAGCAATCGTCCGAGTGTTGTGCAGCATTTTTATCGTGTGCGAAGTACTTCCGATATTTTACTAGTCGAAATCGACCAACCAAGCGCCTTCGCCCGAGACCATCTGCTTTTATTTACAAGCGTCAGTTTTACAAGCGGTTTTGGTTGGAAAACAATGATCCAATCACGGCCTAATATCATGAGTTGGTCGGAAGATCATATGGTTTCACGTCTAACCTACCCGACTTGTCATATAGGCTATGAATGAAACATCAGACGATGAACTTCTTAAGCACGGAAACAATAGAAGAAGATGATATTCTTAACAAGCAAATCACTGGCATTAGATCGACATGCAAAACAATACGAAGCATTATTCTCAGGAGGCACGGTGAACAGCTCGTGATGCCGCATGGCACAACATTTGAAGCTCCACTTTGCAATCAAACACAAGGCCTGGCATTACATAGACAATATTCAGAACAAACTCTTAACACAGGAATATCTCAGCAAAGTAACTATTTACTTCTAAACTGAACACAGGAATAGGAAAAAACACTCGATGCTGCTCACAGGAAGGGCGTCCCACTCAAAAATATCAAATGCATGTCTTCTGGTTAACATCAATGAGCAAATTTTGACAAGGGTTTTCCAATTACAATATATTAAACTAACGTCTTCTTGCTAACATCAATGATTAAACTTTGACAAGCTTTTCTGATTCAAAATATGTAATGCCTATGATCGTGGAGTCTTGTCGTAGCTTCTTGTATTTGTTTGGGCACTTTTTGCCCAGGGCACTCCATGTGTTGTTAAATTGCCAATGCTCTCTGTAGACTAGTTAGGTCACCAGTGTCTAATAATACTCTGTAAAGCTTCTCGGTTATTCCTTCTGTAATGTAGCGCAAACAGTGACTGCTTATTTCTGCAAAGTGGAACGACCAACTGGACCCAGTAACACAGCAGTTTGCCTTGGACACATTGGCTCCTTTTGTGCAGTTCAACTAAAATTGAAGTCGGAATAAATCCGAGCTTTAATTTTCCCTGTAAGCAACAATAGGTATAAGGGAAACAATTACTGAGAAATAACAGTTGATGACTTGTACTCCCAGAAGAAAAGCATCTACTGATCTACTTTATCTTAATGGGAAACAAAGCAGGAGAGTAGCAATTATCCATCAGTGTGATTCATTCATATTGACTGAGACATTATCTTAACAATGCCTTGTTTCAACATGTATAAAGAACGACAAAGCAGAAAAGTACCATTCCTAAAACAATGCAACTGATTCATTTTAACAGAGACATTATCTTAACAATACCTTGGTTAAACATGTAGAAAGAACTACAAAGCAGGATAGTACCATTCCTAACAAGTGTTGCAGTTTTGAACTAAGATTCAGTAGTTAATTAATTCTGAGAGTGGCATTGCTTAATTTTACCAGCGGCATTAGATTAATGAAAAGCATAAACAGTTCCAGGGGAGAGTGGGTGCAACAACAGTATGTGCTTCCATCTACTTGTAAAGGGGGTGATGCAGAGTTTGTTGTAACAAAGCAACAAGCATCATGTCTGGGTTGGTCCCATTTTTGTTCACTACTTAATGGGAAAAGATAGCAATATAATAGCTTCAATTCAACATTTATTTAAAATAGTACCAATACAAGTAGCACAACATCTCAAAGCACACTGCACAATCATGTGGATGAAGGCCTGTACTGACCTTTCATGAGACGGACAAGATAAAATACGAATCTGCCAACATGAATAGGAAATCCAATCTCGTTTTGTGCAGTTGCACTGAAATCAAGCAAAGTGTTTCGCGTTGCGAAGCAAAATGTCACAATAGAAACAAGTTGAATAGATATCCCTGTTTAAACAGAGGCAAAAAAGGAATCAATTACTGGGTAATAAAGGAGGATGAAACATGCGGCCACAAAATGGTAATCCTGCCAATCCCTAACAAGTGTTGCAGTTTTGAAATAAGATTCAGTAGTTAATTCTGAGAGTGGCATCAATTACTGGCTTATAAAGGGGGTGATGCGGAATTTGTTGTAACAAAGCAACAAGCATCATGTCTGGGTTGGTCTCATTTTTGTTTACTACTTAATGGGAAAAGACAGCAATAAAATAGCTTCAATTCAACATTTATTTAAAACAGTACCAAAACAAGTAGCACAATATCTCAAAGCACACTGCACATCATGTGGATGAGACCAAGATTTGAAACAACTCGCCACAAAGACTGGAAACAAATCTCGATCTCCTTTTGTGCAGTTCCACCAAAATTAAGCAAAGTCACCGGTGTGACATTCAAGTTGAACTACACAAAACACTCTTAAAACATAAGTGTTTCGAGTAGCGAAGCAAAATGTCGCAATAGCAACAAGTTGAATCGATACCCCTGTTTTAACAGAGGCAAAAAAGGAAACAATTACTTGTCGATAAAGCAGGATGAAACAAAAGGTGACAGAAAGAAGCATCTAACTTATCTTGGATGGAAAACAAAGTAGGATAGTAGCATTTCTAAAATGGTTGCATTGATTCATATTAACAGAGACATTCTCTTGAAACAACATTCGTTAAAAAATGTAATTTACTTTTAACAGTGGCATAGCTTCAATTTTCCGGCGGCATTCTTAGATTAACAACAGCAAAATAGCTATATGGGACATGCCAGCACCATGTGCGTCCACACGTATAAATGGGTGATACAGAGTATGTAGCCAAGCAGCATATATGCGTTGGTCCCATATTTGTTCTCTTTGAACCTTTTTCCTATGTGAGGGCAGCAAATCTAGTCCTGCACAAACTACCCGACCCCCCAGTTTCTTTCCCTTTTCAACAAAGAGATCTGTTCCTTACATATGTACGTACTGGGTTACCCCCTTTTTCCCTTTTCAACCAACAAAGCGGCTGGATAGCGAGTCTATATTAATTTCCGCCCTCCTTTCCTCATTGAACTACGTCCTAGATTCTTGCTCCAGCCCACCGCACCCTTCTTTCCTCTTTGAACCAAGACCTAGATTCGTCTACAGATCGAAAAAGATCAACATGCAGCTAGAGCAACGAGGTTTCAAAGAAACTTATACCTTAGGGTCGTTGGGATGTGGCAAGGCGTGCGGCAGGAGGCCGGATCTGCCCACACTACGTACGTCAGCGAGGAAGAAGGGGTCGGTGGCCCTCCCGCATAGGCGCTGGGTGAAAGAGAACAGCGCAGCCGGCAGTGGATTGCCTTTCTCGCCGAAGGCGATAGAGTGAACGCTGCACCTTCTCCCCTTCCCGGTGCGACGGGATACGGACGCCTCCTTCACCAGCTGTGAGGGGGAGAGATAGACAAGAGGCCAACGTAGTCTTGTTTAGATCTGGTGAAGAGAGGGTGAGAGACTGTGAACATAGCAAACCCTAGCAAATGAACGCTGAGCCTCCAGCGTGTATACATATATGTAGTGCGGCGAGAGTGTGGAGAGTGCAAACCCTAGCGAACAAGCGCTGAGGCTCCAGCTTATATATATACTACTGTAGTACGAACTGAGCTCCGGTGCCTTCACTGCACCTGCTTTTGGCTGTATGACAGGTGAGCCAGCCACATCTTGGGCCCACCTGTCATAAACCCAAAGGCAGGTGCACTAAGTCAATGAAGCTGCGTCCATATAGTACTCTTGTGTATACGACTAATATATAGTGGAGTGGTTTTCTTATTCTCTCCATAACAATCATTTTAAATTGTGTAAGTATGAAACGAAACTCTTTATTTAATGTACAGTGAAGAAAACTAATACTACTTCCGATGAACTAACGATCCATGCCCACGCGTCCTGGTCGCACTTCCTGTCCTTCACGTGTGGTACACTACCCTCCCTTAAGTGAACAACCACACATGCACCAAATTATCAGAAATATGTGAGAGTGTGTACAAATAAAGAATTTTAATTTCAATTATTGGAAAGGTTTGAGAGTATTACAAAGTTTGACTTAAGTTAAATCTAATATGCGGGGTAAATAAAAATGGAGGGCTACTACGTCCATCCGGGTTTTTAGTCCACACCATTTTTAAATCAAAGTTAAAAGCTGGACAAATAAAATTACAGGGGAGCTGGAGACAAAGTTGTGAGAAGGCTTAGAAATCAATACAAAACTTATGCTCTTAGTACCAACGTCGATCCTTCTTCGAGGAAACATTTGGTTCATAGCCAATTGTGTGATAAAATTGCACCAACGTGAAAGACGACTGCGTCGCCAATGCAACCAAGGTGAACTGACGAAGGATATCATCTTTGTGCGTAACAAGCAAAGAGCACTGATGGAAGACAACTTGTTTTTCATTGAAAATCGATCAACTTCACCAGCCGACGCAACCATGAGGCGCAACCATGAGCATCGATAGGTCATCGTGGTGATGCATCATCCATTTGGCATCAAGTTTGGGTGAGGCACCTATGAAGTTCGACAAATCCTCATTGTGGTCTGTTTCTTCTCAGTAAACAAGCTCGAGGAAGGAAGAACCATGTGCCAGAGGACAGCGGAACAACAATGACCATCCAATTTTGTGCAGTTCCACTAAAATTGAGGAAGACATGCCCGGGTATGTAGACACACATTGCTGTTTCCGAAAATATAAAAAGGGTTAGCAACGACATCTCAATTGTCAATAAGAATTAATGAAAAGTACACCAACAAACAAAAGCATCATAATTATCTTGATGGGAACTAAACCAGGATACCCGGGAAAACAACATTTCTTCATTTAACTAGTGATAGTACTACCACCATTTGGACAATGACCGCACAACCACCATGTACTTTTTGTCAAAACAACACATATACCTCCACCGAGGCATAAATCAGGACAACTTTTTGAGTGGCATTTCCTCTATAATAGTACTAGTAGGTGATGTTGGACCAGCCGGCGAACCCTAGCTACTATGCATGGGGACCTGGGGAGTAGTCGCATAGAAGAAAACCCTCACGCAGCGACCTGGGGAGCTGGATCAGTACAAGAAGTTATACCTCAGGTGGGTGAGATGTCGTTTAGGCGGGTGGACGGGATCTGCCCACACGACGGCAACGAACAAGGGCGCGGAGGATCTTCGTCCGCGCCAGCACCGGCTCCGAGAGGACGGTGCACATCGGCTTCCTCCGTCACCGACGGAGACAACGTCAACGCTGCACCTCCTCACCTCCCGCAGTGGACGGGATTCGGCCGGATCTGTGACCACCGATGAGGAGAGAGATAGAGTGGACACTGTCATCTTGTTTTGATATGGAGAGGGTGAGAGAGCGAGACGCGAGAAACTCTATGAAACAAGAGGCTATAATGGAGTAAAAAAATCTCTCCATAGCAGTGGTTTTAAATAGAATACGCACGTACCCAGAAAAAATAAACGAAAACTGGCGAACAATTTTTTAAGGGTGTGTCTAGGACACATCTAGATGTGACATAGTTATGTCACATCTAAGTTGATGTCCACTCTATTTGTGGTTTATTTTTTTGTCCTAGTTTTTTTGTTTCTTGTTGCTACATTATATACGCAGCAATATTAATGTACCAAGAAAGAAAACTCGATCAAAAACATGCCCCCGCTTCTAGGTCGCGAGAGTCGTCGCGCACACACACATAGACATAGACATGCATATCCGTGTTTACGTAAAATTCCATTTCCATCTCCATCTCCAATCATATTTGTCCAACTGGCACATTATTTACGTTGTTAATTATATACGCAGCAATATTAACGTACAACATCTCTTGTTTGCGGACGTCCGGACCGCTGCCACGGCCGGTCCTGACCAACCCGAACCCCCTTCATCACCCGCGTGTGATTATCGCCCGAAACGGTCAGTGCCGCATTCATGCCCGGCCAGAGCGGACGCGACCTCTCACTGGCGCCGACATTGAAGCGGCGCGCCGGCCGAGAGAGCATCGCACGCGCCGCTTCCGGGTGCACACTGCTGCTCCGCGTTCAAAGGTCGCAATAGCTGGCTACAACATGCATGTAAAAAGTTCTTGGGAGTCCGTGCTACAGCTAGCTGTCCTCCCCCAACTCGTCAATCTCTTCCAGTAGTGCTAGTACTCCATGGCGCGATCCATCGACAAGCAGGTGGGAAAGTTATCATATACTCGGTTTGCGGTGAGTGGCATGCCGAGCAACCGTGTGGGGTCGAGCCGTGGAGGAG
The DNA here is from genome assembly GCF_002162155.2 of Triticum dicoccoides. NCBI lineage: Eukaryota > Viridiplantae > Streptophyta > Magnoliopsida > Poales > Poaceae > Triticum > Triticum dicoccoides. The sequence goes on along the minus strand of NC_041391.1, from coordinate 583,082,264 downwards.
GGTGAGACATGAACACGACAAACGTGATTTAAACATTGGTTTTGCTCGATGGCGCGATCCAATGAAACGAAACGTTGGTTTCTCTCCGTTTCCATTTTTTCTCCGGAAAAACGGAAACTTTCCACTCCATTTTCATTCCTATTCCAAGGTTGCCCCGTTACAACATTCCATCAAATACAAAGGAAAACTAACATGCATGCTGATGCATCTCAATGATTTACATATCATAGCCAATATTTACTTCACAACTAAAGAAAAAAGTTGTGAGAGCGTGTACGAAAGAAAAACTACTGATGGGGTCACTACAACTTAAACCCTAAACCCTAAACATGATTTAATTTCCTGGCCAGGTAGAACCTGTCGAAGGAAAGACGGCTGGCACCCTCGGATCATATGATGCTTTTGTGCAGTTCCACTAAAATCGACCTGAGCATCCCTGATGGCAAAGATATTGCAGAAGTGTGATTAGAATAATAGTACTGGCACTAGTTCATGAGACATAAACTCATCACAAGTAGAAGCCAGTAGAAGTAGAGAAAGATTGACATGGAGATGGAGCTACGGCAGTGGAGCAAGCCGGATCCAAAAGGAAGATGGACTACCTAGGACGTTGGGCTATAGCTAGAAGGGCGGTTGGGACGCGGCATCGGCCCATACCACGGTGACCCCCGATTGGGACGCACCGACTGTGGGTTTTCTCCCTCGCTGATGTCGACCGTGTCTACGCAGAACATTGTTCCCTTCCCCCAGCTGCGGGATCAGGCCCGTCATTCTATGCTTGTGAAGAGAGCAACCTAAGCAAGCAGGCTTGTAGCTTAGGCTCCTGCTTGTGTATATATAGTGGTTTTATTTTTCTCTCCATATCAACCATTTTATATTGCGTACGTGTCATTCAAGAGTGAAATGATGGTTGCTTCTACCGACTAACTTACCGTGTGATTTGGCTGCTCCTTAGTGGCCCCTACACGTACTCCCCCTACGTGTATGCAATAGTCACACGTACATATGGATGCAAAAACGCGCGTGACGCCCTAATGCATGCATGTCCGAGCACACGATGGAACACACACGGTCACGCTCAAGTGCTCAACCTACACGTGCATGCACACACATACTCAGTCAGGATGAGCTAGTGACCGTATAAACACTGAAAAATATATATATTGAGCGCAGTGAGCATATTATGAAGTCCACTGACCGTATTTTTACAAATATACAGTGACAAATAGTGTATTTATCTCGTTTGAAATTAAGCCATATTAACCGGAGAGGAGACAGTATGGACTAGCATTACTTTGATGTGTCCCGTCAACTTGCCGAACGAGGAGAAGGTTATAGGACGGGAGAAGCTTGCGCGCGGTGGCTCGCAGGACATGGAGAAACTTTTGACTAATGCAAGCTCTCCGTCGCTCAGGCGGTGGACGTGCAATAGTTAATTGGGTGTCAGATTGCCAGAAAAATACACTATACTACTAGTGCTATTATTGTTCGACTTTCCGAATAGGCGAACAGCCAAGCGCAAAGATTACTAGTAGTACTAGTACTACTAGTATAGTCTATAAAGGTATGTACTATACTAGTACTAGGAACCAGATGGAGGAGCGTCTGCACTCTTATTATAATTTTAAAATGTGATAAAGCAATCTTCAACACATTTGGTTCTCTTCGAGGGTTCTCGCATGTGATAATGGAAGTTGATTGCATGGAACACTCGCCACAATTCTCGCTTAATTCTGGCTCGGTAATATTTCCTATTTTTTTGTTATTCAGCATGTAAACAGGTCAGCAAACCTTTGGCACATCTTCGTGCGAACCGTGCTTGCTGCACTTCGAATGTGGCCGAGAGCTGGCTTGATGAAACACATCGCTTCCTACTTCTTTTTTTGCGGGGTACCTCGCTTCCTAGTGACCAGTGTCTTGGCTAATCGGCCTAAGAATGCTTATATATGAATAAAGCTCTCTCATTTACCCGCAAAAAAGATTAAGCCATATTAGTCGGAAAGGAGGGAGTATGGACTAGCACTACTTTTTGGCGTGTCCCGTTAACTCGCAGAACGAGGAGAAGCTTGCAGGACAAGGTGAAGCTCGCTTACACCTTTTGACTAATGCAACCTACCCTCGGTGGACATGCATCAGTCCATTCGGTGTCAGATTGTCAGAGGCATACACTATAGTACCCAACATGCGGAGTACCGTCATTGTTCGACTTCACGAAGAGGCAAAGAGCCAAGCGCAGTAGTACGAGTAGTACTACTACTAGAACCGCATGGTGGAGCGTCTGTACTCTTATTTTTTTATCTCTGATAAAGTACACATTTATTCCGGAGAAGGGCGGAAAACGGCAGCCCAACATGTAATGAATGATATCGATCAACCAACCATGCTCGAATATATCTTCGCCTCCGTGCGAGCCCGTCTGTGTGTTCTCACTGCTCGTCTCTCTCAAGGAATGGTGGGTTGGCTCTTTGCCGTCAATTGAGATCGGTTCGCTCACACTCCTGTCCCACATGTTAGTGATATGCCAAGAGGAGGTGTGTTGACCGACTGGCCATACGCGTACTTGGTTTTGCACCTTCATACTACTCCTCCCTCCGTCACAGTTTACAGGGTGTGCTTCATTATGATGCATTTCTCTCAATGCATTTCCACCACCAGAGAGACTTTAGACGCGTTTGGTTTAATGCTCAATTAATTAGGGCGTGGTAACCGCAATCAAGTCCACAATTTTCTCTCCATGTACTGTACTACTACGGAGTGGAGTAAGTGCATGGATGTGTGTACCCGGGGTGGAAGCACTGCATGCATGTGTGTACGCATTATTCCCTCTAGTAATAGATGACGTGCTATAACTACCAATGCTATTTTTCACGCCGATTGCTAGTCGCCTTGGTCCCACAGATTTTTTTCTTTTTTCTGAAGCGCGCTGTATAAACAGTGACGGATGGAGTAGTATGAGCGGATTCAAAGAAGAGCGTATTGATGGTTGCTTCTTCCGAGCAACTTACAATGGGAAAGGTGGGGCTTATGATTTGATTGCTCATTACTACCTCTGTCCTGGTTTATTGGTCCCCTTTGTATTTTGTGCCAAAGTTTGACTAAAGATTTAACTAACAAAATGTTAATGCATGTCAAGAAAAATTATACAGTTGAATTCATATTTGAACATAGTTTTCAAAGATATAATTTTTTATGACATGCATGAACATTTTATTAGTTAAATCTATGATCAAAATTTGGCACAAAATACAATGGGGACCAATAAACCAGGACGGAGGTAGTACTCACTATTAATGCGGCGCAACGACCGGGCTGAGTCTCCCATGCGGTTGTGCACTACCCCCTCGGTTCTTAAATATACACCGAAGTATTTGTCTTTCTAGAGATTTCAACGAGTGACTACTCAAATATTTGTCTTTTTAGAGATTTCAAATGGACTGGCACATACAGATGTATATAGACATATTTTAGAGTGTAGATTCACTCATTTTGCTCCGTATGTAGTCACTTGTTGAAATCTCTAGAAAGACGAATATAATATTTAGGAACGGAGGGAGTACACATACGAAGCAAAATGAGTGAATCTACACTCTAAAATATGCCCGTTTGAAATTTGTAAAAAGAAAAATATTTAGGAACGAAGGAGTATAATTTTGTGCATGGCACATGGACCCGGATGATGAAGAGGCTTCTGGCAATGCTATCAAGCTTCCATCATTTGTTTACATAATTGACGTACTATACAAATAATTTTCCAGCGACATGAAATTATACAATGGTGTGAGCTTTCAGCTTTTGTTTCGCGTGTCTTACCATCGATGCTCTTTCGGAAACAATAAAAAACTAACTTCCTTGCTAATGCATGTCACTTATTAGCAGATCAGAGCTAATAATTACATCACAACTGAAGGCAGAGTTGTGAGAAGGTGTTAAATTAAAATTGATCCATGCTTTCATTGGCAACAATGTCCCCCCAGCTCTGTCTAAATCAACAAGGCATGTTGGGAAAAAAAGTAGCTGTCTGGAGCATGCAACATTCCGATCATTTTGTGCAGTTCCACTAAAATAGAGCCGAGCGTCCCTATTCCAAAGATATTAAGTGTGATTACGATAATAGATGACTGCTGATGAAACAATAAACACACAAATAGAAGCCGGTCACCTTTGCAGTCTCTCTTAAGACTAACTAGTTGGAGAAGATTAGGCTCAGAGTTGGATGAGGAGGATAGAGCAAAACCAATCTCCCTTTGTGCAGTCGCACTGAAATGTAGAGACGTTGCCCATGTGACATTTTAGTACAACTGCACAAAACACTCTTAAGAAAAAAGTGATTTGTGCAGTTCACCAAAAGGTCGCAATAGCAACAAGGTGAAATGGATAGCCTTGTTTGCAAGAAAGAGGTAGAAAGGAAACAATTACTGGCTAATAACAGTTGATGACACATGCGACGACAAAAAAGAAGCATATTCCTTGTCCTAAGGGAAGATAACAACACGGTTGTGTTTGTCTAAAACGGTGTGAGGACGAGAATGCAATATGGAAAGTACGACGGACGAGCTACGTTTTGGGCAAAGAACTATGGAAGATCCACATGCAGCGACGTGGGAAGACGGGCAGTGGAGCAAGGCCGGAGGGGATACCTGGAGGTCATCGGGATGTAACTGGGTGAGGGGCGGCGGGCAGAATCTGCGAGCAGGTGGCGTAGGCCCTGCCGCGCCGGAGCTTGGTCAGAGAGAACGGCGTGTACTGCAGATCGGGACGTGCTGCCTCGGCGCCGTCGAATGGAGAAACGATGCACTTCCTCCCTTTCCCCCGGCGGACGGGATGCGGCCGGATCAGTGACCAACTGTGAGAGAGAGAGAGGCCACCGCACTCCCTTTCCCCCGGCGGACAGGGTGCGGCCGGATCAGTGACCAACTGTGAGAGAGAGAGAGAGGCCACCGCATCCTTGTGTGAGATACTCTGAAGAGCGACAAACCAGGCAGGCAGGCTCCATTGTATATAGTGAGCGGACTACCTTTTTCTCCATAAAAATCGTTTTATATTCTGTGTATGTGCCATTGAGTGCTATAACTTTATTTAGAAATAACGCGACAACGCGTCAAGTCGAACTTTATTTCGTGCACGCGTGGTACATGACCTCCCTAGGTAAACAACCGCTACATGCGTTCAAATTAGCATGTGGGCTTCCATTTCATAAAGAAATGAGCTCCATCGTGTACCCGTGCGGGTGTGGCTGGGCACGAAGCGTGAGTACATGCACGGTGCACCTATTCTCTTCTTGTATACGTACACCACCTACGTGGGGTTGTGTGAGAGAGATACAAACCTAGAGAGATATAGTGTGTGGGATCTTGAGAGTTTTTTTTTGGGGGGGGGGGTCAATCAAAAAATGTAACATATGTGATGTGTGTGAAATAGAGTCCTGGATATAACATATATATAGAGGGGGCGATCCACGAGAAGAGAGTGGAGGTATCATCGGCTTGAGGTGTCCATAGAATCGAAGAGAGGGATGATGTGTGTGTGTGCGCGCGCAAATGATAAAGAGTGCCTTCGAATTTGTGTGTGCCCACGTCAAAGATATAGAGTGGCTGGCCTACTGGAACATGAGAGGGGACATGTGCAGTTTGTCTCTGTGGCATGGATACCTACCTGCAGCGCTCGACTATCAGTGTGTGGTGTGGGAAGAGGGAGGCCCAATTAACTATAGAGGTACAATGGCTGGTATATGTTGTTGGGGAACGTAGTAATTTCAAAAATTTCCTACGCACATGCAAGATCATGGTGATGTATATCAATGAGAGGGGAGAGTGTAATCTACATACCCTTGTAGACCGAAAGCGGAAGCGTTAGAACAACGCGGTTGGTGTAGTCGTACGTCTTCACGGCCCAACCGATCAAGCACCGAAACTACGGCACCTCCGAGTTCTAGCACACGTTCAGCTCGATGACGTCCCTCGAACTCCGATCCAGCCGAGTGTCGAGGGAGAGTTCCGTCAGCACAACGGCGTGGTGATGATCTTGATGTTCTACCGTCGCAGGGCTTCGTCTAAGCACCGCTACAATATTATCGAGGAGGACTATGGTGGAGGGGGGCACCGCACACGGCTAATAGATCTCAAGGATCAATTGTTGTTCTGTCTTTGGGGTGCCCCCTGCCCCCATATATATAGGAGCAAGGGGGGAGGTGGCCGGCCTATGGAGGAGGCGCACCAAGGGGGGAGTCCTACTCCCACCGGGAGTAGGACTCCTTCTTTCCTTGTTGGAGAAGGAAAGAGGAGGAGTAGGACTTCTCCTTTCCTTGTTGGAGAAGGAAAGAGGAGGAGAGGGAGAAGGAAAAGTGGGCTGCCCCCCTTGTCCAATTCGGACCAGAGGGGGTGCGCAGGCCTCCTTCCTTTTGGCCTCTCTCCTCTATTCCCGTATGGCCCAATAAGGCCCGTATACTCCCCGGCGAATTCCCGTAACTCTCCGGTACTCCGAAAAATACCCGAATCACTCGGAACCTTTCCGAAGTCCGAATATAGTCGTCCAATATATCGATCTTTACGTCTCGACCATTTCGAGACTCCTCGTCATGTCCCCGATCTCATCCGGGACTCCGAACTCCTTCGGTACATCAAAACTCATAAACTCATAATATAATTGTCATCGAAACCTTAAGCGTGCGGACCCTACGGGTTCGAGAACAATGTAGACATGACCTAGAACTAATCTCGGTCAATAACCAATAGCGAACCTGGACGCTCATATTGGCTCCTACATATTCTGCGAAGATCTTTATCGGTCAAACCGCGTAACAACATACGTTATTCCCTTTGTCATCGGTATGTTACTTGCCCGAGATTCGATCGTCGGTATCCAATACCTAGTTCAATCTCGTTACTGGCAAGTCTCTTTACTCGTTACGTAATGCATCATTCCGTAACTAACTCATTAGCTACATTTCTTGCAAGGCTTATAGTGATGTGCATTACCGAGAGGGCCCAGAGATACCTCTCCGACAATCGGAGTGACAAAACCTAATCTCGAAATACGCCAACCCAACATGTACCTTTGGAGACACCTGTAGTACTCCTTTATAATCACCCAGTTACGTTGTGACGTTTGGTAGCACCCAAAGTGTTCCTCCGGTAAACGGGAGTTGCATAATCTCATAGTTACAGGAACATGTATAAGTGATGAAGAAAGCAACAGCAACATACTAAACGATCAAGTGCTAAGCTAACGGAATGGGTCAAGTCAATCACATCATTCTCCTAATGATGTGATCCCGTTAATCAAATGACAACTCTTTTGTCCATGGTTAGGAAACGTAACCATCTTTGATAAACGAGCTAGTCAAGTAAAGGCATACTAGTGACACTATGTTTGTCTATGTATTCACACATGTATTATGTTTCCGGTTAATACAATTCTAGCATGAATAATAAACATTTATCATGATATAAGGAAATAAATAATAACTTTATTATTGCCTCTAGGGCATATTTCCTTCAGTCTCCCACTTGCACTAGAGTCAATAATCTAGTTCACATCATCATGTGATTTAACACCAATATTCGCATCTGTATGTGATTAATACCCATAGTTCACATCGTCATGTGATCAACACCCAAAAGGTTTACTAGAGTCAATAATCTAGTTCACATCGCTATGTGATTAACACCCAAAGAGTACTAAGGTATGATCATGTTTTGCTTATGAGAGAAGTTTAGTCAACGGGTCTGTCATATTACAGAGTCGTATGTATTTTGCAAATATTCTATGTCTACAATGCTTTGCACGGAGCTACTCTAGCTAATTGCTCCCACTTTCAATATGTATCCAGATTGAGACTTAGAGTCATCTGGATCAGTGTAAAAGCTTGCATCGATTTAACTCTTTACGACGAACTCTTTTATCACCTCCATAATCGAGAAACATATCCTTATTCTACTAAGGATAATTTTGACCAATGTCCAGTGATCTACTCCTAGATCACTATTGTACTCCCTTGCCAAACCAGGGCAGAGTATACAATAGGTCTGGTCCATTGCATGGCATACTTTTATAGAACCTATGACTGATGCATAGGGAATGACTTTCATTCTCTTTCTATTTTCTGCCGTGGTTGGGTCTTGAGTCTTACTCAATTTCACACCTTTGCAACACAGGCAAGAACTCTTTCTTTGACTGTTCCATTTTGAACTATTTCAAAATCTTGACAAGGTATGTACTTATTGAAAAACTTATCAAGCGTCTTGATCTATCTCAATAGATCTTGATGCTCAATACGTAAGCAGCTTCACCGAGGTCTTTCATTGAAAAACTTTTTATTCAAGTATCCTTTTATGCTATCCAGAAATTCTATATCATTTCCAATCAACAATATGTCTTGCACATATAATATCAGAAATGCTACAGAGCTCCCACTCACTTTCTTGTAAATACAGGCCTTTCCAAAAGTCTGTATAAAACCATATGCTTTGATCAACTCATCAAAGCGTATATTCCAACTCTGAGATGCTTGCACCAGTCCATTGATGGATCGCCGGAGCTTGCACATTTTGTTAGCACCTTTTGGATCGAAAAAACCTTCTGGTTGCATCATATACAACTCTTCTTTAAAAAATCCATTAAGGAATGCAGTTTTGACATCCATTTGCCAAATTTCATAATCATAAAATGCAGCAATTGCTAACATGATTCGGACAGACTTAAGCATCACTACGGGTGAGAAAGTCTCATCGTAGTCAACCCCTTGAACTTGTCGAAAACCTTTTGCAACAAGTCGAGCTTTATAGACAGTTATATTACCATCAGCGTCAGTCTTCTTCTTAAAAATCCATTTATTCTCAATAGCTTGCCGATCATCGGGCAAGTCAACCAAAGTCCATACTTTGTTCTCATACATGGATCATATCTCAGATTTCATGGCTTCAAGCCATTTTGCGGAATCTGGGCTCATCATCGCTTCCTCATAGTTCGTAGGTTCATCATGGTCTAGTAACATGACTTCCAGAACATGAAAACCGTACAACTCTGGTGCGGATCTTACTCTAGAAGACCTACGAGGTTTGGTAGCAACTTGATCTGAAGTTTCATGATCATCATCATTAACTTCCTCACTAATTGGTGTAGGAATCACTGGAACTGATTTCTGTGATGAACTACTTTCCAATAAGGGAGAAGGTACAATTACCTCATCAAGTACTACTTTCCTCACACTCACTTCTTTCGAGAGAAACTTCTTCTCTAGAAAGGATCCATCTTAGCAACGAATAACTTGCCTTCGGATCTGCGATAGAAGGTGTACCCAATAGTTACCTTTGGGTATTTTATGAAGACGCACTTCTCCGATTTGGATTTGAGCTTATCAGGTGAAAACTTTTTCACATAAGCATTTTTCACATAAGCATCGCAGCCCCAAACTTTAAGTAACGACAACTTTGGTTTCTCGCCAAACCACAGTTCATAAGGCGTCGTCTCAACGGATTTTGATGGTGCCCTTTTTAAAGTGAATGCAACTGTCTCTAATGCATAACCCCAAAACGATAGTGGTAAATTGGGAAGATACATCATAGATCGCACTATATCCAATAAAGTATTGTTATGACATTCGAACACACCATTAAGCTGTGGTGTTCCAGGTGGCATGAGTTTGTGAAACTATTCCACATTGTTTCAAATGAAGACCAAACTCATAACTCAAATATTCGTCTCCATGATCAGATCGTAGAAACTTTATTTTTCTTGTTACGATGATTTTTCCACTTCACTCTGAAATTCTTTGAACTTTTCAACTATTTCAGACTTATGTTTCATCAAGTAGATATACTCATATCTGCTCAATTCATCTTGTGAAGGTCAGAAAATAATGATACCCGCCACGAGCATCAACACTCATTGGACCGTATACATCGGTATGTATTATTTCCATCAAGTCAGTAGCTCGTTCCATTGTTCCGGAGAACGGAGTTTTAGTCATCTTGCCCAAAAGGCACGGTTCGCAAGCATCAAATGATTCATAACCAAGAGATTCCAAAAATCCATCTTTATGGAGTTTCTTCGTGCGCTTTACACCGATATGACCCAAACGACAGTGCCACAAATAAGTTGCACTATCATTATCAACTTTGCATCTTTTGGCATCAATATTATGATATGTGTATTACTACGATCGAGATCCAACAAACTATTTTCATTGGGTGTATGACCATCGAAGGTTTAATTCATGTAAATAGAACAACACTTATTCTTTGACTTTAAATGAATAACCGTATCGCAATAAACATGATCAAATCATATTCATGCTCAACACAAACGCCAAATAACATTTATTTAGGTTTAACACTAATCCCAAAAGTATGGGGAGTGTGCGATGATGATCATATCAACCTTGGAATCACTTCCAACACACATCGTCACTTCACCCTCAATTAGTCTCTGTTTATTCTGTAACTCCTATTTCGAGTTACTAATATTTAGCAACTGAACAAGTATCAAATACTCAGGGGCTACTATAAACACTAGTAAGGTACACATCAATAACTTGTATATAAAATATACCCTTGTTCACTTTGCCATCCTTCTTATCCACCAAATATTCAGGGCATTTCCACTTCCAGTGACCATTTCCTTTGCAGTATAATCATTCAGTTTCAGGCTTTGGTCCAGCTTTGGGCTTCTTCGCGGGATTGACAACTTGCTTGTCATTCTACTTGAAGTTTCCCTTTCTTTCCCTTTGCCCTTTTCTTGAAACTAGTGATCTTGTCAACCATCAACACTTGATGCTCTTTCTTGATTTCTACCTTCGCCGATTTCAACATCACGAAGAGCTCGGGAATCGTTTTCGTCATCCCTTGCATACTGTAGTTCATCACAAAGTTCTACTAACTTGGTGATGATGACTAGAGAACTCTGTCAATCACTATCTTATCTGGAAGATTAACTCCCACATGATTCAAGCGATTGTAGTACCCAAACAATCTGAGCACATGCTCACTAGTTGAGCGATTCTCCTCCATCTTTTAGCTATAGAACTTGTTGGAGACTTCATATCTCTCAACTCGGGTATTTGCTGGAAATATTAACTTCAATTCCTGGAACATCTCATATGGTCCATGACGTTCAAAACGTCTTTGAAGTCCCGATTCTAAGCCATTAAGCATGGTGCATTAAACTATCAAGTAGTCATCATATTGAGCTAGCCAAACGTTCATAACGTCTGCATCTACTCCTGCAATAGGTCTGTCACCTAGCGGTGCATTAAGGACATAATTATTTTGTGCAGCAATGAGGATAAACCTCAGATCACAGATCCAATCCGCATCATTGCTACTAACATCTTTCAACACAATTTTCTCTAGGAACATATCAAAATAAACATATGAAAGCAAAAACATAGGGAAGCAACAACGCTAGCTATTGATCTACAACATAATTTGCAAAATACTGCCAGGACTAAGTTCATGATAAATTAAAGTTCAATTAATCATATTACTTAAGAACTCCCACTTAGATAGACATCCCTCTAATCCTCTAAGTGATTACGTGATCCATATCAACTACACCATGTCCGATCGTCACGTGAGATGGAGTACTTTCAACAGTGAACATCAATATGTTGATCATATCTACTATATGATTCACGCTCGACCTTTCGGTCTCCGTGTTCCGAGGCCATATCTGTTATATGCTAGGCTCGTCAAGTTTAACCTGAGTATTCCGCGTGCGCAACTGTTTTGCACCCGTTGTATTTGAACGTAGAGCCTATCACACCCGATCATCACGTGGTGTCTCAGCACGAAGAACTTTCGCAACGGTGCATACTCAGGGAGAACACTTTTTGATAATTTAGTGAGAGATCATCTTAAAATGCTACCGTCAAACTAAGCAAAATAAGATGTATAAAAGATAAACATCACATGAAATCAATATAAGTGATATGATATGGCCATCATCATCTTGTGCTTGTGATCTCCATCTCCAAAGTACTGTCATGATCTCTATCGTTACCGGCACGACACCATGATCTTCATCATCTTGATCTATATCAATGTGTCGTCACATGGTCGTCTCGCCAACTATTGCTATCGTATAGCGATAAAGTAAATCAATTATTTGGCACTTGCATCTTATGCAACAAAGAGACAACCATAGGGCTTCTGCCAGTTGCCGATAACTTCAACAAAACATGATCATCTCATACAACAACTTATATCTCATTACTCTTGACCATATCACATCACAACATGCCCTACAAAAACAAGTTAGACATTCTCTACTTTGTTGTTGCAAATTTTACGTGGCTGCTACGGGCTGAGCAAGAACCATTCTTACCTACGCATCAAAACCACAACGATAGTTCGTCAAGTTAGTGCTGTTTTAACCTTCTCAAGGACCGGGCGTAGCCACACTCGGTTCAACTAAAGTTGGAGAAACAGACACCCTCTAGTCACCTGTGTGCGAAGCACGGCGGTAAAACCAGTCTCGCGTAAGTGTACGCGTAATGTCGGTCCGGGCCGCTTCATCCAACAATAACGCTGAACCAAAGTATGACATGCTGGTAAGCAGTATGACTTGTATCGCCCACAACTCACTTGTGTTCTACTCGTGCAAGTAACATCAACGCATAAAACCTAGGCTTGGATGCCACTGTTGGGGAACGTAGTAATTTCAAAAATTTCCTACGCACACGCAAGATCATGGTGATGTATAGCAACGAGAGGGGAGAGTGTAATCTACATACCCTTGTAGACCGAAAGCGGAAGCGTTAGAACAACGCGGTTGATGTAGTCGTACGTCTTCACGGCCCGACCGATCAAGCACCCAAACTACGGCACCTCCGAGTTCTAGCACACGTTCAGCTTGATGACGTCCCTCGAACTCCGATCCAGCCGAGTGTCGAGGGAGAGTTCCGTCAGCACGACGGCGTGGTGACGATCTTGATGTTCTACCGTCGCAGGGCTTCGCATAAGCACCGCTACAATATTATCGAGGAGGACTATGGTGGAGGGGGGCACCGCACACGGCTAATAGATCTCAAGGATCAATTGTTGTTCTGTCTTTGGGGTGCCCCCCTGCCCCCATATATATAGGAGCAAGGGGGGAGGTGGCCGGCCTATGGAGGAGGCGCACCAAGGGGGGAGTCCTACTCCCACCGTGAGTAGGACTCCTCCTTTCCTTGTTGGAGAAGGAAAGAGGAGGAGTAGGACTCCTCCTTTCCTTGTTGGAGAAGGAAAGAGGAGGAGAGGGAGAAGGAAAAGTGGGCTGCCCCCCTTGTCCAATTCGGACCAGAGGGGGTGCGCAGGCCTCCTTCCTTTTGGCCTCTCTCCTCTATTCCCGTATGGCCCAATAAGGCCCATATACTCCCCGGCGAATTCCCGTAACTCTCCGGTACTCCGGAAAATACCCGAATCACTCGGAACCTTTCCGAAGTCCGAATATAGTCGTCCAATATATTGATCTTTACGTCTCGACCATTTCGAGACTCCTCGTCATGTCCCCGATCTCATCCGGGACTCCGAACTCCTTCGGTACATCAAAACTCATAAACTCATAATATAATTATCATCGAAACCTTAAGCGTGCGGACCCTACGGGTTCGAGAACAATGTAGGCATGACCTAGAACTAATCTCGGTCAATAACCAATAGCGGAACCTAGATGCTCATATTGGCTCCTACATATTCTGTGAAGATCTTTATCGGTCAAACCGCATAACAACATACGTTATTCCCTTTGTCATCGGTATGTTACTTGCCCGAGATTCGATCGTCGGTATCCAATACCTAGTTCAATCTCGTTACTGGCAAGTCTCTTTACTCGTTACATAATGCATCATTTCGTAACTAATTCATTAGCTACATTGCTTGCAAGGCTTATAGTGATGTGCATTACCGAGAGGGCCCAGAGATACCTCTCCGACAATCGGAGTGACAAAACCTAATCTCGAAATACGCCAACCCAACATGTACCTTTGGAGACACCTGTAGTACTCCTTTATAATCACCTAGTTACGTTGTGACGTTTGGTAGCACCCAAAGTGTTCCTCCGGTAAACGGGAGTTGCATAATCTCATAGTTACAGGAATATGTATAAGTCATGAAGAAAGCAACAGCAACATACTAAACGATCAAGTGCTAAGCTAACGGAATGGGTCAACTCAATCACATCATTCTCCTAATGATGTGATCCCGTTAATCAAATGACAACTCTTTTGTCCATGGTTAGGAAACATAACCATCTTTGATAAACGAGCTAGTCAAGTAGAGGCATACTAGTGACACTATGTTTGTCTATGTATTCACACATGTATTATGTTTCCGGTTAATACAATTCTAGCATGAATAATAAACATTTATCATGATATAAGGAAATAAATAATAACTTTATTATTGCCTCTAGGGCATATTTCCTTCATATGTGTGGAGGAGGAGAGAGGCCTACCTCATGTACTAAGGAGATCGATCTGCCTCATGTATTAAGGGAGATCGATTGGCATCCATGCATATGTGCAGGAGAGGAATAAGGTTGGGAGAGAGAAAGAGCTAGAGTGTTGGAGGGGGTGGTAGTGGAGTTGCTTCTAACAAATGGTGGTATAGGCTTGCTAGACAAACGGAGGGCACACCCACAATATCAATAAGAGAGGAGATGGCTGCTTGTTGTCTGTGCACGTGCGTGTGAGAGACGGGTCAGGAGGCATGCACGAATGATGAGGGGGGACGATGTGGCTGTGGTAAGCAGACATAACTACATAGGAAGATCAACCGCCCTTTGTTAGAGAAAGGAGAGACATAACTTGTGAGGTACGTCGATCGATGGGGGGGTAGTTAAAGTCGATCTAGGTATATGTTGGGAGATCGATCGGTATACATGCATGTGTGTGTTAGAAGCAAATGAGGCACGAGGAGAAGGATAGAGAGAGAGGGATGCATGTAGGAGGTGGTACGAGAGGCATACTATATCGAGGGGGAAGGAGTGTGTGAGTACGAGAACGATGAAAAGAGTGGTGGGAGTGAGGCATGGACGGTGGCAAGAGAAGAGGGGAAGCTTGTGTTTGTGCTAGGCACACCTGGCTAGAGAGGCATATTGATCGATGTGTGCCGTAAAGAAGGAACTGGGGGGCCTACACACACCATGGGTGAACGACCTAAAGTGAAAAGACGAATTTGCGCGATGGAGCTAGAGAATGCTGAGGGAGGGTGAGAGGGATGCGGGCGTGCGCATGCACAAGAGAAAGTTAGCACTACCTACAAAGATAAGAGGGTTGTGTGGGTGTAAAAGACGAACAGAGATCATATATACTTCATTATAAAAAGCAAATTCAGATATTTGAAGAATTTATCATAGTGTTTTAAACCGACGCATGTGTGAATATATATAACGATGATACACATGGTGTGGTTATGAACATGTTATACTACATTTAATATATTTTATCTCTACTCTTATAAAAAACGGAGTTGTTGATGATGGTGTGCCTGCCATCCTGCATTATAGGCCGTCCGATTTATATCTGGTGGATAGCAAGGAAACTATGATGGTTGAAGTTGGCAACAATCATGATTGTAGATTCTTATTGAAATAGAGAAACGAATTCAAATTTAGTTAGAATTGCAGCGGTAGTATAGAAATTTGGAACGCACTAAAATGTTGGTATGAGTAGGTTACATGCATTATACAGCAAGCGAAAAAATTTAATCGGACATAACATGGATTCATACTCCCTCCTTCCATCTATATAGGGCGTAATGAGATTTTTAAGACCGCCTTTGACTATTGACAAGATTAATAGTACATGACACGCACAATGTGAAAATTATATCATTGAAAGAACCTTTCACAGACGAATTTAACGGTGTGCTTTGTGTAAGTTGCATGTCATATATCATTGCTCTAAAATTTGGTCAAAGTTAGCATCGAAAAACGCATTAGGCCCTATATAGATGGAAGGAGGGAGTAGCTTTGAATAGCATTTGTATAGTAAAACAGGGCAAGACTCTCTCTTTGTGTGGTGTGAATAGTTTTATTTTTTTCGTTTTCTTTTTGGTTGAGGGAAGTGCGAATTGATTTGGTATGTACAAGTACAATATTACTACACGTTCGGCTTGTCCCTAAAATTCAACCCGCGTCTTGTTATATCCTGAAAATTCAGATATCGTGCTCTCAAAACTGGCGCCTTCACAACCCGCGCCTTGCTATCCCGAAATTATAACGCGCGTGAAAACTCCCTCCAGCTGCCAAATCCCGACACGCGAAATCCCCTTCTAACCCTGAGCTGAAAGGGCCGCTAGTTCAAATCGGTGGGGGGGGGTACTTTTGTAACACATCCTAAATTTTGGACAAGCGTGTCCCTAAGTCATGCTTCACCCCCTCCCATCGCCCCCTTTTCACCATTCGAAATCCCAGGCCGCCATAACCTGTCTGCTCCAGCCGCGAAAACCCACCCTCCTCCGTCCGCCACGTCACCGCTGCCCAGGCGGAGCCTCTTCCCCGACGACGTCGTCCACCGCAACAGCTCGACGTCCCTCGTCCACCTCCCCGGATGAGGATCCGTCATCCATCTCGCCGTCCCGCCGGTTCAGCCGCCCCGTCCTCCACCTCCAAGGAGCTGCTCCGATGATCGCCTCGTCTATCGCGGCTGCTCCATCCCCACAGCGCCGCCTTAACCTGCTCCATCGGAACCGCAGCATCCTCACCGACTCCTCGGACGAAGCCGAGGCCTACTCGGCGCCACCAAAGAGGTTGTACACTCATCGCATCGCACCTTCTCCTTAACTCGACCTCCCGGCGCCGACGGTGCTCCATCCCGCACCCCCATGGAGCGGCTACCTTGAAGCCCACTCCACGGGCGACATCTCCACGGCGGCTCTCCCCCAGTGCGAGGCCCCTTCGGTGGCGGTGGCCATACCAGCCGGATCTGCTGCTGCTCTGGCTCTCGCTCGCTCGCTCGCGCTGCTGCTGCTGTTCTGGCTCTCGCTCGCTTGCTCGCTCGCCCAGCTGCTGCTGCTGCTCGCCCCCTTGCTCGTGCTGCTGGTCTGCTCCGATTAAGCCACACGTCAGTCAACTGAATCGACTTTTGGGTCAGTCGATTTTCAGGG
>NC_041391.1:583030303-583064796 GCF_002162155.2 Triticum dicoccoides | reverse complement strand
GAAGAGGTACCCCACTATCTACCTTAGGGTTCAGGGTGGGGGCGGGGGGCCTAGAGGGCGGGCCGGGGCGGCGGTGGTGAGTTGTTTCAGGGCGGCGAGGCGGCGCTGGGGCCGGCGATTCGGCCGGTGGTGGCTGGCGGCTCAGGGGGGTGCAGGTTGAAGATGAACTGCAGGCCCTCCCTAAACTACATGTCAAGTGCCTCTCTGCTACCATTGCGTTCATTTTCGATAATAGCATTCAGATTCCATAGTAAATTCCAGTTTCGACAGTTAAGTTCAGAGTCAATAGTTTTTTTACCTCATCTGTGGTTTTTGGTGATGTTAATTTTACATCCATTTTACATCATCTATTGGAGATGCTATTAGAATCCCACTTGAGATTGACGATGTCTGTCTTGTGCTGCTTCAGCCTTGACGTTTTACAGCTCACCGGAGCTGCTCCAACAACAGAACGATCCATCACAACAGAGCAGTGCCCTGGACGCCGTCTACAGATTCCTCAGATCTTCCTCCACACCTACGACAGCCACCTCTGCCTCAACTGCTTCGGCGACCAACCCAATGATGCTGATGTCGACACGGCTACGACAAAGAGGTTGTACACTTGTTGCATCACTTATTACTATACATTCACGTCGATCCATTAGGGCTATTTTGGTTCAACACAAAAACTTCGATCCACTGGTTGTTACCATCACTCTAAATTTCTGCATGCTCTCCTTACATAATCTCACCATATTTTTTTCGTATGCATGTCAGATATTGTACATAGTCATGCTGAACATGTAGAGCAAAAGAGAAGAGTTTTGCGCGGCAATACAATGTCATGCAGACATCGCTCCATGGTGGGTTCAATGGCAAACCCTCCCCACCCCTCTCCAGATTGTAATCCAGAGGAAGATATCTGTTCTGAGGTGGATTCAGACACCGCTGACCACTCCTATTTACCCCCAAGGTGTTTGCTCTACCTTGGCATGATGATGTTAGTCATATCATGCATATGTTGCCTTGCAGTGCCTACTTTTGACATCATATATGTCATCTGCTTAGTTTAGACATGTTCTGTAATGCCACCTGTTTAGTTTCTATATCATATATGGGAATTATGCAATCTCATGTCTTTTAGCCAGCCATAATATATGTGAAATGTGCAATGCCATCCTGTTTAACCAGGCATCATATATTTGAATGATATCTTGCCCATCCTTTTCTTCATTACATTTCCATTTGTCGACAATGTTTGTACATTAAACTACTCTTCCTGTGAATCAGCCATTTGGGTGGGAGATGGAAAAATCTGGAGTGAAAACAAGGCCTTCAGAGCAGACAGTGCTACCTATCAAAGCAGATCTCTTGTTGGGTCCCGATAGCTCCTCAGAGATGGATTCAGAGACAGATGACCAGTCCTATTCCCCCACTGAGGTGTATGCTCTAACTTGGCACGATTATACTGCTCATATCATGCATCTTGCATTGCATAGTTTAGACATCATATACACAATATTCAACACCATGTTCTTAGTTCAGACATCATATCGAATGCCCTCTGTTTAGCATATAAATCACATATGTGAATTAAATGATGCGATCCTGATTACTTAGATAACATGTAGGTGAATTATGTCATGCGATCCTGTTTAGTTATTCATCATATCTTTGAATTATGTTATGCTATGCTATCCAGTTTAGATAGACATGATATATGTGAAATTATGTCATGCTACCCATTTTAGTTAAACAATATACATGTCAACTATTTCATGCCCTCTTTTTTCCACACTATCTATTGCATCTGTCTCTCATACAATGTATGTACATTCAACTATGTTTCCTGTTTATCAGCCATTTGAATTGGAGCGGGTGATGCTAGTATCTAGCGGACTAAAAACATGATCTTCAAATAAAACAGTGCTACCTCTTGGTGGAGATAGCACCCCGGTTGTACATGCACAAGAACCATCCCTACCACACATAACCCAAACTCTCGCAGATTGTACCCCTACTGCGATGGACAGAGAACCAACTTCACCCAATCTAACCCCAACCCCAGCCGATAGTAATCCAGTTCGTGTTGACACAGCACCATCTCCACCACATAGCTCCCAAACAAGAGCAGTTAGTAAGGCAGCTCCAATGCCCAAAGGGCCAGTACTATCACGGTGAACCCCAACTCCACCAGTTAGTATGCCTATTCCTGTGGAGGAAGCACAACCAGCTAGTCGTAGTTTAGCATCTATCGCATTTGATGTTGTTAAATTGTATGTGCGTATCTTCCCATCTTGGAAATATTATACTGAAGATGAAGAAAAATGCCGGTTGCAGGTGTTTGTCCAGGAGTTATGTGTAAGTAATGTTATTCATGGCAATTACTTTGATTCGTCCCATACATCCTACCTCCATGATGGTTATAATACAACAAATTTTCCCATTTTTCTCTATAGAGAAGGACTGATTTGGAAACTTAGGATGAGGTAACCTGTGCTAATACCTCTGTTATCTTCAAGAATGCTTGGTGGCAGTATCGGAATTACCTGAAGAAAACGTACTTCACCGGCAAAGAAACTCATCAAATTCCCTTACGTTCTCCTGAGACACATTTACTGGACGATGACTGGGAATGCCTTGTTCTGTACTGGTCCCGAACCAAGAATGTGGTAAGGTCTATGAGCTCATTTTCTATTTTTAAGTATTATATTCTTGCGTCTTACTGTACTCTGTTCATGTAGAACAAGTGCCTAAACCTGAAGAACAACTGTTCTAATTTAAGATTCCATTGCTATCATAGTTCAAAAAAGCGCTAGGCGTTAATTGTGCATTTTGCCACCGCCTTGCACTTTACTGACCAAAGCGCATGCTTATGCGCAGTTATGCACAGATTAAGCGTAGTTATGCGCAATGCATTTTGCCAATGCCTAGAGCCTAGGCGCGCTTAAGCGCTTGCTTAGGCGCGCCTTTTTTAACTATGATTGCTTTGCTCTTGTATCACTGTATTTACTCATACAAACTTATTTTTAAATTGAAGGATCAAATCGGAACTCCAATGGCATAGCAGGTATGTTCACGCATGTTTCTTTAATAGGTTTGCTCTTATCAATAGCTCTGTTGATTTCAATTTCAATTGTGTATACAGTTGACTTTCATATCATGCACATTACTAGAATCACAACAGAGCCAATAGTGTTGTTATACATGTAGACCCGTGGTACCCATCTGAAATCTTGTTGTGCCGTGTAGTTTCCCACGCTTTGTATTCTTTCACTGCTGCTTTGTCTTGAACTGATATGATTTGAACCGTGTCTCTATTTTGATTTGGCAAGACAATGCAGTGACCATAGGACATAGATATAGGTTTGTTTGATGCTTTTATTATGTACTAGTACTTGGCAATAGAAGACTTGGTAGTTTAATCATGTCCACCTTACTAATGAACTGGTTCACTGAAATGAGTTTCATATACTAGTACATGCTAAACTTGTTACGTGTCTGCTTGTTTCTTCTTTTAGAATGCTGACAGAATATTGGGGAAGAGTGCCTTATTAAGCAATGGTAAAGGAAGTAATGCAGATAAGGTTCATGATAGTGACACATCCTTGTTGGTCTCCAACAAAGCTGATAAAACAGCTAAGGAAGACTATCTTGAAGACAGTGAGACAACCCCAAAGTCCTGTCTTGGTTTAGTGTTCGAGTTACTGGCCACTACCGCTTGCACAAGCTATTCAAACTCACTGTCTGAATTAGTTCGGTTTCTTGAGTCTCAACTACAAGCTGAAAGACATCGATCAGCTGTGCTGCGACAAGAAGCGGAAGGACTGCGGAAGTCCCTGGAGCATTCAGATGCATACTTTTTGGTGCAACAACAAGCGTTGGAGGATTTTAGCGCCAAACAGGACAAAGCTAATCAGCTTGCTAAGCTTATTGCCAGCATGGTGGATACCCAGGATAACGTTTCTTGAGCTCTTCTGTAGTTGTTTCAGTTATGCTCTTGTTTTGCTGCCGCGTTTATTTGCACTGGTGGCCAATTTTGATGGCCAGTGTATGTAATGTGCTGCTTTGTTCCCTATATTTGCACTAGTGGCAAACTTTGATGCCCAGTGGATGTAATATGTGTAATAGCAGTAATAGGCTAGTGTTAATTGCTTGCTTATTTATTTCCTTATTGTCTTGTTTAGTTGTTTGCTTGTAGTCACTGCAGTTTTTTTTCTGTGTTTTTCTAGTGGCCACAATAGCCTATTTTTGGTAACTAGGCCAAAATAATCATGGCAACACACAGACTGTTGTAACCATGGGCCTCCTGCAAGCCGTATGATCCATGGGCCTTCTTCTGGCTGTAGGATCCATTGGCCTTCTATATGGGTCGTAGGATCCATCGGCCTTCTATATGGGCCTTAGGGTCCATGGGCCTTCTACGGGCCGTACGATCCATGGGCCTTCTACGGGTCGTACTATCCATGGGCCTCATATGGGCCGTAGGATCCATGGGCCTTCTACGGGGCGTATCATCATTTCGCCAATCATGGGCCGTACTATTCATGGACCATAACGGGCCGTTAATAGGCCGTATTTGATAACTCTATGAAAATAGCTCAATGGGTTTTTTGACATGAAAACGGCCCAACGTATTAACGGTCCGCAAACGGGCTGACTGTAACGATGGGCTGAATTTGGCCCACAAGCAGAAAATGACACTAACGGGCCATATGTAACCGAATGCTGCAAATGAGCCCAAGAATCAATGGGCCCTGAGAAGGCCGAAAGATAACTTGGGCTGGAAACGGCCCAATGGAATAACGGGCTATTAATGGTATAAAGTGATACACTGTTCATTACGGGCCAGTTTCACCACGCGCCGTTAATGGGCCAAGAGTTACAAAGGGCCTCATATGGGCCGAAAGAAGTCATGGGCCACACAAGGGCCGGAAGTTAAATGGGCTGGAATCATATTGGACGGCCCAGATGACGCTACTGGTCCTAATTCGGATAGGGCGTAACGGGCCCTGGGTTAGCGGGCTATAAATGGGCTATATGCGAACATGCCGTTAACAGGCTTTCCGTGGGCCGGCCCGCCACCTTTTTACTAAGTCAAACGGGACGGCCTTTTCACAGGAATGGGCCTCTGTTGGGCCGTGCCACGTGTTGCCGTATCATAGGCGCCTTCGGTCCAATGAGCGGATGACATTTGTCCCAACGGTGAGTCGACATGTGTTTCCTCCAGCCAATGATGATTTTACACGTGGAAAATCCCCATTGGTCAGGGCTGTTAACGGGTTATCGGATCCAAAACCCGACCCGATAGCTTAACGGTGTTCCGTTACGGTGGATGCCACATGTCGGTCACCCTTGATGAAAGCACTTATGTGACGCGCGATTTATCGTCATGGAAGTGGACACTTCCGTGATGATAATTTTGGTAATGTAATGGAACACTTCTACGACAACACAAGTATGACTATCTTGATTTTGTCATAAAATCGTCATGGATGTACATGCATGACAAAAAACGCGACCTACTGTGACAAACACGTATCATCACGGAAGTGTATTTTTTTTGTAGTGTTGATTCTTCATTTGATACTCTGGCACTGATGATTCAAGAGCATGCTGATTACAAGTCACTTGATCCCGCTGATATCCTCGAGAGGCTAAACACTCATGAGTTCCAGCTTGCTGAGAAGAGAGATCTCTATGGTTCGAGCTATGGCAAACCATGTGCTCTGAAAGCCAAGGCAGTCACTGAGTCTGAAGATGAATACTCTGGCAGCAGCCTTGGCGATCCTGATGAACTGAGCCAGGAACTAGCACTGCTCGTGAAGAAATTTCAGAAGTTCTCCAGACGTGGTCGCTTTGGCAAATCCTCAAGGAGTAATGATTCCTCATCCAGTGACTACAAGAAGAGGCTATGCCACAAATGCAAGAAACCTGGTCACTACATTCAAGATTGTCCTCAGCGGGATAAGGAATTAAAGAAGAAGAAGTACAAGGATTATAGTTCTGATGATGCCAAGAAGAAGAAGAAATCTTCAAAGTCTTCATCATCAAAATCCTCAAAATCTTCATCTCGCAAGAAGAGCAGCTCCAAGAAGGCTCGGGCATTCATTGGCAAGGAAATGGACTCTGAGGCTGAATCTGAGGAACATGAGGAAGAGGAGGCATCCGAGGAGTCCGAGTCTGGTGTGGCAAGCCTAGCTCTTGCTACTGCATTCGTCAGCAAGTGTATCTTCAGCTCTGAAGAAAATGGTATCACCAACAAGGCTGATGAAGGCAATGATGACTACGCTCCCACCTATTGCTTCATGGCAAAGGGTGCCAAGGTAACTAAATACCCCTCCTCTGAATCTAGTGAGGATGAATCTGATGAGAACCTCAAGCCTAGCTACTCTAAACTTGCTAAGATTGTTGTGAAACAACAAAAGGCTATTGAAAAGGTTCAAAACATGCTAGACAAGAGTGATGATATGTTGGGTGAAGATATGGATCGCTCTCAAACCTTGACTGAAAATCTTCAGATACTTCAGTCTAAGTTTGACAACCTTCAAGGTCATCATAACACTCTCTTGTCTGATCACGAGAAGCTTTCTTATGAATTTCTTCAAAGAAAGCAAGATCTTGAGAAGCTAAGAGTGAGTTATGAAGATCTTCAGAAGGAGCGTGATTCATTACTTGCTCAACAAATCAGCGCTACTCAGGAAGAATTTGTTCCTCCATGTTTGAAGTGCATTGAACGTGAAACTGCTAATTCTTCACCTGAATTTTCAAATGCTTCTAATGCTACAAATTCTTCATCTGTCTCTGCTATCACTAATTCCTCATCTGATGACATTGCTAGTATGACTGATGATGCAGGGCTGAAGGAATTGTACATGACAGGCATGTACAAAAGCCTCAAAGGGCATCTAATTCTTTGTGATGTGCTTAAAAAGCAGATCCTCAACAGGAACCCTAGGAAATAGGGTATTGCCTTTGAGAGGAAACTCAATGCTGATGGAACATATTGGAAGCCCGAGCAGTACCCCAAAACCTCATGGGTTGCTGCAAAGGGACCTCCAGTTGATCAATCCAATTTATCTGGCTTTACATGTGAATCTCCTCATTCTTCTGATAAGTCATTTGACTCCAACTATAAACTGTTCAAAAATCAGAATGGTGAAGTATTTGCTAGATATGTTGGCACTAACTGCAGGAACGGTTCTCCTATGAAGAAAATCTGGGTTCCCAAGAGGTGCCTTGAAAGTCTTCAGGTGAATGTCCTCATGACACCACCTGTGAAGAATAGGAACCCCAGATCAAATTCTTCATATGAACCAAATTCTTCATATGGACCCAACTCCTCATACGGACAAAATTCCTCATGTGGATCAAATTCCTCAAAAGGATCAAAGTCCTCATATGATCATCATCGTGCTAACTCCTCTGTTTCGCAGGAAAGAGCTAAGGGCTATGAATATGAGCATTATTCTTCTAACCATTATGTCCATAAGTCCTCGAAGAATTTCTCTGCTTATTCATTTTCTTATCCTAACTCCTCTTATGTGAAACGAAATGGAATGGCTTCTATGCCACCTTTCTCATATGGAGCTCGCAAAGTGATGAATTCTTTTCCACCCCTTCAGATGTGGGTGGTGAAGAAAAGGAACTAATCTCTTATACAGGGTCAGGTCTCCAGACGTACTTGAAACGTCTGAAGAATTTGCTGGAGACCTGAAAGTTGCTTGAAAGGACATAGGCTAATCATGAAGAAATGAACTTTCATTTCTCACGTCCTCATACTGTTTTATCTGTTTTACTACCTGATGAAATTGAGCTGATGATATTGATGTCATATTCTTCACTAATGAAGTATATGAGTTCGTAAGTTGCACTAATTCATCTGCAGGATGATCAACCCAAAGCCAATGAGTGGGTCCTCGATAGTGGATGTACGAATCACATGACTGGTGACAAGAATCTATTGATGGATGCTCCCTTATCACCATCGCATCTGAAGCATATCATCTTCGCTGACAAAGGCAAAAGTCAGGTATTGGGTCTAGGTAAGGTTGTGATCTCAAAGGATCGACACATGGACAAAGTCATGCTTGTCGAGTCCTTAGGATACAACCTCATGTCTGTCTCAATGCTTTGTGATATCGATATGGTTGTTGTCTTTGGCAAATATCATTGTGTTGTGATCTTGGAAGCTGACAATTCCAAAGTCTTCGAAGGCTTTAGGAGAGGACACTTGTACATTGTTGATTTCTCTACAGGACCACAATCGGCCGTATGCCTACTTGCAAAAGCTTCAGAAGGCTGGCTATGGCATCGACGACTTGGTCATGCTGGCATGAGGAATCTGCACATGCTTGCAAAGAAGAAGCATGTCATTGGCATTGAGAATGTCAAACTCCTCAAGGATCATTTATGCGGAGCCTGTGAAGCTGGAAAGATGACCAAGGCCAAACATCCAACAAAGACTATCATGACTACCACTCGACCATTTGAATTGCTTCACATGGATCTCTTTGGTCCTAATCATTATTCTGCAATTCTCAATGATGCATCTCAATATGGCTTTGTTATTGTTGATGATTATTCTCGTTACACATGGGTACACATTGTCACTTACAAACATGAGGTGCAGGAAGTCTTCAAATGATTTTCCTTGAGGGCTTCAACCAACTTTGGTGTGAAGATCAAGCACATCAGAAGTGACAATGGGACCGAGTTCAAGAATTCCGGTCTTGATGGCTATCTTGATGAACTTGGTGTTACTCATGAGTTTTCTGCTCCTTATACTCCTCATCAGAATGGCGTCGTGGAGCGCAAGAACAGAACTCTTGCTGAGATGGCTCGCACTATGCTTGATGAACACAAGACGCCTCGTCGTTTCTGGATTGATGCAATTGATACTGCATGCCACGTCATCAACAGAGTATATCTTCACAAATTCTTCAAGAAGATTGCATATGAACTCCTCACTGACAAAAAGCCCAATGTGAGTTATTTCAAAGTCTTCGGTGCAAAATGTTGGATTCGAGATCCTCATCATAGTTCTAAATTTTCACCGAAAGCACATGAGGGTTTTATGCTTGGTTACGGAAAGGACTCGCACACCTACAGAGTCTTCAACATTGTTCTTCACAAAGTTGTTGAAACTGTAGATATGCGGTTCGATGAAAATAATGGCTCACAAAGAGATCACCTACCTTCTATGATAGATGAACCAGCACCTGAGGAATCTATCAAGTTCAAGGCTACTGAGGATATCATTCCTACCGAAGAATCTGCTGACAAATTCATTCCAGAATGTGAAGAACATCGAGCTGGAGCACCTGAAGAAAATGGTGCTGAGGAAAATGGTCCTAAAGAAAATGCGGATCAAATTCCTCGACGACAACCCGCTCATCCTCGTGTTGCAAACGAAGTGCAAATTGAGAGAATCATCGATGGCATTGAAGCACCAGGTCCTCTCACACGCTCAAAAGCTTCACATTTGTCTAACTTTTGTGGGCACTTTGCTTTTGTCTCTATCACAGAGCCCACTAAGGTAGATGAAGCATTTCTGGAGCCTGAGTGTATTCAAGCTATGCAAGAAGAATTACATCAGTTCGAGCTCAACAACGTCTGGGAACTAGTCAATCGTCCAGATCCTCGCAAGCACAACATCATTGGCACAAAGTGGATCTACCACAACAAGCAAGATGAAAATAGCCTTGTGGTGAGGAATAAGGCATGGCTTGTAGCTCAGGGCTACACACAGGTTGAAGGAATTGATTTCGATGAAACTTTTGCACCTGTTGCTAGACTTGAGGCTATTCACATATTACTTGCTTATGCTAACCATCATAATATCACTTTATATCAAATGGATGTGAAAAGTGCATTCCTCAATGGTAAGCTTAAGGAAGAAGTATATGTTGCTCAACCCCAAGGTTTTGAAGATCTGAAACATCCTGACAAAGTCTTCAGACTCAATAAGGCCCTGTATGGCCTCAAGCAGGCCCCTCGGGCGTGGTATGATACTTTGAAGGAATTCCTCATGAAGAAAGGCTTCAAACCCGATTCACTCAACCCAACTCTTTTCAATAAGTCTTATGATGATGAATTGTTTGTGTGCCAAATATATGTTGATGATATTATCTTTGGCTGTACTGACCAACGTTATAGTGATGAATTTGCCTATATGATGAGTGAAGAATATCAAATGTCTATGATGGGAGAATTGAAATTCTTTTTAGGTCTTCAAATTCGTCAACAGCGCAATGGCATTTTCATATCTCAGGAGAAATACCTCAAAGATGTATTGAGGAAATTTGGCATGCAAGATTGCAAAGGGGTCAAAATTCCAATGCCCACAAGTGACCATCTATGCACTGATGAAAATGGTATCAACTTCGATCAAAAGGTATACCGCTCCATGATTGGCTCTTTATTGTACCTATGTGCATCCAGGCTAGATATTATGCTTAGTGTTTGCATGTGTGCCCGATTTCAAGCTACACCAAAGGAATCACACCATAAGGCTGTGAAGCATATTCTTCGATATCTAGCTCACACACCAACACTTGGATTATGGTACCCCAAGGGCTCGGCTTTTGATCTCATCAGATATTCAGACTCTGACTATGCTGGTGATCATGTGGACCGCAAGTCAACATCTGGCACATGCCATTTCCTCGGACGATCTTTGGTCTGTTGGTCCTCGAAGAAACAGAATTGCGTATCACTATCTACAGCTGAAGCTGAGTACATTGCTGCTGGTTCTTGTTGTGCTCAATTGCTGTAGATGGAGCAAACTCTCAAGGACTACGGTGTCAACATGAAGAATGTGCCTCTCTACTGTGACAATGAGAGTGCAATCAAGATTGTTCACAACCCAGTTTAGCACTCGAAGACAAAGCACATCCAGATTCATCATCATTTTCTTCGTGATCATGTGTGGAAGGGCGACATCTCTATTGAGCATGTACGTATTGAAGAACAGCTAGCCGATATCTTCACTAAGCCCTTGGATGAGAAGAGATTTAGCAAGTTGAGGTGTGAGCTAAATATCCTAGAGTCTTCGAATGTTCTTTGAAAGAGACACTCATCCTAACACTTATGCAAAATTGATGAGTTTGATGCGCAACACACAAAGTAACGTTTTTCTTCAATCAAAGAAGACTAACCCTCTAAGTGTGAAGAAATTAACGAAGAAATTGATTCTCAGAGCCCTGCGACAATTGTAGGCTGTGTTTGAAATCAGCTTTCTTATACGGTGGGTCACGCCACCACCAAAAGTTAAAAATCTTCAATTTGAGTTTTTCCTTAGTTTTTGAAATCCCTCAGCTTTTCAAATTCTTCAACCTTGCATTGTCTTCACTCTTTCCGTTGTTTATATATATATATATATATATATAGGAAAATGGGTTAGTACTCCTAGGAGTACATACTCCTACCTTTGATTCCCCCGTGCGTCTTATCTACTCCACTGCCTGTTTTGACGATAAAATTAATTTATAAACACAAATGGATAATCACGTGGTAGTTGAAACTCCCTTGAACTGCTTCCTTTATTTTAGGGGTACAAATTGACATCTTGGTCGCTGGGAAAATATCTCCTCGTCTCGATCTGCTTGGTCCAGAATGTGATCTCCGTCTAGCTGCGTCATCACCCCCGCCGACAGCTCTGCGAGACGGCGATCATCCACAGTGCTACCAAATGGACGCATTCGTTACTCGTCGTCATGTGCGACCACGTCATTCCCGTTTCTACCCAGCAGGACTCCGGCATCCAACACTCTCCAGTGACTACTACTCTCGTTAGAATTGGCTAGATCTCACACGAGGTATGCTGCACTCATCCACTAATCCCGTGTATATAATCTGATGAAAGGGTATAACCTTTTATCCTTATTTGCAAGATCAACGAGACCAAACAATGCATGAGCACTAGCTCACTAATAGGTATGAGTATAATCGTTGGTGCAAACTCAGGTGGTACCTGTTAATAGCTTTGTTAATCTTTGATCTTATACATGTATGCATTCTCTTACAGCGATGACTCCGGACAGACAGTCACAGTACTCCGTTTTGGACGACGGGCGGCAATGGCGATGAGATGCCACTGTGTTCACCTCGTCCCGTGATCATCTGCACCTCCACTCCCAATCACGCGCGTGCTGGTTGTTTCTTCCTCAGATACGAAGATACGCAATAGTGATCAAAACGCTCTTAACGGAGGAAGTACATCTATATATGAATTCAGCGTGTCCTGCAGAAATAATAATTCAACGTATCAATCTCATCCTTACTATGTACTAGTTTTTTTCTTCCTAATTTGAGAATTTCTACATGCATGCAGTGTAGATGGTGGCGACGTAAGGGTATCCACGGCGGCACGGTCATCGTGAAGCGGCAATCTATTGCAGTCCAACCGATTGGCGTCGGCTAAAGTACATATGAATTTGGATGCATATACACCTATGAGCCAAAGCCAATTTCCGTAAGAGGATGTATATACCTAAAAGATAGCTACATCATCATGCATTGTATAGATGGCACTGCCTAGTACGTAGTATATAGAAAAATAACTAAGAAGACTCTCGGCATCTACATTTGGATCTCTACCTGACGATATATGTGTATATACTCCCACCTAAGATTCTTATACCTCTATTTCTCCAAACATGCACCCTCGTTCTTGGATGTATATATACCTTTTTTTATTATGCATAGACATACTCTCACTGTTTAAATAAGTATATCCATGCAAAAAAAAGAGAGTATATACTTCTGCTAAAAAGGTAATCTTGAGATTGCAAAATAGTATATGCTCCTTCGTGAAAAAGGAAGGTGCATGTCCCTATAATAAGCTATCAATATATGTTGTTATAAAATACTACTCCTGCTAAAACAGTATATACTCCTGCTAAAAAGGTACTCTTATGATTGCAAAAAGGTATATACTTTGCAAAACAGGAAGTTACATGTCCCTTTAATTACATATCGGTATATGTTGTTACAAAATTCAGTACATATTGCCTTAAAAATCCAGTATATACTCAAAATTCAGTGCATATGTATTTGTATTATGAGCAGTATATAACTAGCTCATTGGATTTAAAATCATATGTAAACATGGCCTCAGATGAAATTAATAGTTCATATAATTCCAGAAAGGTTGTATTGTATTATCCCGTTTAAAAAACAGTATATACATTTCCCCCGCAGAAAAAGCAGTATACATACCCCTATTAAAAAGCAATTTATTCCTATTTTAAAAATCAGTATATACCCAATATGTACTGCCATTTTTTTGCATGAGTCACTTCTTAAGCCTAGCATACGCTTCATGATATTGAGCAACACAAAGCATGTGTATATATACATACTCCTTAATATTGCTCTCAAGCTGGTGTAGCATAGACTTCATCTAATGAGAAAAAAAGAGAGGCGTGTGTTATACCCTACACGCCTACACGCGCACACGGCCCCTTTATTGTAGGATCAATTAGTTGCATGGCAGTCGTTCCATGCAGTACCGTCATGCACGCACAAGCAATTAATCCTTTTTCATCGGTTGGTTTTTGGGCATATCCAATCGGAACAGCCGTTGGGCAGTGGGAGTATGTACCCTTGGGAGTACAAAATAGGAGTCCTATATATATATATATATATATATATATATATATATATATATATATATATATATATATATATACAGACGGTCTATTCTGCTAATATTAGCAGAATAACTATTCTGCACACCACTTCGGCACTGCACGCTCAACAGAAGCGCACTGCATCATTTTGACGATGAGCACTGCAATAGAGACTAGTGAACTTCGTGTCGAAAAAAAATTGCACGCGGTGTTTTTTCGGTACTGTTTTCGCTCTAATTTTTTAGCCGTTTATCATAATGAGGCGTGTAATATACCATTGAAAAGCTATGAATTAGGCGCAACTTCGACATGTTGAACACTTTTCGAGATTCCACACGGTTTAAGAGCAGTTTTGAAAATAGTGCGGCGGATGACGAGTGGCAGCGAGCGTTTTTTCGCGTTTTTTTCTAAACCGCTTGTCGGAATGAAGCAAATGTTACGTCGTTGGATAGATATCGTCGAGGCGCATCTTTTTCATAGATAAATCTTTCTCTAACTCGTTACGGTTTAAGAGCAGTTTCAAATTTACTAAATCACGGAATTCTGTTTTTTAAATTTTTTCAAATTTTCGGCACTGTTTTCGCTCCAGTTTTTGAACCGTTTGTCAAAACGAGGCGTGTGATACGCCGTTGGAAAGCTACGAACGAGGCGCAACTTTCATATGTTGCAATGGTTTTGAGATTCCTTACGGTTTTGACTTAATTTTGAAAATCGTGTGGCGGACGATGAGTGGCAGCGGCCGTTTTTTGCGAAATATTTACAAACCACTGGTCGGAATGATTCAAACGATACTCCGTTGGAAAGATATCGACGAGGCACAACTTTTTCATGTAGAACACTCTCTCTAATTCTTTACGGTTTAAGAGGAATTTCAAATTTACCGAAATGCGAGCACTCTGTTTTTCGCGACACCCAAATCGACATGGGTACTTCATCCGACTGAAAACCGCACTGCATCGAACGAAAAACCGTACTTCATCAGACCGACAAGTGCACTGCATGGTTCCTTTTTTGTGGAACGTATTTTTTCCCAAACAAGGTGAAGTGCACTTCATGCCGAGTGTGGGTGAGCCGCAATACTATGAAAAGTGAACCTCAAGACTACCGTAAACGGGCTGCAACACTACCGAAAATGAACCGCTTGAGTTTTTTACAAAATCATTTTTTTTACGTGCGTAGACAGAGCGAGTGGACCGCATGGACTGAACGAGTGAACTACATATAATGAAAAGCGAGCTTCTTTGAGATATATATTTTTCCTTTTTACCAAGCAAACCACGGAGGAGTATTATAACAAACTGCATGAGACAACAAAGTGAGCTTCAAAGCCACATCTAAAGTGCTGCACCATTGTTGTCGGTGAGCAGAAACAAAATAATTTGACGAGAACTGCACCATTTTTTTCCTAGTGCACTGCATGACTAAGTATAAAACTAACAACGATTTTGCAAGTATTGCACCACTTTTTAAGAGTGCACTGCATAGCTAAGTATGAAACTAACGACCGGATAGGGTCATGCAATTTTTTCTGAAAATGGAAAAACAATAAACTTTACACAACAGCCACCAGCAACCCACGCGCCGTGTGCTGCATACACACACGCGCCGTGTGCTGCATACACACACGCGCTATACTACATGGGCGTGCCAACGGACATAGAAAATTGGCACTGGAGCACCGCCAATAGTTTACTGCAGTGCACAATGCACAAACACTTCATAAATGCAAACGCAAATAAACTACACCAGCATATACACCCATTTTATATTAAAAAAATACACCCATTGTTTGTACTATACACATACACACTTCACTGCAAAACTGAATGGCCCTTGCATCCGCACTGCAGCGTCACATGCCTTAAACCGAACTCCCACGCGTCGGGAACTGCACGCCGTCATGCCCTCGTATGCCTACGAACTCGATGACCACAAGTAACCTGCAACGATATTTCATCTGCACTGCTCGCCGTCAATGGGAGGACAAGACATAGAGGAGCAGAGGGACGTAGCCTCCACACCCAAATGTGCCGCTTCGTGATGCCTTGATCTGCACTGGATGTGTAGCCACAGTGCACTGCACCACCGCTCGCGGGCTGCTCCAGCGATGGAGAATGGGAGGTGGAAGAGGGGGGCATAGGTCCAACTCACCGGCGGCAATACGTCGGCCGGACGCCTGGGACACCCCAATCCTCACCCAACTACCTGGATCGGCCGGGGCGACGCCGGCAAGCAGAAGATCGGTCGGGGAGCAGACGCTCAAGGCCGATGGTTGCGGTGCCGTGGCCGACGACGAGTGAGGGCGCCGCTGGTTGACGAAGTGATGATGCCGGTCGTGGTTTGGACAGGAGCGCGGCAACGCCTTACCACCGCTGTCGTGTCCCTGATCTTGCGCTGAGGTGTGCCCCCTCGATCTGTCCCTGGGTAAGAGGAGGGCAATGGCCCGCCGAATCCGACAGCGCAGGGGTCAGATCCGTTGGCTGGTTGCCACGGGCTAGAAGCTGCGTGAGGGGGCGGTGCAGCGGGCGGTTGGAGAACATGGGGTCGTCGGGGGAAGGAGGTTCGGGGATTTGGGGATCGAGAGTAGAAGAAGGAGGTTCGGGGACTCGTGGACCATGCCGACGGTCATACAGGGAACGGGCGACGGGAAGCCAGGTCGATAGCAATGCAGGG
This sequence comes from Triticum dicoccoides, assembly GCF_002162155.2. Classification (NCBI taxonomy): domain Eukaryota; kingdom Viridiplantae; phylum Streptophyta; class Magnoliopsida; order Poales; family Poaceae; genus Triticum; species Triticum dicoccoides. The sequence continues at coordinate 583,048,507 of NC_041391.1, read as the reverse complement.
CAGGGACGGCGCCAGCCCAGACCGGCAGTGGGGTGGGTCGCCGGCCGGCCGGCAGGTGCGGTGCCGGCGAGGGAATAAGTCGGACGGGGGTGGGCGGCGCCCATCAGACGGTTGATCAGGAGGAGGGGAGGTACGTCGCCGCCGGAGGAAGAAGGTGGATCATGGGTGGGGAGGGGAGGCGCGCCGGCTGGGAGTGGGAGGAGGCAGTGGGGCGGGTGGGGGAATCGTGCGGGAGAGGTGGGGGTTGACCGGTAGAAGTTCGGGTCGTGGTCGGTTTGCTGGCTTCGGCGGTGCGTAGGTGTTAGCAGAATAACAGGAAGTGGTGTGCAGAATAAGACTCTTAAGGGTGTTATCATAATAGACCCACCCTATATATATATATATATGTGTATATATATATATATATGAGTTTATGTCCTCTACAACATTCACTTATTGCTATTTCTTCAAGTTGATTTTCTCTGCTAAGTGAATGTGATCGGACCCTTCCCCCTCTATGCTAAACTCAATCCAATCTTTTCACAAATTCTTCATGTGCGTTCTATTTGAAACTCGTTCAAAATCTTCATTGTGTCCTTGTCAGCTGAAGAATTTGCGAACGGAACTTTTAACTTATCTTATCTAAATTTTCGGTTTTGCCGCTCAAACAGTTCCGCATCCCACGATAATACTTTTCTATTCACCCATGATCTCACGATTGCCACCTCACAGTACGTGGGTGACACATGCCAAGCGAATGAGAAGGGTCAGGGGCACGTTCATCTGATTTCCTCGGGTGTACAGTTTTTCACTCCGACTATAAATACCCCCTTCCCTTCCTCACTTCGTTTTTACTCCGCTCGTTCTCACTCCTGCTCGAGCTTCTCAAACCCTAGCGCCGTCGCTACTTCAGTGTTGCCGGTGAGGAAGAGCTTCACTGCCTCGACCTCGTCGCCGCCGTACTCGCGCCGGCTGCGGATTTCTTCACTCCGCCGCCGCCGTAGCTATTTTCCTCTGCCGAGTTAGGGTGTGGAAGATCTGAACTGATGAACTTCACATCTACACTTCCCAGTTCATCGTGTTCTTCATCCAGGGTAATTAAAAGTTACTTTTACTGACCTATTTGATCCAAATATTTTCTTAAAAATCTTCAACGGTGTTTATTCTTCAAATCTTCACACACTGAACACCTCACATGTCATCTGCTCTTGATTCGTTTCTCTAAGCAACAATTTTTCTTCAAGATTCCTCAATTGTGTGGATCTTCGATCTATACAACTCTGGAACCTAAGACAAAGAATGCTTAGTTGAAATTCTTCAAGACTCATCTGGTCAAATTCCTCAAACTTATTCTTTTTAAAAAACCTTCTGAGAACGCATATGACCTCTCCAAATTCCTCGGAACTATACTCTGTTCACAAGTACTTATGTCTGCTGCTGAATCACTAGGTTCTCATCAACTTAACTCATTTGCAGCGTTCCTCGAAGAAAAGTTGCATACTTCTTCAGAAAATTCCATTGTTCATATTCCTCAGCTGAAGAAAATGGCTGATGGTAAGAAGCCACAGAAGGGTGGAAAGAGGCCTGAGGTCAATACTGCTTTCGAGATCCCTGATAACATATACAAGGATTATTGCACTCCTGATGAGGCCAAATTTGGCAAGGAGGACAAAAATCAGCGCAAGGTGCGCATACAAAGGATAGAGAGGAGATGGGCACGGGAATGGAGGGAGTACAGATATGTTACTCCCAAGTATATGAAGAAATTCGCTCTCAACCCTCCATGCCCAAGACCTCCGTTGGGTCCTGGCCAACTGGCAAATCCCACCAGCCTCAAGCGCAGTGAGGATTATCCTGATGAATGGGCAAAGCGCCAGGCCAAACTGGCCAAACAGGTAAAAGAAGTAGTGAGGAAATTTAATGAAGACTCTGCTGCTGCTGCTACAGGTGCTGAGGCCTCTGCAAGCAAGCCAAAGAAGGCCATGCCTAAGAAGCGTGCTTACAATCCAAGTGCTTCACCTGCAATGCCCTAATGGCCAAGCTCCTCAGCAATGCCCTCACGGCCAAGCTCCTCAGCAATGCCCTCATGGCCAGATTCTTCAAAGCCCTCACGGCCAACTCCTCAAACTGCTCCTCCTCCTTACAAATCTTTAGCTCTTCCGACACAGTCTTCAGCTGCTCCAACTAAATCCTCGGCACTTGTGCATCTCACCATGTGTCAAAGGACTACATGCATCTCAATTGCCTCAGGAGCATCTGGAAGTTCCTCAGTTGCACCAAATTCTTCAACTGGCCCCTCTCTGCTGAAGAAAAAGGCCACTGCTGGACGAGGCCCTCGACCAAGTCCTCACAAGAAGCAGGTCGCCTTTCAAGTGCCATCTGATGATGATGAGGCTGATGATGAAGAACTCGCCAAAATCATCAAAGACAGGCAGGTCAAGGTCGCTAGAGCCAAAGGCAGCAATCTGCCAATGTTATTGGATCCAAAGTTGATCCTAGACTTCATTGATCTATGGCACAAGGACCCAAACACGCCTTTGCCGGAGATGAACCTCACTCCTGGTCAAAGTCATGTCTTGACTGCTTTCATTGGAGAAGAAAAATGGAAGTATGACCAAGCAAGGTCATTGAAGAAAGCACAATACAAGAAGCAGCGCTACCTAAAGGACAACATCCTCAATCTTTCGCTTGAACAGCTTATTGCACTGCAAGCTGAAATCAAGAAGCTCAGCGAAGAATTTGAAGCCTACAAGGCTGACTGGAAGGGCGCCAAGGTCTGATTCATCAACCTGACGAAGACATTCACTTCAAGTGCTGCTGCTCCTGTGCACATTGAAGTCACTCCTGCTGAAGCATCTGTTCAACCTACTGAAGAACATGCCAGCACCGCTGATGACAATCAGGGTGCTGAAGAAAATGAAAGTACCAGGGCTGATGACTGTATTCCAGCCGCTAATGAAATTGCCAGGGCATCCACTAGTGGTGCGCCTGAAGAAAATGATGAAGTCAGGGCAACTGCATCAGTTGTGCCTGAAGAAAATGAACCAACTCCCTCTACTCCTCCTGCATCAACACCAACGCCAGCTCCAATCCTTCCATCTGCATCAGATGTGAAGAAGACTAAGGCTGCAGAGCGTGCAACAATGAAGAAAAGGAAGGCATCAGCTTCATCAGATTCTTCAGCTCCGAAGAAGATGAAGCCTTTGACAAGTTCATTTGACAACCCAATTGATGTCGTTCATGTCTCATACATGCCATTAAAGGACCTTGTTCCTTTTGGTGAATATTATGCGATTCCAAGTAAATCAGATGAAGATATTCCTTCTGCTGCTTCGTCAGAGCAGTTGGATGAAGAAATTTAAGTAGATCCACTCCCTTCAACACTAGTTGTCTCCTCGCCTATGCCTCAGTTTACTACTGAAGAGGCCGGCGTTGAAGAAATGGCAAATGAAGATGTGGACATTGGCTGTACCACACCCGTGATGAATGATGACTTTTGGGAAAGTCAGCACCCCAACTCTCCACTGTTCACTCCACTTCAACAAATTCCTTAGTCCCTCGTTGCTACTGAAGTACAATGGGATCTGAAGAACCAAATGCAACCCCATCTGTCCATGAAGAAATTCCAGCCACTAGTGCTGAAGAAAATGTCAATGAAGAATTAATGACCCAGGCTGCAACTAAAGAAGAGCCTGAAATTCCTCAGCCTTATGGAACCTGAGATTGCGATTCCTGAGGTGGTGATGCAATTGACTGATACTCCTCACCCCAAGCCAAAGGATCCCTTCTCAAAGAAGCAAAAATTCATGGCTGATGATTTCTTCGGCGAGCATATTTTCTTCACTGAATTCAACCCATATGACTCTGCTCGTTTTAGAAGGAAGCGCTTCTGGACTGCCAGCCAGGCCAACTTCTATTCTTCATTACTTTTCAACAAAGACAAAGTCTTCGACCGCACGCATATTCCTCACGTGGATATGGAATCAATGCCTTACTTCTCTCCAGTCCTCAGAGTGATTCATGATGCAGGACTGCTCAACTTTTGCACTGACATTGTTGATTGGAATGAAGAGCTTATTCTTCAGTTCTACGCAACGCTGCACATCATAGGTGATGCTGCTGATATTAACACTTGGGTGTTGGACTGAATGACCGAGAATACTCACTATAAGGCACCGACCACTGAATTACTTCATGCCCTGCCAATCAGTCCTCCACCTGAAGGTGCTCATTGTCTGTACCAAGAACCTGAACTCACTTCTCATTGCATGGAAGTGCTAATGAAGCCTTTGAAGCCCGGTCAAGCCCCAAGGACCGAATTCCTCGTGAAGGACTTACGGTATGTGCCAAGAACAGGCTATCACATTCTGATGAAGACTTTGAGTCCTATCAAAGGCCATGACTCATCTGATGAGGACATTGTTAGCATCATGAAGAATCTGCTATTCAACATCATGCATGACATTCCTGTCAATTATCATGATTTCTTCATGAGGACTCTGGAAAATGTTGCACAATCTTCGTTTGGGCTGAAGCCTTATTCTCCTTGGATTATGAGATTCATCAGAACAAGGTCTTCACTCAACTACAAGGCTGATACACTCAACCATGGCAGCTACTTGCCCCCTATTGAAGTCCTCAAGCAGACATTTTCCTCAGCTGATGAAAAGGGCAAGGCCACTGCCATCGTTAATAAAGGCATTCGTCCATTGGATGGTCAGTTCTGCAAAGCTGCATCTTATTCCACCAATGATGACTCTGCCACTCATGATTCTGCTGCCAATGCACCCAAGTCCACTCCTCAAGCCACTACTCCTTGTGTGATGACTGAGTGTGAGCTGCTTCTTAGTCTTCACCAGAAGGTGGATCGAAACCACAAATGGGTTAAGTGTCAATTTGGTTCTATTATTCACAACATGACTTCTACACACAATGCAATGAAGAAAAACCATTACTACCTCCATGAAGTCTTCGATCGCACCTGGGCTATACTGTTACATCTATATGGTGAAGAAGATCTGAAGCAAATGGGCTTCAAGGATGATTTTGACTGGTCTATTCCTCCTCCAAAGAAATACAAGAGGGTCAAGGTTCCTCCCTTGGTAGCCAGTTCATACTCTTCATCACGCGACACAGATGAGTATGAAGACTTGGACGACACTGGGGCAGGCCCTACAATGACACACGACCCCAACAACACTGGTGCTCCTTCATCATCATGATATTCTTCAGGGGCGTTAGTCCTCATTTTCAACCCTTTTGGTCGTTCGATGACAAAGGGGGAGAAATTTGAGTTAGTCTTCAAGCGGGTCTATCTAATATGGGCATTTTTTTGCTAAGTTACAACTCTCGTTCTTTTGATGACTTTGCTGGATTGAGTTGTAAACTAAAACTCTATGGTGGCCTGATACTTTTGTTGAGTTCTTCTGCATGCTTATTCCTCATTAATGTCATTACACGCATGCTGAATTACATCAGTCACCATATTTCATCATCCATTTCAAATTCTTTATACTATATGTCAAATGCGTGTATGAGTTACAAGATATAGGGGGAGATCTCCATGATTTTTTCTCTTCAAGTGTGCATCGCTTCGAAAGCAAATTCCTCACTATGCACATCTTCAGGGGGAGTTCTTCTATATCTTGCAATCAAATTCCTCAATATCAGTATTTACACTTCATATGTTTATCCCCGTTGAAAACTTAACCTATATTGTCATCAATCACCAAAAAGGGGGAGATTGTAAGTGCATCTAGTGCCCCTTAGTGATTTTGGTGTATTGAAGACTTATAGGTTAAGGAACTGATGTGTTTGTGAGTGTACACAGGTCTATAAGTCTATGAGGAGTTTGATATTTACAGAGAAATTCGACCCCTAAAAATGAAGTTCTTCGACTGAAGACTTTGGATTTCTGAAGACTTTGAAAGTGAAGAAATTGGTGTGACCTTGAAGACTTAGCAATCATTCGAGGAACATGAAGCGTGAAGACTTTTTTTTCGTAGTTTCATTTTCTCTTTCTTGAGTCATAGGAAACACCATACTATTAAAGGGGGTCGAGGAAAAATTTCCATGTGATGCTCAATTCAAAATCCTACACCTACCAATCCCTTCGAGTGAAGCCACTGGAAATCTCATACAGTTCAGTCATATTCTTCAGTGACAGAGACGAAGTTCTTCTGGTCTCTGAGGAATTTGTTCTGACTGAGGAGTTAGGAATTCGCTAGTGCGGATTGCCTACACAGTGAGGAACATGATAGCCCTGAGGAATTTGAGAGTCTAAATTGCGACCGTTGCTGTGCTACGTGCCAGCTATCCCAAAACATCTACCCACCTAACGGTCATATCATTGAAGTGCATTTATGTCTTATCATGTCGGGCTGCTCCCTAGGTTATAAATAGTCGCCCCCTACAACCACTAGTTGGTTGGCTGCTCCGAGAGAAACTGACACTTGTCATTTGAGAGCAACCCATCCTCCGAGGACTTTGAGCAAAAATAATCAAGTGTGGAAAACCCAAACCCAAACATCTTCAAACCCAAAGTGATTGAGCATCACTGAAGAGATTGATCCTGCATGGATCTAACGCTTGTTTCCTTTGAAGACTGTGCTTCTTCCAGACGGTTAGGCGTCAAGGTCTAGAGCATCCAAGAGGAATTGTGGATCACCGAGTGACCGAGTTTGTGAAGGTTTCGAAGTCACCTGAAGACTTACCATGAGTGCTTGGGCGAGGTCTATGTGACTTTAGCTCAAGGAGAATACAGTGAGGACCGTGTGTTCGGGACTATGTGTCCTTTGTTTTAAATACCTAGCCGTCCAACCAGATGTACAACTGAGATAGCAGTTGAAATGGTCTACCAAATCATTGTCTTCACCAAGCTTACTGGTTCTATTTCCTCAACTCTTTCAATTCCTCATTTCACTTGTTGTGTGCTTGTTCATATCTGTTTAAAGACTTTGATTGAAGACTTTCTCATTTTTCTCAGTTCAATTTCTTCAGTCTATCCGTCTTCATCTTGTGTTATCATGTGCTTACGCTTTCTGTACTCTGTGCTTGTCTTCATTTCATCATGATGACTATGCTTGTGTTCTGCTATGTTTACTTATGACTACTTATTCCGCTGCAAGTAGTTCTCCGCTAAGGAATTTCCTCACTAGCAAATTCCTCAGTGAAGGATTCATAAAAATCTCCTATTCACCCCCCTCTAGTCGATATAACGCACTTTCATTACGCAAAGCATAATCCATTCCACCCACGAGTGATCATAGCCAAGCTGTTGCATCATCCGCCTCAGGAATTCCAATCCACTCTATCATATGCCTTGGATAGGTCAAGTTTATATGCACAAGCACTCCTGTCCGGATCCTTCTCTTGCTTAATAGAATGAATGCACTCAAAAGTGATGAACGCATTATCTGTTATGAGCCTGCCTGGTATGAAGGCACTCTGTTCCGGTGCTATGATATCATCCAGTAGCGGTCGTAGCCGGTTCACAAGACATTTAGAAATGATCTTGTAAGTGATGTTGCAAAGGCTAATAGGACGAAAGTCAGCAAGCATCTTTGGATCCTTCACCTTAGGTATCAAGACTATAGACGTCATGTTCACACCTTACGGCATGATACCTGTTTCAAAAAATAGCTTCACCACCGAGATTATCTCCTCCTTAAGTGTACCCCAATGCCGCTGAAAAAATCTCGCCGGAAAACCGTCCGGGCCTGGGGCCTTTAGAGGTCCTATCTAGAATAGCGCATCGATAATCTCTTTATCAGAGAACGGGGCACACAACTTTTCATTCATGTCATCCTCACTTTTGGTTGAAAGAGTTGGATAATCTCCTCTGGGTCAATGGCAGGGTCGGCCGTGAACATATGTTGGAAGTAATCCTTGACCATCCTCTCCATAGTCTGTTGCTCCTGTTGCCATACCTCTTGTGCATCCGTGAACCCTTTAATTCTATTCTTTCTAGCTCTCCAAACTGCCTTCCTGTGAAAGAACTTTGTGTTTCTATCCCCCTCTTTCAGCCAAGCTACCCTTGAACGTTGGAGCCATAGCATTTCCTCGCGGTATAGCAGCTCATTCATAGCATCCATCTCTTTTAGTATCTTTGCACGGTCTGCATTCATATTCATCAACTCCTCAAGGCGCGATCTGGATTTTTCTAGTTCTCTTGTGACATTGCCAAATTTCTTGCTGCTCCAGGTATGCAACTTGCCCATCAGTTTACCAAGTGCTAAGTGAACATCTCTGAGATTTCTCTTGCTGCCCTCGGCCCTCCATGCCTCCGCAACCACCTCCTCGAGTGCGGGTTCTCGCTCCCACATAATTTCATACCGTCGACAGCGCTGCGGTTTGGGCGCCATGTCATGGACGCACCGGATGAGGATCGGGCAGTGGTCGGAGTAGGGCGACACCAAATGGAGCACCGCCGCTTCCGTGAACAAGTCACGCCATGCATTAGTGACCGCTGCACGGTCCAAACGCACCTGCACGTTGGCCCGTCCACCCCTCCTGTTATCGTATGTGAAGGGGTACCCTGCAAAACCCAAATCAATCAGACCACAAGTTTCAAGTGCATCTCTGAAAATAAGCATCTGTCCTGGGGCTCTCTGGGTTTCAGATAAATGCTCATAGTCCCACATTGCTTCGTTGAAATCTCCTGCAATCATCCACGGGAGGTCACTATTACCATGTAGGCGACACAAGGAGTCCCACATGAGATGTCTGTTTTCAACTCTGGGTTCACCATACACAAAGGTAACCCGCCATTGCGAATCATCATCTGACACACGGACGTACACATCAATCCAGTTTTTATTGACTTCTTGGACTTGAACTGATACATACTCATCCCAAAATAAAGCAATACCTCCACTCATACCTTCACTACTGACTCCTTCAAAACCTGAAAGACCTAAACGAGAACGAAGACAAAACATTTTATCTCTAGGCTATCTCGTTTCACACAAAAAAACAAACTTTGGGGAATGGGCGGTCACAAGAGCCGCGAGATCACGAACTGTGCGAGGGTTCCCCGCCCCTCGACAATTCCAGCTTAAGCAATTCATTTCTCCTGACGGGGCACCACACTTGGTCCCGTCAGTTTACCGGCGGCCCCATGGCCGGTTGCCTCCTTAATCTGATCCTCCTTCCTGTTATGCAAGACCTCCTCCACATTCTCCTCTTCTTGCTTGTTATTAGGGCGGGCTGCCAGCCTTCCCTTCTTCTGCACGCCTTCACTTGGCTTGTCCATGAAAGGCACAAGGTCCTTCTCGCCGTTCACCACCTTAACTTGTTCATACACCAGCTCGCCCGGCCTCTTCCCAAGGACAGAGTCATTGTAGTCCATGGTCTCTGAAACCAAGCTCAAAGAATCCCCCGAAGCGCTAAGATCACGTAGAGCTGGGATCATATCTTTCATGCTTGGGGTGTTATCACAGATGACTAGCGGCCCAGTCTTCCTACGGGCCGGTTTCTTTGCAATTGCCTCCCCTTTCTTCCTCACTTGTTTTGGTGCCAGAACCACCCCCTTCCCAGCAGAGTTGTTTTCAAACTTTGTTGCCATTTCATTAACCTTGATCGACTCCGCTTCTCTCCCGCCAACTTCATTTGGAGGCTCGCGATTTCCTCTGCAAGTGCATTGTCCTCTTCCGGTGCCGCTTCACTCTCCTTTTCCTAAAAACCATCATTCACATCCACTCTCGGTGGGATCACATCATGAGGTTGCATCGGTGTATTATAAGAGCTCGTATTGCTAGTGGCACTCCTTGCTCCGTTATCTGCAACTCCAACACTTCCCAAGTTGAAAATTCATGTCCCTTTTGGCCCTTGACTGTCCCGGGGATGGGGTATATGCTACCCTGAACTCAAACTTTTTGAAAGGTGAGCATCTCAACGTTGAGTCATATCCCTTAGAGGCAAGCCCTCGGATCTTCTTTTCACAGACATCCTTGTCATGCCCCATGAAGCCGCAGTGGAAGCAAAAGTGTGGCACTCATTCGTATCTGATTTTAAAGGTGGTTTGCTTGGTCACTCCCTTAGCCATATATTCCAACGTCACCTCTTTTTGCAGTCTCCTATTGTATGGCAGCATCACCCGAACCCTCAAGAACTCCCTTGTTCCATGGCCCCCTTTCGGTACATCCACAATGAGTACTTCTCCCAGCGTGCTTCCCAAGGCTTGGCCGTAGGCCTTGGTCTGTTTCTTGTATGGGACATCAAACACCCTAGCCCATACTGGGACTGCGTCCAGGGTTGATTCAGATGGTCTCGCCTCATCGTCAAAAGGTTTTACCAACAGGGCATCGCCATTGAATATCCAAGGACCACCACGGGCAACAAATTGGTAGTCACCTTCAGACCCAAAAGTGATCGTGAGTAATTCTTCTCCATGGGTTTGAACTCGACACCAGTCCTCAACCACGAGACGCCCTCAAAGTGATCTGACAATGTTTTTGCAGAGGGTTTCATCTGGGATCTATTAAGCCCCATGAGCCTCCATAGAGGCGGGGCTGGCATCTCCTCATCTTCATCATCACTGAAATCGACCGCCACAAAAGCGACATCATCCACATCCACTTCACCTCCAAGCTGTGAATCTACTGTGTCCGGTAAACCATCCTCCGATTCCTTTGCATCCCAGTTACCTGCCAATGCTGAATCCTCCTCCAAACCCTCCTCCGAAGTCGCCTCGCGTGCATGCACTAACATCCCGTTGCCAGAAGGCTTCAGGTGGGCAAGAACCTCATCGGTTCTCCCGTGATCACCCCCACCTCCGGTGACGGATTGCGAACGCTGCATCTTGGGCTTCGCCAATTGTAGGTTAGGGCTACCGGCGAAGGACCGCTGACGAGGAATATGATCCCGGACCGCGGCACCCCCGCTATTAGTAGACCTGTTCCCTATCGTCTGGACTCCTAGATCGCCCCAGACGGCAACCCTAGTTGTCCTACCAAGACACGTAGACGTTGGAGACTTCGACGACGTAACCAGGAGGGACTCCCTGGCACTTGCCGATGGACTTGCGCGGTGGACTTTCGGCGGCGGGGCAGGATCGCCCATGGTCGCCACAGAAACCCTAACCCTAGCGCAGTCAGACTCGTTTGTTAAGTTCGTTCTTTCTTCCCTAATCTTTTGCGCTCTTGCTTCTATATTTCTTCAATTTATTATTACATTTTCCTAATTCTTGAAAGTTTAAAACTAAGAAGTTAATTAGCACCAAATTTGATGTTAAACGAATCTAAGAAGTGAAGTGGACCTTATATGAATTTTCTGCCGCTTTATATATTTTTCGCATAGAGAATGAAACTACTTTGAAATATTAATTGTGTTCATCGTCTTGCCTAAATCCATACCACTTGGCCAACTAATTTTGTTGATTGTCTTATTCCATTGCATCGCGGCTTTAAATTTTGTTTCCTATAAAAGTTCACCCAGGTAACTTCAAATCCTGGATCCGCTACTGAACAAGCGCACATGTACGCTCCCTAATGTTTGTGTTGGTTTTTGGTGGGCTTTTTTAAGAAGAATTTATTTATTTTTCCCACTTCTATATTAAGATACTTCCAATAAGCAACTGTTCGTGAGTTTTAAAAATATTTGTGAATTAAAAAAATGTTCGTGAATTCATCAAAAAAACACGAATTTCAAAGATGTATGTAAATTAAAAAATGCTCACAGTTTGAATTTCTTTCATGAACTCTGAAACATGTTCAAGTATTTTTTGAATGAGAATTTGAAAAACATTTCGTGATTTAAAAAAAAATCATGAATCGAAAAATATTTGTAAATATAAAAAAATCCCAAATTTATAAATTGTTCCGAATTCAAGAATTTTCACGAATTTACAAAATACTCATAAATTTAAATTGTTTCAACTTTAAAAAATGTTTGTGCACGCAATATATTTTCCCAGCATTAAAAAACACTTCCTTTCAAGTAAGAAAATAGAAAGAAGTAACTAAAAGAAAACCAAGAAAAAGGATACATAATATTTTTCACCAATTTTGGTTTTTTAGAAATTGGAAAAATGCATTTGAATGAAACCATTCCATGGATTCAAAAGATACTCATAATTTTGAAAAAGTTTACAAATAAAAAAAATATTTTTGAATTTGAAGAATATTCTACAGTAGTATTTTCTAAAATATTCTGAAACGACAAAAAATCACAAATTTAATAATTTTTCAAATTTCAAAAAATTCCCCACATTTACAAATGTTTGCATTTCTAAAAAAATGAAAAAATAACTAAAAGAAAACTGACAAAACGGATGCTGAAAAATCGAAATATGGGCCAACCCATATTCTACGTGAGGCCTTCATGCTGCTACCTTGTATCTGTACACAATTAGCCACTACATTCATCTTCTCAAAAAAAAGAGGCCACTACATTCATGTAATCTAGTACTGCCTCGTCTGGAAATACTTTGTCATTAAAATGGATAAAGGGAATGTATCTAGACGTTGATACATTCCCTTTTATCTATTTTGATGACAAATATTTCCGGACGGAGGGAGTACCTGTGAGTAATAGTGAGGGAGGCTCCTAACACGGTTCACCCAATCACCGTTACATACTTTACAAACTTTCAAACATTATGGATTTTTGTTAGGATACAAATACAACACATGTCTACCTCGCAATAAAATTTTATACCCAAATTCAAAACGCATATTAAAAAATGATAAATCGTGACGTGAATACGATCTAATGCAAACTGGGCCATGAATTCGGTCCATTTTCTTTTGTCTCAAGTCGTTGTGTTCCCAAGCGGGCGAACGAGCAGAATCCTTCCCACGAGTTTTTTCCCCGAAAATCTAGGAGCCCCCTCGAGAGGCGATTAGAGTTTCGGGGGAGACGCGGCGGCGCTCGCGGACATTTCGTCGGGGGGGCGCTACAATCTCTGGTCTGAGGGATGGCGACATCTACAGATCCAAACGGAAGCTCTGGGAGGGGGGGGGGGCGCAGTCACCCAGGGCGGCAAGGGCACGTATGGAGGAGGCCATGGGGAAGCTGGATCTAACCGAAGAGGAAGCCACGCCGCTTGTGGTTGATGATCTCGAGGAAGGAGTCCTGCAGAAGTGGTCGATCGCTGGCAAGGTTCTACATCGGAAGATTTTGCATATCCAAACCATTGCTAATGCGTTGAGGCCGGCTTGGGGAAACCCTAGGGGTCTGTTCTTCAGGCCGGTGGGTGAGAACACCTTTCTGGCTGACTTTGAGAATCACCATGATCGCGATCGCGTGCGAGAGGGGTCGCCGTGGCATGTGAGCAAACATGCTGCAGTTCTGGCGGATTTTGATGCATGCATGAGGCCGTCAGAGCTTAAGTTTGACAAGTTACAGTTATGGGCTAGAGTCCCAAATTTGCCCTTCAACTTGCAGAATGATAGGTGGGGAAAAGAAGTTGCTAAACAGATTGATCCTAATGCAACATCTGTCCACTTTGATCCAGTGGGAGGGTTCCTGAGAGCTAGGGTGATGATCAATGTCAATAAACCCTTGAGACGTTGGATTCTAATTGACTCGAAAAAGAGGGAATCGAGGGACTGGTATGATATTCAGTATGAACATGTTCCAAATTTTTGTTTCTCGTGTGGTCGTCTGGGCCATGCAGATTTATTTTGCCCTACTCCGGGCACTCGTGATGAGAAAGGGAACTTGTCGTTTAACACAAACTTACGAGCACCGGAGGACAGGAAGGTTGCTAGTTCAGGGGATGGCTCATCTAAGGAAACTCAAAATTCTGCAGCTAGTAAAAAGGATGCAGCATCGTCAAACAACAAGACTAGGGGAGAGGATGAGGTCAGCTCCCCAAAGAAGAGGCCTATTTATAAGCGGAAGGGAGGACCGCATGATGCAAAAGTTTACCGTAGGGTTGATCCACTGGCCCTACCAAGTTCTGGCAGTTTGATTATTCCAGGCGGAACTGCTACAAATATGGTGGTGTTTTCAGCCCAGAGAGTGGATGGCAGTGGTACTTCAACTAGGGATGGAGGTGCTGAAGCAAGAGAGCCAAAAAAGAAGAAACCTACCCCTCCGTCATCTGAAAATTCGGCAGCGGCTGCTGGTCAGCCCTGCCAGGAACCATGAAATGCCTAAGTTGGAACTGTCGGGGGCTTGGGAACCCCGAGGCAGTTCGAGAGCTTTGTAAATTAACGAAGCAAGAAGGGCCCGCCCTGCTATTTGTTTCAGAGACGAAGATCAGGGCTAGACGAGTTGAGATTCTGCAACGGAGTCTTGGTTTTGCGGGATGCTTTGCAGTGGATAGTGCAGGACTTAGTGGTGGAATTGGATTGTTTTGGTCAAATGAGGTGAAGGTTGAGTTAAAGAACTACAGTTCTGGACACATTGACGTTATGGTTCAGAAAGCTGATTTATCTACTCCTGAATGGAGGTTCACGGGCTTCTATGGTGCACCAAAGAAAGAAGATAGGAACCATAGTTGGCGCTGTTTGAGGATGCTGAATGATATACCGCACCAGGCATGGTTATGCCTAGGTGACTTCAATGAGACACTATTTGGTACAGAACACTTCAGCAGGGCTGCGCGACTGGAAGTGCAAATGCTTGCCTTTCGGGAAGCATTGGAAGATTGTTCCCTGCAGGATCTTGGATTCTCAGGGGTACCATACACATGGGATAACAAGCAAGGGGGGAGATGAATGTGAAAGCCCGTCTTGATCGTGGTGTAGCGAACGAGGAGTTCCTACAACGTTTTGACCCTGTGTGTGTTCGCCATATTAGTGCACTGGAATCAGATCATTGCTTCGTGTTGGTAGAGACACAACCAGTGCAACCGCACCGGGGCCCGAGACAGTTTCGATATGAAGATGTGTGGCAGTCCCACGTTGACTATGACAACTTCATTGCTGAAGCGTGGATGAGGAATCATGTCGGCCAGGGGCTTGCAGGAATCCAGGACACCTTACAGAAACTCCAAAGAGAGCTTGGTGCGTGGGGTGCCCGGGAGTTTGGGTGTCTAGAACAGAAAGTGAAGAAACTACAGTCCAAACTTGAAATTTTGAGGAAACAGTCTATCGGGAGAGGACCCAATGAGGAAGAAAAAGCCACGGTGGTGCAGCTCCGTGAGGCTTTGAGGCAAGAGGAAATATGGACGAAGCAGCATTCGCGTGTGCCGTGGCTACGGAAGGGTGACCGCAATACTGCTTATTACCATGCTCAAGCGGCGCAGCGCAAACGTATCAATAGAATCTCCAATCTTCGACGGGCGGACGGATCAGTGTGTGCGTCCGAGCAGGAGGATATGGTGGAAGTGCAGTCATTTTATCAGAACTTGTACTCCTCACAAGGACAAAACGATATGAACGAGCTGCTCCAGTTTGTCCCTGAGCGTGTAACAGGTGACATGAACATGATGCTTGATAAACCCTATGAACCGGAGGAGGTCCGTATAGCCCTATTTCAAATGTCATCATCGAAGGCCCCGGGAGTGGATGGGTTTACGACAGGCTTCTTTCAACGACACTGGAAGATCATTCAACATGATCTAGTTCCAGCTATCTTGGGTTTTCTTAATGGTGGTGAGCTTCCTTTGGGGTTTAATGACACTTCGATCACTCTTATACCCAAGGTACGCAACCCCCAGAGTATAACTCAATTCCGACCAATATCATTATGTCCGGTGCCCTACAAGATTGGGGCAAAGATGATTACTAATCGTTTAAAAGAGTTTATGGATATAGTGGTTGGCGAAGAACAAAGCGTGTTTGTCCCCGGTAGGTTGATCATTGATAATGTGGTGGTTGCTTTTGAGAGCGTCCACACAATGAGACGGAGGAACAAGGGGAAAAACTATGCGTGTGCTGTCAAGCTAGACATGATGAAGGCCTGCGACCGAGTCGAGTGGCATTACCTCGAGGCAATCATGACTAAGCTTGGGTTTAGCCAGAGTTTTGTTTCTCTCATAATGAAGTGTGTTACTTCGGTTCGGTTCACAATCAGAGTTAATGGAGAACTTCTGCCATATTTTGTTCCCTCATGTGGTTTGAGACAAGGCGATCCCGTATCTCCCTTTCTCTTTTTACTATGTGCAGAAGGGCTTACATCTTTGTTGAATTCTTATGGCTACCCGCGTATTGACAGAGGCATACGAGTGTCAGTGCGGGCACCGTGGGTGAGCCATCTGCTTTTTGCCGATGACAGTCTCATCTTCATCAGTGCAACGGAGGAGAGTGTGATCCGACTAAATGAAATCTTGGTTATTTATGCTGCTTGTTCAGGCCAGTCGGTTAATCGCGAGAAAAGTGCAGTCTTCTTTTCGCCAAACACACCAGTGGACAGGCGGCAAGATCTGAAGCTGCTACTAGGCATACAAGTCGAGGCATTTAGCGATCGCTACCTTGGGTTACCAACAGCAGTTGGGAGGATTTTCAGTGGTACTTTTGATCACATTGGGGAGCGTTCAAGGAGCAAAATGAATGGTTGGGCAGAGCGACTTCTAGCTTGCGCTGGAAGAGAGTCACTGATCAAGTCAGTAATACAAGCTATTCCAATGTTCAGTATGAGTTGCTTCCTTCTTTCAAAAAAGGTATGCAAAAGTTTAACATCTAGCATGGCTAAATTTTGGTGGAGTGGATCCCTTGATCGATGTGCGATGCATTGGTTGGCCTGAGATAAACTTGCATCTCCAAAATCCCAAGGTGGTATGGGCTTCCGGGATTTAAAATTATTTAACTTGGCGCTGCTCGGGAAACACGGATGGAGATTCATCACAAATCCGGATTCATTATGCGCCAGGGTTATAAAGGGCCGGTACTTTCCCAACGGGGATTTCTTGGAGGCCACGGTGCCGAAGACGGCCTCTGCTATTTGGCGCGCAATTGTTGCAGGCAGGAGGGCGCTTGATGTTGGGCTAATCAAAAGGGTTGGCGACGGGACTACTATCTCCATTTGGCATGATAAGTGGATCCCAGATTTACAAACTTTATCTCCTATGATTGTACCAGGAGGGACGACGCTGGGAACGGTGGACCAGCTTATTGATACAGACAACTGGTCATGGCGTAGGAGCTGGTTCGTGATGTGTTTACTGCACCCGAAGCGGATGCGATATTGAATATCCCACTACGCAGAGGTGGCGGCGATGATTTTCTTGCTTGGGCCCATGAAAGAAGCGGCATCTATTCTGTCAAGTCGGCGTACCGTGCTCTTGTGACTCAAAAGGAGCGTCTAGCTCTTGAGGAAGGGACGGTTACCGGATCCTCACAGACTGAAGAACATATGTGGAAGTCGCTATGGAAGCTCAAGGTGTTGCCGAAAGTGCGTGTGTTCTGGTGGAGGGTAGTCCGTGGCATCCTCCCTGATGAATCCACCTTGAGGTACCGTCATATCAAACCCATCAGTCGATGCAATGTTTGTCATGCAATGGATGAAGATTTAATGCACGCTCTAGTGCATTGCTCTCATGCCAAGTTGTTCTGGGAGCAGGCCTTTGCTTTGTTCGATCTCCGCAGGCCGCGCCTACACCCGGATACATGGGCCCGTGATATTATTTGTGACGGGCGTTTTTCTGATTTGGAAAGGTCTCAGATGATCTCAGTAATGTGGGCTATTTGGCACTCTAGAAATAGAGTTACTCATGATGATGATCAACTTGATCCTTTTTTATCAGTTAAGAGGATACGAGAGGACTTGGCATTACTTGATATTCCTCTTCCACATGCTTCAGTGCTGCCAGGTTTTGGGTGGACACCTCCTGAAGAGGGGGTCATCAAGATCAATACCGATGCGGCTGTGAATTTGGACTTCAATAAGGTGGGAGCTGGAGGTGTAGCATGTTCCAGCAAGGCCTTGTTGGGAGTTTGGAGTAAACCTTATATAGGGTTATCGGATCCGTTCATTGGAGAGACCATGGCTTTACGTGATGGAGTCATCTTTGCTAACTTGCGTGGCTTCTCACATGTGATCATGGAAACAGACTGCCTGAAGATAGTTAATCTCTGGAATACTCGTCATAACAGCCTTTCTGTTGTGGCTCCTTTACTCGTAGAAATTGAAGCGCTAGCTTCATCTTTTTCTTCTTTTGTTGTTCAACATGTAAACATGGCAGCCAATGTACCGGCCCATCTCTGTGCTAAACACGCAAGCACATTGTTGGTCACCGAAAGTTGGACTGGCTCAAGACCTTCCTTCCTACTCACCAGCCTTTTGGCGGATGATGCTAGGAGTGCCTTTGTTGAATAAAAGCTCTCGGATTGGGTT
>NC_041391.1:583025698-583030093 GCF_002162155.2 Triticum dicoccoides | reverse complement strand
CCATTTTTTCCCTGATTTTGTATTAGATGAGTACTCTCTGTAGATTTGATATTGTGAGAAACTGAGAATATAATGATAATTATTTCTTGATGAGTACTTGCTGCATAATTATTTCCAGTGCATGTTTAAGTTTACATGTGAAAGGATTTTGCTTGACAGGTGTTTGTGATAATGCTTGTAGGGGCTAATGTGTACAAATTGTAGTTTGAATTTCTTTCAGATGAGCAAAACTTTTAGTTTAAAGATGTTAGCAGTGAAACATGCAATGACTGACGATATATCAAAAGAAAAAGATTTAAGTTGTTTTATCTGCACCGTCTTGACCTGAAACCAAAGCTTAGCTGCAATTTGAGAGAACAGGAGCTTTTGTCTTGGTTATACTGGCGGAAATTTGTGAACACATAAGTACTAGTGGTATTGTTGGCATGGTAGATGTTCCAATTAACAGTCAGCCTAAAATATTACTCCCTCCGTCCCATAATATAAGATGTTATTACAACCAATGGTTGTAATAACATCTTATATTATGGGACGGAGGGAGTACTGTTTAAAGCGATTGTTTCTCCTTTTGCATGTCAGCTGATTGATCTTCAGGTTCCACCTTTCTTGTTATGCCATGATAGATGTACAGCTAACTAATGATTTGATTTGCTTCTTCATATTCATTTTACAGTAACTAAAAGTCTAATTCTGTCCCTTTAGAACTTGGAGTTGAAATAGGGCATCAACACTGTCAATTGCAGAGGCTTGGAGCTGCTTCGGCATCCAGTAGAGCAAACAAGAAGGTAATCTTCTGTTCCTAGCTTCTATACATATTTTTTTTTGTGAATTAAAAATATAACATATCCCCGTATTGGCGCTTTTCCAAAATGGCGAATTTACGTATCCGTATCAACGCATTTTAGCTCGCCACTTGGTATCTAACCTGGAATTGTATATATATTCCCTGTTTTGAGATAAGATAATCATGCCATCGTGAACTCTGTTTGGTGCCTTCCCTCATCTCTGATAGTTGAGGAATCAAGTAGTTCTTCAGAGTTGAGAGTTGTTGCTTTCATTCCTTCATAGTTACTCCCTCTGTCCCATAATATAAGAGCATTTTTGACACTACAAACGCTCTTATATTATGGGACAGAGGGAGTATTTCAGTAAGAGTTGTTGAATTGGTTCATCCTCTGTAAGATGAGATAATGGAATGAACTGATAGAGTTCAGAATTTCTGTTCCCATTCTTTAGTTATTTCATTGAGAGTTGTTGAATCATTACATTTCATCCTTTATGAGATGACGTTACAAGATAGACTCCTTTATATTGTATCAAATCTCTTGCGATGTTCTGAAAATAATCGATTTAAGCACGGTTTCGTATTTATATATCAAATTCTCGGTGCTTGCAGCATGATCATACTACTGTTATTTTTTATGTAAGCGCTCAATTTTCTGATGAATCTTCTATCCTCCTTTGTTTAGAGATAATATAATTAGGCAGTTATGAACTCTATTTGGTGGTTGCTCCCATCTTTGATAGTTGAGGAACTGAGTACGCCTTCAGAATTCAGAGTTGCTGTTTTCATTCTATATTTATTTCAGTAAGAGTTTGACGCATATATTTCATTCTTTGTGAGATGAAATTACGGGATGTACTCGTGTATATTGTACCGAATCTCTTGCAATGCTCTGAAAATAGTGGATTTAACTATGGTCTTGTGTATATATCAAATTCTCAGTACTTGCAGCATGAGTGTACTCCTGTTTGTTTACATTAGTGTTCAATTTCTGATGAACCTTTTGTCCTCGTTTTGTGAAGGTAAAGTCAGAAACAAATATTTCATCCTTGGAAGGACTTCTCATCTTGCAATGGAAGCCAAGTTCTTTCGGTTTCTGAAGCTTGTTGGAGTTGGCTTCAAAGCAAGGACCGAGCGTGAAGGCCGCGAGTTGTTTCTGAAACTGGGCTACAGTCATGAGGTGCAGTTCACCGCTCCACCTGCCGTCCGCGTCTTCTGCTTCAAACCCAACATAATATGCTGTACTGGCATTGACAAGCATAGAGTGCACCATTTTGCTGGAGCTGTCCGATGCAGCAAACCTCCAGAAGTGTACAAGGGGAAGGGCATACTGTACATCGACGAGGTCATAAAGCTGAAACCGGGGAAGAAGCAGCAGAAGAAGTAACACATGGGTAACCTCCCCATTTGACTTCTAGCTTGTTTAGATACCGCATCACATTTGTGGTGCCGATTTCATGTGGTTTTCTCGTGCCGGATTGTGGCTAGCCCCAGTGCCATGCTGGACTTCGTAATAATACTCTGTATGCTATGTGAATCATCTGGTGAGCATGTACTGTATGACTTGCATACCTTGGGGGCGGATCAGCACATTCAAACATTTGTGTTTTTGTTTTGGGCTGGCTAGATGCATGTAACCTACTTTCAATAGCCCAGTGTGTTTGTTGATGTCACTACTTTCTTCATATTTTCTCTATACAATATTAGCTCGTTGCTTTGTTACAATCTTTGCTCCGCGCTAAAAATCTGTGGTTCTAGATGTATGATCTGTGATAGCGGTTTTGCTGAAGCTGCTGTTTGGGGTTGAAATTGTTTTAGCTGTGAGATGAGCTTGCATCCGAGATGGAAAGAGCACACAGCAGCTTTTTAACTTATAGGACAATGCCCATGCATTGCAACGAGAGGTAAATATTTTAGTATGTTAGTTTGTGATTACCCATTCATATTAATGCGATTGTCTAAATAAATGTTTATCAAATCCCGTCAGTGATTTACCTTACAGTTTGATGGGAAGTTTGGTAAGTAAATTAAGATGAAATTGGTGCAAAAGGATGCATCACATAGCTCAAAAGAAATTAATAAGGATGCATCACATAGCTCAAAAGAAAAGAAAGGGAAAAATGATGCATCACATAGCTCAAAAGAAAAGAAAAGGAAAAATGATGCATCACTTAACTGTATGATATAACGGTGTCGTTGAGAACAGGGTGACATTGGCTAGGCATCATGCAAGGAGCATGCTAGCCCATTAGCGTTCAAGCTCTTAGTGGTGCTGGTGCTTAGAGATTTTTTCTATAGAAATCTATTTTTAAGGGCTAATCTTAGATGGTCTCGTTTTCTTTTTCGATATAATTATACCGCTCCAATAGGCTGTCTGGTAGAATGGCGCCAAAACTATGGTTGGCATTCCCTTCGGAAGAAAATGACGGTTGGCATAAGGCAACAAGGAAATATACGTTCGTAAAGATGAGTGCATGTACTACATCAAGATATCAAAAACTATCATTAAGTAAATGGTATATATTTTTGATAAATGGCACTTTTATTAACTTAAAATATACTCCCTCCATTCCACAATGTAGTGCCTATAGATTTTTGTGAAAGTCAAACTTTGCCAACTTTGACCAAGTGTATAGAGAAAACTGTCTACATCTACAATACCAAACATATACATTCTGAAAATATAACTCACAATGTATCCAATGATGTGCATTTGGTATTCTAGATGTACCTACTTTTCTCTATAAACATGGTCAAAGTTTGTAATGTTTGATTTTTGTAAAAATCTATAGGCACTACATTATGGAACGGAGGGAGTAGCATCAAGCTGATACGATCATGATGAGCAACACCAGGCCTCTACATATCAAGTAAACTGAATATATGCACTCAACGATGGATGAAACATATATTTGGAAACTTTTAATCATGTATTTGAAAAATGTTAAATGTGTATAATTATATTTTATATGTGTAAAAGAATGTACAATGTATGCAAAAAAAATTCAAAACATATATTTGAAAAATGTTAATCATGTATTTTAAAATGTGAAACGTGTATAAAAATATTTCTAATGTACATGTTGACAAGAATAAAATAAAAAGACAATAAAACCAAAAAAATGAAAAAGGCGTGAATGAAACAAAGAAAACCATCATAAATAGTGAAAAAGAGATAAAAATCACAGAAAAAGAACTCACGTCACTTCACAGTAAAGGGCCGGCCTAGCTAGCGAGATGAAGTGGATTTAACACGGTCTGGGGCTCTGTAAAGTTAATGTTTTTTTTAGAATACAGTACAAACACAAGCACTCATATATCGCATACACCCATCTCTATGAACGCACATACGCACATCCTATCACTATGAGCACCTCCAAAAGACTGAGCCGACATATCATCTTAAAATTTTATGAAGCCATCATATGCGCCTCGTAGTCGATGGGAACATCTCCTCCCACCAAATGCGCATCGCCGGAATTGCTGAAATAAATTCAAGATAAATGCGAACACCATGACTTGAACCCTGGTGGGCTGTGGATACCACTATCCACCTAACCAACCTGTAAAGTTAATGTTGACGGTCCATCGAGCGGCCTGGACGTGCTTTT
>NC_041391.1:583000960-583025231 GCF_002162155.2 Triticum dicoccoides | reverse complement strand
CGGGAGCCCGGACAATAGCCACGTAGGACTCGGACACCCACGGCCACTAAATCCCCCTCCCGGTCCCATTTTCTTTCAATCCGCCCTTCTCCCCCTTGTTTTGCATCTGCACCCTTCTCCTCCGACGCCGCCGTTGTACCTCTCCGGCCGCCACACAGGAATTGCCAGACCCCCCCGCAACCAGCACTGACGTGCCCGCTCGCCTTTTATGACGGCATCGTCAACCCAGGGCCCGTCCGTGGCCAGGTACACTCCTCCTCCCTAGTGGACGGCGTCCATGGTGGACACCACGCCGACAGGTGTTAGGTCAAATGCCATTGAGCTAATTTTCGAGCACCATGCCGTTTTTGTAGTGTATGAATGATGGTGGGGTACTCGGTCATGGAGGATGAATTGTTGTGCGATGTGTGGTTGGCCGTATCCGCAGATTTCGTAGGCAGGCATAGAAGGGGTCTCTTCTCGCCGCGCGTGCATGATTCATTTTACGCTGAAAGGATCAAGAAGAGGTGTCGGGGGGGGGGGTGTGATTAAAAACTCAACAAGCAAAAGTAGCAGTTTTTAAGTTCTTCAAGTTGAGGTTGTAGATTAGCATAATTTTAAGCATTTCCAACACACTTCAAGCAAGCATGGCAAGAGTATAAGCAGCGGAAATAGTAAAGCATGCTAGTTGCAAGAAAGTAAAGGGATGGGATTGGAAACTGTAAACGCAATGAAGACACGGAGATTTTTGGCGTGGTTCCGATAGGTGGTGCTACCGTACATCCACGTTGATGGAGACTTCAACCCATGAAGGGTAACGGTTGCGCGAGTCCATGGAGGGCTCCACCCACGAAGGGTCCATGAAGAAGCAACCTTGTCTATCCCACCATGGCCATCGCCCACGAAGGACTTGCATCACTTGGGTAGATCTTCATGAAGTAGGTGATCTCCTTGCCCTTACAAACTCCTTGGTTCAACTCCACAATCTTGACGGAGGCTCCCAAGTGACACCTAACCAATCTAGGAGACACCACTCTCCAAAAGGTAATAGATGGTGTGTTGATGATGAACTCCTTGCTCTTGTGCTTCAAATGATAGTCTCCCCAAGACTCAACTCTCTCCCACAGATTTGGCTATGGTGGAAAGATGATTTGAGTGGAAAGTAACTTGGGGAAGGCTAGAGATCAAGATTCTTGTGGTAGGACTGGAATGTCTTGGTCTCAACACATGAGTAGGTGGTTCTCTCTCTCAGAAAATGAGTAGTGGAAGTGTAGGCACAATATGATGGCTCTCTCACAAATGGAGAAGAGGGTGGAGGGGTATATATAGCCTCCACACAAAATCGAACCATTACACACTTTTTAACCCACTAGGTCAGATCGAATAGAAGAACTCGGTGAGACCGATTTAGTTCAAAATGTGAATGTTAGGAATCTCGGTGGGACCGACGAGATCAACTCGGTGGGACCGATGTGCTAGGGCTAGGGCAAAACCTCATCTCGGTGAGACCGATCGCATGAACTCGGTGAGACCGAATTCAACAATTAATCAAACAGAGAGTTGGTCAGACAAACTTGGTGGGACTGATCGCTCATTTCGGTGAGACCGAAATAATTGCAATAGGCAATAGAGAGTTTACAAGGCCATCTCGGTGAGACCGAGATCCATATCGATGTGAACGAATTGATTAGGGTTTCCGGCAGTGGCTATGTCAAGTGAACTCGGTGGCGCCGAATAGATCAAATCGGTGGGGCCGAGTTTGACTTTAGGTCTTGGACATATGTGGAAATGATAAAGTGGTTAAGGGTTTTGGAGCAATATCACTAAGCACTTTGAGCAAGTAGACCATTAAGCAACACCTCATCCCCTTTTAATAGTATTGGTTTTCCTATGGACTCAATGTGATCTTGGATCACTAAAATGAAAATGAAGAGTCTTGATCCTTTGCCAATCTTTGTCCTTAGCATTTTGAAGGGGTTCCACATCCTATTGTCCTTGCCACTCCATTGTTGAACTCATCTGAAATGTACTTGATAAAAACATTAGTCCAACAAGAGATATGTCGACATTAATTACCAAAATCACCCAGGGAGCACTTGTGCTTTCAATCTCCCCTTTTTTGGTAATTGATGACAACATACATCAAAGCTTTAGATAGATATATGAATAGCAATAGGTAAAGCTTTGGAAAGACATGTAACATGCATAGGCTCCCCCTAGATGTATGCAATCATGTAATGATGGAGTGTAAGAACATGTGAATGCATAAGCATGTCAGAGCAAGCAATGAGTTACATGTATCTTGGCTATATGCACCAGAGCAAATGATGTAGATAGAATAGGTATACCTTCATGTTCATGGATCCTTCTTGCAAACAATATGTGCAGTAGCAAGAGATCATCATGCACATGAGTGTGATGCATATACTTACCTTGTGGTCTTGAGATGGCTTATTTTTGAGTTAAAACAAGACTTTATTAATTAGAAATAATCAGTACATTGTTTGTGAGGATCGTTACAATTTCATTGATAGGCTCCTCAAACCAGTCTGAAGTCACGGAAATCTAGCTAATCTAGTGAGTTCATGAGCTACTTTGTTTGCCTCTCTATTACAATGCTCAAATCTAGTTACAATAAAATCACATGCATAGTGAAAATAGTCGTCAAATATTGCTGCCGCTGCTCCCGTTGATTGTCCTCTGTCCTGCATGGTATCAATGACCTCCATATTGTCGGAGTTGATAATTAGGCGGTTACATCCTTCCCTTTGTGCCAAAGTTAAGCCAAATTTCAGGGCTGAAGCTTCTGCCATCAGAACATCCATACAATATTCGATCTTTCCATTTCCTCCTGCAATAAACCTACCTTTGTCGTCTCTCAAGATTGCACCCATCGTCCTTGTTAGCATGTCATGATCAAAAGACGCGTTAACATTTAGTTTTACGAAGCCCCTAGGAGGGCAGTACCAACCCCCCTCTCTTATGGATGCTCTTGGACATGAAGCTTTCACAAAAATTGCTGCAAGGGCCATGATCCCCATTGATATCTGAGTTGCATTCTGAGTTGCTTCCTTATGCACCAATTTCTGTCTTTCCCACCATATATACCAAGTTGATATAGCTATCATCTCTTGTACATTTTGGAAACCCATGATTCTCAAGTCATGATCTGGGAGAAGTAAAAGATATTCCAAAATCGCCTCTCCAGCACGATCAACCTCACATGCTTTGTTAATAATCTCGTCCATCCCAAGTTTCTTCCAAACCTCCCTTGCTTTACTACATCGGAACAACATATGTTTCGTGTCTTCTAGACCCAGAGAGCAGGTAGGGCATATGGGCGAGACCTTCATGTGTCTATTAGCAAGAGTTACTCGACATGGGAGAGTGCCATGTAAAGTACACCATATAATTTTTTTTTGACTTTTGCCGGGCAAGCTAACTGCCATATCTGACACCATATAGGGTTAGGTGTAGTTCGTCCCATCCCGATAGAATATTTTAGTTTGCTTCCATATGGATGATTCCACTCCACATAGTAAGCAGATCTTACTGAAAATAACCCGTTCTTTGTATTACTCCAGGCAATGAAATCTTCCATAACATGTTGTGGTAGTGGGATTGAAAGAATACAATGTGCATCAATGGGCCACATAGTTTGTCTAATCAGGTCTTCATTCCAATTACTGGAGACATGGTCAATCAAGTCAACCACTTTTGATAACAATTGTCCCCCCTTAGGGGTCACAACTTTCTTGGTGGCACAATTTGGGATCCATGCATCTTCCCAGATATTGATGTTTTGTCCATTTCCCACTCGCCAAATATAGCCACGTTTCAGAGTGCTTATGCCCGCCCTAATGCTTTGCCAGGTGAAAGACGCCCCATGCTTTGGCTTGGAGTTCAGCAAATCACCATCAGGGTAGTACTTTGCTCTTAGAATAGTGGCACACAAGGAGTCAGGGTTATCAAGTAGACGCCAAGCCTGCTTAGCGAGTAAAGCCAGACTGAAACAGTGGATATCATGGAATCCCATTCCTCCATGGTTCTTTGGGACACACATTTTATACCAGGCCATCCAGTGCATCCTCCTCTGGTTCTCCTCATCACCCCACCAGAAATGCGCTATTGCGTCAATGATTCTTTACAGATTTTTTAGGAATTTTAAAGACCGACATTGCATAGGTGGGTATGGCTTGGATCACATCCTTGAGCGGGATCTCCTCCCCCCCCCGACAGATAGAAGTTTTTCCTTCCAACCACTGATCTTCTTAATGATACGTTCGATAAGGAACATAAAACAGTCTGTTTTATCAACCCCCACATTTGCTGGCAGACCCAAATATTTATCATTCAAAGCCTCGGTCATTATATTCAAAGTTGTACACACTTGTTCTCTCATCTCAACTCCTGTATTAGGGCTAAAGAAAATACTAGATTTTTCCACGCTAACTAGTTGTCCCGACGCCACACAATATAAATCAAGTGCTGATTTCAGGGCCGCCGCATTATCTTGGTTGGCTTTCATCAAGATGAATGAATCATCCGCAAAGAGAAGATTGGTGACAGGTGGGGCATCTCTACAAACCTTAACTCCTGATATGTTTCCGTTCTCCTCCGCATGCGTAAGCAAGGCAGTCAGCCCCTCTGTGCACAGCAGGAATAGATATGGTGACAGTGGGTCACCCTGTCTCAAACCTCTCGTCGATTTGAAGCTCTAACTTTCCTCTGCATTTATCCTTACTCTATATTCGATAGTTGATACACATTGCATAATTAATTTAACCCACTCTTGGTGGAAGCCCAATTTCAACATGATCTCCTTCAAGAAAGGTCATTCTACTCTATCATATGCTTTGTGCATGTCAAGTTTAATAGCACACAAGCCCTCTCTACCCACTTTTTTGTTCTTGATTGTGTGAAAACATTCGTAGGCACTAAAATATTATCCGTTATCATTCTTCCCGGTACAAATGCACTCTGTGTTGGACTAATTATTTCTGGTAGGAGAACCTTCAAATGGGAGGCCATCATTTTTGCAATTATCTTATAGACCACATTACATAAGCTTATTGGTCTAAACTGATTTACCTTTTCTGGAGTATTTATTTTTGGAATCATCACAATCGCCGTCTCATTCCAGCCATTTGGTATAGTACAAGTGTTGATTGCTTTCAGGACCTCCTCAATTAGGTCTTCCCCCAGCATAGGCCAGAACCTTTTATAGAAAATGGCATGGAGTCTGTCTGGCCCTGGAGCTTTCAAGTCCCCAATATCGAATAGAGCCTTACGAACATCTTCCGCGTTATAAGGGGCGAGCAGAGCCTTGTTCATCTCATTTGACACTTTCCTAGGGACATGTGAGAACACTTCCTGATTCGGATGCTGAATTTCCGACGTGAAAAGCTTTGAGAAATATTTAGTAATATGATCTTTCAAATCTTCTTCTCTTATCCAATTTCCTGACTCGTCCAAGAGTTTCTTTATATTATTTCTTTTTTTCGTGGTTGTGGAAGCGTTATGGAAGAAAGATGCATTCCGATCCCCGCGCGTCAACCAGTTTGCACACCCTCTTTGTAGCCAGAAAATTCCCTCTTGATCCAAGATATTTTCAATTAACACAATAATTTCCTTCTGACGACATTGAGATTCCATATTCAAAGGGCCCCTCCTGAGTCTCTCCAGTTCTTTTTTAGTTTTCTAATTCTCACCTTTGGTCCCTTTAGAGTTTCCCGATCCCAAGTATGTAGATCACTATGCACTGCTCTCGTACGGTCCGCAATTGAAGGTCCAACCCCCGCAAGATTTGCTTTCTCCCACGATGCCTTAACAATTTCAGTCACCATCTCTTCCTTAAACCACCGCGCCTCAAATTATTTAACACGCCCTTCCGGACGTTTAAAGATTTTTCCGTCCACAAATTCCATGTCCAGAATGATTGGGCGGTGGTCAGAGTGGACATGTTCTTCGTTGATCACCGCCGTTCTAGGGAATTTATTTGCTCATGCAATATTGCAGACTGCCCGATCAAGACGTTCACGTATGTCTCCTCTCCTCCAAGTGAATATGTCACCGGTATAGCCCATGTCATCGAGCCCGTAGTCCATTAGGCATTCACAGAACTCTCTCATCATACCAATAGGTCTTGCCATGCCACCCTACTTCTCCGAAGGGTAAAGAATTTCATTAAAATCTCCTAAAACCACCCACGGATGGTTATCTTTACTATGGAGATTGCGAATATCCTCCCAAGATAGATGGCGTTCATTCCATTTCGGGTGACCATAAAAACCGGTGAAACGCCACTGAACCATATCCTCATGCATGAAAACAATATCAATAAAATGGGGCGAGACATAGTTCAACTCGACTTTATTTGACTTGTGAAAAACTAAAATAAGGCCACCGGCCTTACCATCACTTTCCACTACAAACATAAAATCAAAACCTAGGACATGACGAAGCTCATCGGCCTTACACTTATTCAAATGAGATTCAGAAAGGAAAATTAACTCTGCCCTTGTACGCTCCTGTAGATCCAAAAGCTCACGAACTGCCGTGTTGGAGAGTATACCACGACAGTTCCATCCTAGGATTTTCATTTGGCCCGGTGGTCCTCCTCCTCGGAGGCTGCCGATGTGCCGATCTCATTTCTATCTTCGTCACCGACTCCACACCTTGCGGAGTATATTCTTCCTCCTTTTCGTCTATCTCCTTTGCTACGTGCGTAACCCCCCTCCTTGTCCTGGACTACCTCAACTCTACCAGTACACACCCATTTGGATGACGCGGTTACATCGCCATATAACATATGCTCATAGTTGTCCATCTCTTTCTCAAAATAGAACTCTAAATCACTACCCGTCAGATGAATCCCAAAAGAATGTCCCCTTTTTTCCTAATACTTTCTTGCGAGCATCCTCCGCTCTGCTTGCTCCCCCTTTCTTTTTATCTCTTTTTTTGAGCTGCCCTTTGTATGATTTTTCCCTGCACTGAATTTAAACCGCATGAAATTATTTTCTGGCTCGCTACCAGCTGTACCCATTCTTGCAGCAACAGTGTTTGTTAAAGCCTCCAGCACACCCGGCTGGAAGAGTAAACCATCAGCCACAACCCCATGATTCGGGACTAGGCTAGAAATTCCTAGCGCCAGAGAGCACTTGGGCATCGGGTCCTCCAGGAAGGACTGACCTAAGCCAGAAGTATGGTGCACCTGACCCACCTGGTCAAGCGACCCTCCATGGTGCAGGTCCTCCAAAGGCTTTTTGCCTTGCCCATCCCGCTCTCCAGAAGCAACCCGTGCACCTGCCTGGTCCTCCTGACCAAGTGACGCGCCAGCCGGATCCGACACCATGAGCCCCTGATCCCGGCCCTCCTGGCCGAGTGTCAACTTGACGGATGAGGCGACCCCTTTGTCCGAGACCGTGAGGCCTTTCACGGCAGTGGCCACCTTGACGACGTCCATTGTCTTGGCGGTGTTAATGTTGACGGTGCCTGATGAAGAATTCTTGCCGTCGCGAGGGAAGTTTCCGAAGAGTAGACCCCTCTTACTAGCGCCTTGGCTCTTCCAATATGGTTCTACACTCAGATTTCTAGGATAACTAACTACCCTCTTATCACGAGGGATTTTACAAAACCTCTCTGAAGGGTGGCCAACAATGCCACAACACTCACAGTATAGGGGAAGCTTTTCGTACTTTACATCATACTTGAACACCTTAGAACTACCTAGAGGTGTAAACTCTACAGAACTCTTTGGAAGTTCATGCAGTAAAATCTTGACACGCACCCGCAAGTATTTTTCAACAATTACATGGTTTTGGTGAGACACCTCCAACACCTCTCCAAGTTGATATTCGAGAGACCATCCTATGTTCTCAGTCTTAAGCTCGAACAGAAGATCACGTACCTGGACCCATATGGCCATGACACCAAGGTCAACCTCCGCCGGGTCACCCTTGTCGTTGAACTCGGCGAAGATGAGACCGCCACGCTTGAAGTGCCAAGGTTGCGCCTTTAGCACAAAGCGACGATCACTGTCAGCCGCGAGATTAAGGATAATTCTCCCATCCGCGTTATCCACCTCTTGGATGGTGACCACCCCTTGGTTCTTCCAGGCCGTGTTCCGGAGGTCATCGACAATCACCCTCGGGTTGACCTGGAAAGGGGAGAGAAGGCACCCCACCACAAGGAATCCGTTGACGGCCTTGCGGGTGGCCTCCATGTCGATGATGAGAGGACGACCCTCACCCCGGCCGCGCTCCAGGCTCATCTTGCCCGGCAGGTCCTGCGACCCAAGGTGGGAGGAGGAGCCGGCTTGGCCGATCGTCGGCCGGGAGCAAGAACCCCCCCAATGCATCCGTCGCCCACCCCCCAACACCCACCACAGTCCCATGAATCTTCCCCACATCACTACTCACAAGCTTACCCTATCCCGCCATGGTACAATCACGGCCACAACAAGAGTTGGATTGGACAGTGGACAGAGGTGGAGCTGGCTTAGGAGAAGATGGAGGATAGCCTCTCCCGAGTCCCCAGATATAGCAAGCAGCAAAAACTTTCCAAACAACCTCATAAACGAAATTGATGCAATTAAATGTGAATAAAAAGTCATGAAAGAGCAGTTTCCTAATATCTGTTCCAAGAAATCCTCCCTTTCCCTCAAATGACTCCCCAACTACAGGAAACAAAATTGAAGCAAACTTCAATCCCCATAGCAAACTGATTCTACAATCCTGAGAAATTAAAAAACTAGCCTTATCTACTGAACCTATCTCTGAACTACCGACTGAAATAGCGCCCTTCCCTTGCGAGATGGATCCATCTGATCCCGCGGGACACACGGTCAATCCACTACTTATATCCTTCCCAGGCCTCGATGGAATCTCACCTTCCAGCAAGGCCGCCGTCTCCTTCGCTCTTCTTCTTGACCGGATCAAAATCTGGTCCCGATCCGTCGCTCCCCGAAGGATCCGCCTTGATCTCTCCCTTATTTGCTCCCACTCCCTTCCGCTGAAGAGATCCAGCTCGTGCCCCCCTCCAGGATTCGAGTCCCTCTGCCCCGACGGATTTGCCGGTGTTGATGCCGCCGTCTCGCCCGCCATAGCCGCCAAGATCGGCAAGTCGATCGTGGGAGCCCCCGAGTTTTTTTTGTAAAGTGGCTTTGGTCTTGAGCTGGCTTTGGAAGAGATGAGCTTGAGAAAACAAGGTTATATAACACAAGAACACTCTAAATAAAGCAAGTTCAGGAAACCACAAGAGTACCAAGATTGGGATGACATGTAATGAGTTAGTACTTAGTACTCCATTTGGATATAGACATGTCCCCAAAGATTAAGGATATGCAAAGAAATCCAAAGATTTTCTTCCCTAGGATGTGAACTCTTTCTCCCCCTGAATCTGATATTGGATAATGGGAGAAGGTAGGGTAAGAGAAAATCAGAGCAAAGAAGGAAAAGAAAATCAGAGCAAGAGCCATTAAGGCAAGAAATGGTTCAAACAAATAAGTCTCAACATGTCTTTCCCCTCTTGAAGACATGTGGCTTCTCTCCTCTATTCATAAACAAGCATCTAGGGAGGCTAATATGTCTCTCTCTCCCATATGATAAGCTTTGATGTGGTCTCTCTCCCCCCCTTGCAGCAAAGTGTTTAGTTGCAAATTAGTATGGAAGTAATGGTAATGGTGGCAAAAGTAACAGTAGCAGTTTTGTAGCAATCGTAACAGTGGCAACGGATAAGTAACTTAGCAAAGATCAATGTGTGAAAAGCTCGCAGGCAATGGATCAATGATGGATAATTATGTCGGATGTAATTCATCATGCAATAGTTATAACATAGGGTGACACTAAACTAGCTCCAGTTCATCAATGTAATGTAGGCATGTATCCCGAATATAGTCATACGTGCTTATGGAAAAGAACTTGCATGGCATCTTTTGTCCTACCCTCCCATGGCAGCGAGGTCCTAGCGGAAAGTAAGGGATATTAAGGCCTCCTTTTAATAGAGTACCGAAACAAAGCATTAGCACTTACTGAATACATGAACTCCTCAAACTACGGTCATCACCGGGAAGTGTCCCGACTATTGTCACTCCAGGGTTTGCCGGATCATAACACGTAGTAGGTGACTATAACTTGCAAGATAGGATCAAGAACTCGCATATATTCATGAAAACATAATAGGTTCGGATCTGAAATCATGGCACCCGGGTCCTAGTGACAAGCATTAAGCATGGCAAAGTCATAGCAAAATCAATCTTAGAACATAATGGATACTAGGGATCCAACACTAACAGAACTAACTCGATTACATGGTAAATCTCATCCAACCCATCACCGTCCAACAAGCCTACGATGGAATTACTCACGCACGGCGGTGAGCATCATGAAATTGGTGATGGAGGATGGTTGGTGATGATGATGGCGACAGATTCCCCTCTCCAGAGCCCCGAACGGACTCCAGATTAGCCCTCCCAAGGAAGAACATGGCTTGGCGGCGACTCCGTATCGTAAAATGCGATGAATCCTTCTCTCTGATTTTTTTCTCTGAACATGAATATATAGAGTTGGAGTAGAGGTCGGTGGAGGTCCAAGGGACCCACGAGGTAGGGGGCGCGCCCTAGGGGGGCGCCCTGCACCCTCGTGGACAGGGTGTGGGCCCCCTTCTGTTGATTCTTTCGCCAATATTTTTGATTAATTCCAAAATGTGACTCTGTGAAGTTTTAGGTCATTCCGAGAACTTTTATTTCTGCACAAAAATAACACCATGGCAATTCTGCTAAAAACAGCGTCAGTCCGGGTTAGTTCCATTCAAATCATGCAAGCCAGAGTCCAAAATAAGGGCAACAGTGTTTGGAAAAGTAGATACGTTGGAGACGTATCAACTCCCCAAGCTTAAACCTTTGCTTTACCTCAAGCAATTCAGTTGACAAACTGAAAGTGATAAAGACAAACTTTTACAAACTCTGTTTGGTCTTGTTGTTACAAATATGTAAAGCCAGCATTCAAGTTTTCAGCAAAGATTATGAACTAACCATGTTCACAATAACATTTAGGTCTCATATTTACTCATATCAATGGCATAATCAACTAGCGAGCAATAATAATAAATCTCGGATGACAACACTTTCTCAAAACAATCATAATACAATATAAAAGGTGGTATCTCGCTAGCCCTTTCAGAGACCGCAAAACATAAATGCAGAGCACCCCTGAAGATCAAGAACTGACTAGACATTGTAATCCATGGTAAAAGAGATCCAGTCACAATCATACTCAATGTAAACTAATAACAATGCATACAAATGACAGTGGTGCTCTCCAACTGGTACTTTTTATAAGAGGATGATGAGTCAACATAAAAGTAAATAGATAGGCCCTTCATAGAGGGAAGCAGGGATTTGTAGAGGTGTCAGAGCTCGAGTTTTGAAACAGAGATAAATAATATTCTGAGCGGCATACTTTCATTGTCAACATAACAACCAAGAGATCTTAATATCGCCCATGCTACATACATTATAGGCGTTTCCCAAATAGAATGGTAAAGTTTATACTCCCCCACCACCAACGAGCACATTCCACGACTGGTTTGAAACAATGGGTACCGTCCAACTAAACACAATCCTGGGGGAGTTTTGTTTGTAATTATTTTGATTTGATTTGATTTGAGCATGGGACTAGGCATCCCAGTTACCGACCATTTTCTCGTGAATGATGAGCGGAGTCCACTCATCGTGAGAATAACCCACCTAGCATGGAAGATATAGATAGCCCTAGTTGATACATGAGCTATTCGAGCATAAAAAATAGAACTTCATTTGAAGATTTAGAGTTTGGCACATACAAATTTACTTGGAATGGCAGGTAAATACCGCATATAGGAAGGTATGGTGGATTCATATGGAATAACTTTGGGGTTTATGGAAGTGGATGCACAAGAAGTATTCCCGCTTAATACAAGTGAAGGCTAGAAAGAGACTAGGAAGCGACCAACTAGAGAGCGACAACAGTCATGAACATGCATTAAGATTAACCAACAATGAGTGCAAGCATGAGTCGGGTATAAATCACCATGAACATAAATATCGTGGAGGCTATGTTGATTTTGTTTCAACTACATGCTTAAACATGTGCCAAGTCAAGTCACTCGAATCATTCAAAGGAGGATACCACCCTATTATACCACATCACAACCATTTTAATAGCTTGTTGGCACGCAAGGTAAACCATTATAAACTCCTAGCTAATTAAGCATGGCATGAGTAACTATAATCTCTAATTGTCATTGCAAACATGTTTCATTCATAATGGGTTGAATCAGGAATGATGAACTAATCATATTTACAAAAACAAGATAGGTCGAGTTCATACCAGCTTTTCTCATCTCAATCATTTCATCATATATCGTCATTATTGCCTTTCACTTGCACGACCATACGGTGTGGATAATAATAATAGTGCACGTGCATTGGACTAAGCTGGAATCTACAAACATTTAATTTAAAGGAGAAGATCAACAATAATGCATATGAGAGCCACTCATCAGTTTCATCGTGGTCTTCTCCTCTCGACCCCCCAAAAAAAGAAAAGAATTTCAAAGAAAGAGAAAAACTATTTACACAGGAAAGCTCCCAACAAGCAAAAGAAGAACGAGAAATCTTTTTGGGTTTTCTTGTTTAATTACTAATATTACAAGCATGGAAAGTAAACTAGCTAAAAGCTACAACTATTTTTTTGTTTTTCTCAAGGTTTTTCAAACACACAAGAAGAAAGCAATAAAACAAAATAAACTAGCATGGATAGTACAATGAAAAAGTATGAACACTGACAATTAGAATGAGTGTATGAGCATGAATGTAATGTCGGTGAGAAATACGTACTCCCCAAGCTTATGCTTTTGGCCTAAGTTGGTCTAAGGCCACGGCTGGCCTGGCGGATATCCAAAGTTGTACTCGGGGTTGTACTGAGATGCAATAGCTACTACTTGAAGGGCTTCAGCATGGAGGCGAGCAACCTCCGTCTTCCTCTCATATTCGTTTGCCTCCTCTCTGGTTATAAAATGTCTCCCATTTTCCTAAAAGTTAAAGAGGGTAGGAGCAAGAAGAGTAACATGGTCAGCACGACATCTGTCAAAGATTAGTCGGTACTGGAGGGACTGTTTGTTCCTCTCAAGAAACTGATGGTGAACCATAGCATTATAATCTAGAAAAGCAGGTGGCAACTCAATATCATTTTCATTTATGGATACACTGAAATAATCAGCTAAACGAGTTGCATAAATTCCACCAAATAAATCTCCATCTTTAGCATTAAGATGTAACCTCTGTGCAACAATGGCCCCCAAGTTATATCGTTTATCACCTAATACCGCACTCTTGAGGACACTAAGATCTGGAACGCAAATGTGGCAAAGCTCATCCTTACCGTTAATGCATCTACCTATAAAGAGAGCAAAGTAATATTTGGCAGGAAAATGAATACTCCCTATGGTAGCTTGTGTAATATTTCTAGTTTCTCCCATAGTGATGCTAGCAAGGAAATCATTATATTCAGATTTGTGAGGTTCACTAAAGATGCCCCACTATGGGATTTTGCAAGAAGTGTTAAAATCTTCAAGGCCCATGGTATATGATTTATCATAGAGGTCAAATGCAATAATGTGAGTGTTGCGCTTAGATAAAAAGTAAAACCTCCGCACAAAGGAATCAGTGAGGTGATAGTATTGGCGGCACTTATCTGATACGAAGTCCTCAAGATCAACATTATGCACATACTCATCAAATTCATCCTTGAAGCCAGCTTGGATCATAAATTCATCTGACGGCCATTCAAAAGGCTGCACTGGAGCTTCTCTTCGTGGTTCAAGGTCCGGCTCACGTATCGCAATCCTCGGTGCCTGCTTCCTTGAAGAACCGCCTTGGTACATTTTCCTAAACATTTTTCTTCCTCTGAAAATTTCTGAAAGTTTTTAGTAACTCAAAATAAAAGTGAACCAAACTCAACAAGATTGATAGCAACTACTCCCACAAGTGCCTAGAGGCTATATCATGCATTAAAACTACTTTGGACTATATAAATTTGACATGCAAGCTCAAGAACAGGGTCACCTTAGCAACAAAAATTAGCAATAAATAAAGCACTAGAACAAAAACTAATTGGACCATTGGAGGAGTAACTTACCAAATAACAATCCCCCAAAGCAGTTTTGTGAATGGAGCTTTGAGCAAGGAGATCAAAAATGGCAGCAAAACGAGCAAGAACACGAGTATGAGCTACGGGATGATTTTTTCTGGAGGAAGACGAAGTTTGTGGGTACTGGAATAAGTGGTGGGGGGCATGTGGGGCCCACAAGGCAGGGGGCACGCCAAGGGGGTTAGGGCGCGCCCTCCACCCTCATGACCAAATGGTGGGTCCCCTCGGTGTGTTCTCAGTGCGAGAAATTCTCAAATATTCTATAAAAAACCATACTCAATTTTCAGGGCATTTGGAGAACTTTTATTTTTGGGGTATCTTTTTATTGCACGGATAATTCAAAAAACAGTCAGAAAATACTATCTTTGCTTTATTTAAACTAAATAACAGAAAGTAAAAGGAGGGTACAGAGAGTTGTGCCTTCTAACTTCATCCATCTCATGCTCATCAAAAGGAATCCACTAACAAGGTTGATCAAGTCTTGTTAACAAACTTCTTCCGAATAACATGAAACTGGAGAATTTTCGAATAACACTATGTTACCTCAACGGGGATATGCATGTCCCCAACAATAAGAATATCATATTTATTTTTGACAGTAGGAAGAGGGAATTTAAAACCTCCAATAGTAATAGTTGAAAATTTTCCAATAGAATGGATACTATGAACTTGAGGTTGTTTCTTCGGAAGTGTACCGTATGCTCATTACCATTAACATGAAAAGTGACATTGCCTTTGTTGCAATCAATAACAGCCCCTGCAGTATTCAAAAAGGGTCTACCAAGGATGATCGACATACTATCGTCCTCGGGAATATCAAGAATAACAAAGTCCATTAAAATAGTAACGTTTGCAACCACAACAGGCACATCCTCACAAATGTCGATGGGTATAGCAGTTGATTTATCGGCCATTTGCAAAGAGATTTCAGTAGGTGTCAACTTATTCAAATCAAGTCTACGATACAAAGAGAAAGGCATAACACTAACACCGGCTCCAAGATCACATAAAGCAGTTTAACATAGTTTCTTTTAATGGAGCATGGTATAGTTGGTACTCCTGGATCTCCTAGTTTCCTTGGTATTCCACCCTTAAAAGTACAATTAGCAAGCATGGTGGAAATTTCACCTTCCGGTATCTTTCTTTTATTTGTAACAATATCTTTCATATACTTAGCATAGGGATTCATTTAAGCATATCAGTCAAACGCATATGCAAGAAGATAGGTCTAATCATTTTAGCCAAGCGCTCAAAATCCTCATCATCCTTTTTCTTGGATGGCTTAGGAGGAAAAGACATGGGTTTCTGAACCATGGTTATCTTTCTTTACCATGCTTCCTATCAACAAAGTCTCTCTTATCATAACGTTGATTATTTGATTGTGGGTTATCAAGATCAACATCGGGTTCAATCTCTACATCATTGTTATTACTAGGTTGACCATCAATATGAACATCATCATTAAAATTATCACTATAGGTTCATGTTCATTACCAGATTGTGTTTCAGCATCAGAAATAGAAATATCATTGGGATTCTCAGGTGTGTCTATAACATGTTCACTAGAAGCATGCAAAGTCCTATCCTTATCCTTATTCTTTTTCTTAGAAGGACTAGGTGCATCAACATTAGTTCTTTGAGAATCTTGCTCAACTCTCTTAGGATGGCCCTCAGGATACAAAGGTTCCTGGGTCATTTTACCACCTCTAGTCATAACTCTAACATCATTATCATTGTTCTTATTATTTAACTCATTGAGCAAATCATCTTGTGCCTTAAGTACTTGTTCTACTTGAGTGTTAACCATGGAAGCATGTTTACTAATAAGCTTAAGATCACCTTTAACTCTAGACATATAATCACTCAAGTGTTCAACCATATAAGCATTACGTTTCAATTGTCTACCAAAATAAGCATTGAAGTCTTCTTGCTTAACAATAAAATTATCAAACTCATCCAAGCATTGACTAGCAAACTTAGTAGATGGGATTTCACCCTTATCAAATCTATAGAGAGAATTTACCTTTACTATGTGTGTCGGGTTATCAAGACCATGTATCTCTTCAATAGGTGGTAAATTCTTAACATCTTCAACTTTAATACATTTTTCTTTCATAGATTTCTTTGCCTCTTGCATATCTTCAGGACTGAGAAATAGAATACCCCTTTTCTTAAGAGTTGGCTTAGGAGTTGGTTCAGGAAGTGTCCAATCATTATCATTGCTCAATATATTATTCAATAGCAATTCAGCTTGCTCAACAGTTCTTTCCCTGGAAACACAACTAGCACAACTATCCAGGTGGTCTCTGGAAGCATCGGTTAGTCCATCATAAAAGATATCAAGTATTTCGTTTTTCTTGAGAGGATGATCAGGAAAAGCATTAAGTAATCGAAGAATCCACCCCCAAGCTTGTGGGAGACTCTCTTCTTCAATTTGCACAAAATTAAATATTTCCCTTAAGGCAACTTGTTTCTTATGAGCGGGAAAATATTTTGCAAAGAAGTAATAAATCATATCCTAGGGACTATGCACACAACCAGGAGCAAGAGAATTAAACCATATCTTAGCATCACCCTTTAATGAGAAAGGAAACAATTTAAGAATATAGTAATAGAGAATTTTTTCCTCATGAGTGAATAGGTGGCTATATCATTCAATTTAGTGAGATGTGCCACAACAATTTTAGATTCATAGCCATAGAAAGGATCAGATTCAACCAAAGTAATTAACTCAGGATCGACAAAGAATTCATAATCCTTATCAGTAACACAGATAGGTGAAGTAGCAAAAGCAGGGTCATATTTCATTCTAGCATTCAAAGACTTTTCTTTCAGCTTAGCAAACAGTTTCTTAAGATCATATCTATCATTGCAAGCAAGAAAGTCTCTAGAAGTTTCTTCATCCATAACATAACCCTCAGGTACAACATGTAATTCATATCTAGGGGGAGAATCTTCATCATCACTTTCATTAATATCATCAGTTTCAGTAATTTCATTCTCTCTAACCCTAGCAAGTTGTTCATCCAGAAACTCACCTAATGGCACATTATTATCAAGCAGAGAAGTAGTATTATCATAAGCATCATACATAGCAGAAGTGGCATCATCAATAACATGCGACATATTAGAATCAATAGCAGGTGTAAGTGTTGCAAGTTTACTCAAAACAGAAGGTGAATCAAGTGCGGAGCTAGATGGCAGTTCCTTACCTCCCCTCGTAGTTGAGGGCAAAATCTTGGTTCTTTGATCTTTCAAATTCCTCATAGTGATCAATAGATATAATTACCAAGTGACTTAGAGAATAGACCTATGCTCCCCGGCAACGGCGCCAGAAAAAGGTCTTGATAACCCACAAGTATAGGGGATCGCAAGCATTTTCGAGGGTAGAGTATTCAACCCAAATTTATTGATTCGACACAAGGGGAGCCAAAGAATATTCTCAAGTATTAGCAGCTGAGTTGTCAATTCAACCACACCTAAAAGACTTAATATCTGCAGCAAAGTGTTTAGTAGCAAAGTAGTATGGAAGTAATGGTAATGGTGTTAAAAGTAACATTAGCAGTTTTGTAGCAATCATAACAGTGGCAATGGAGAAGTAACTTAGCAAATATCAATATGTGAAAAGCTTGTAGGCAATGGATCGATGATGGACAATTATGTCATATGTAATTCATCATGCAACAGTTATAACATAGGGTGACACAGAACTAGCTCTAGTTCATCAATGTAATGTAGGCATGTATTCCGAATATAGTCATACATGCTTATGGA
This sequence comes from Triticum dicoccoides, assembly GCF_002162155.2. Taxonomy (NCBI): domain Eukaryota; kingdom Viridiplantae; phylum Streptophyta; class Magnoliopsida; order Poales; family Poaceae; genus Triticum; species Triticum dicoccoides. Next base: position 583,007,289 of record NC_041391.1, on the reverse strand, counting down.
AAAGAACTTGCATGACATCTTTTGTCCTACCCTCCTGTGGAAGCGGAGTCCTAGCGGAAACTAAGGGATATTAAGGCCTCCTTTTAATAGAGTACTGGACCAAAGCATTAGCACTTAGTGAATACATGAACTCCTCAAACTACAGTCATCACCGGGAAGTGTCCCAACTATTGTCACTCTAGGGTTTGCCGAATCATAACACATAGTAGGTGACTATAACTTGCAAGATAGGATCAAGAAGTCGCATATATTCATGAAAACATAATAGGTTCAGATCTGAAATCATGGCACTCGAGCCGTAGTGACAAGCGTTAAGAATGGCAAAGTCATAACAATATAAATCTTAGAACATAATGGATACTAGGGATCAAACCCTAACAAAACTAACTCGATTACATGGTAAATCTCATCCAACCCATCACCGTCTAGCAAGCCTACGATGGGATTACTCACGCACGGTGGTGAGCATCATGAAATTGGTGATGGAGGATGGTTGATGATGATGATGGCGATGGATTCCCCTCTCCAGAGCCCCAAACAGACTCCAGATCAGCCCTCCCGAGGAAGAATAGGGCTTGGCAGCTGCTCCGTATCATAAAACGCAATGAATCCTTCTATCTGTTTTTTTTCTCCCCAAACGTGAATATATAGAGTTGGAGTTGAGGTCGATGGAGGTCCGGGGGGCCCACGAGGCAGGGGGCGCCCTGCACCCCCGTGGACGGGGTGTGGGCCCCCTTTTGTTGATTCTTTTGCCAATATTTTTTATTAATTCCAAAACGTGACTCCGTGAAGTTTCAGGTCATTCTGAGAACTTTTATTTCTGCACAAAAATAACACCATGGCAATTTTGCTGAAAACAGCGTCAGTCCTGGTTAGTTCCATTCAAATCATGCAACTTAGATTCCAAAACAAGGGCAAAAGTGTTTGGAAAAGTAGATACGTTGGAGACGTATCACCCCTTTGACATCAATTTTCAAGAAGGGATCTTCTGGAGTATGAGTCAATTAGGTTCAGTCCTTGAGACACATTACAAAGCATCATGTAGATTATGATGTGAGTAGATTATGATGCGAGTAGAGGAAAAGATGTGCAAGATGCAATGGCAAAAACCTTTTCTTCAGCAATGAAATTGGTAATGCCGATCCGTTTTCATCGGTGACACCAAGTTGGCGGGGTCACAGAAGATCCTGATCGGTGCAACCGAGTTAGACCGTGTCGGTTGAACCGATGATCTATTCACAAGGGTACCTTGTATTCGGTTAAGCCGACAGGTTAGAATCAGAGAGACCAAGTTCAACACATAGTAAACATTTTGTGAACTCAACTCACTTGGCAAATAGAATCACTTAGGGATTTGCAAGGAATTAGAAAACACAAAATAAAATAGATCTAGATGAAGTTTTTTTAAAATAAAAGGAAACACAAAGACTGAAACAACAGACATGAAAATAGAAACACTAGAGAACTTCATCTAGAAGGGGTCAGTGACAAAGTCACCTATGTTAGAGTGTATTGACTTTGGAGTCAAGTGAAGTCACTTGATCATAGGTCATACTCATCGTTTAAGCTCAAAATGGGGTTACCATTTTTCGTTTAAGCATTTTATGTATTCACATCTTGTTGAATTGCTTTAACTCATGACTTGGGTCAAAGCTTCTCTAAGATGGAATGACATACTTGTGCTGTGTTGATCTTGGTCATGTAGTTGAACTTGTCTTGGAAGCTCAAGGTTGATGTAGTCCATCAAGAGTTGAGAGAATCACTTGAAGTTTAAGTTCATCTTCATACATGGGTTATTCTTGCAAGGAAGAGCACTTGTGTATCCAAAAATGACAAACATGTAACTTGATACCAAATGAAATTTGATATATATAAATTGTCAAAGGATATGTTGAGTGGGGTCATCCTTCCTTGTATTCCACAACCATATAGTAGAAACTTGGTGATGTAGAGATTGCTTAAGTTGTTAGTGGCTTGCAATCTCATGGATTAGAGCTCATCCAAGTACCTACAAGGGTTAGATTGAAGGAAATATGCCCTAGAGGCAATACTAAAGTTGTTATTTATACTTCCTTATATCATGATAAATGTTTATTATTCATGCTAGAATTGTATTAACCGGAAACTTAGTACATGTGTGAATACATAGACAAAACATAGTGTCCCTAGTATGCCTCTACTTGACTAGCTTGTTAATCAAAGCTGGTTATGTTTCCTAACCATGGACATGTGTTGTCATTTGATAAATGGGATCACATCATTAGAGAATGATGTGATGGACAAGACCCATCCGTTAGCTTAGCATTATGATCGTTACAGTTTTATTGCTACTGCTTTCTTCATGACTTATACATGTTCCTCAGACTATGAGATTATGCAACTCACGAATACCGGAGGAGCACCTTGTGTGCTATCAAACATCACAACGTAATTGAGTGATTATAAAGATGCTCTATAGGTGTCTCCGAAGGTGTTTGTTGGGTTGGCATAGATCAAGATTAGGATTTGTGTAACATCCCAAATTTTCAATTTGGAATCTTATACACTAGATCATCAATGCATATCATATTTTCTTTGCTTTTGGTTTGATCCTAGAAATTCTACGCAACTCAAGGACCCTCGGAGAGAGTTGTGGATTTCGTTATTTTCATGTTTGAGTTTTCTCGAATTTTGAAAATAGGATCATTTGATTTTATTTATTTTATCTTCAATAATTTCGAGTATAAACATATGAGAGAGGGAATAAAATGACTTTCCCAAAATTAAGAAATATTGAGGATTTAATAAAAAAATCAAATAAGGTTTATTTTGGAGTTTTTGGCTATTTTATTTGAATTAGAAAAAATTGCACGTTTTTCAAAACTGCATTTTTGGGGCCAAGAATGTTCATCTCATTCTAAATATTTTATTTAGACGATGAAAATTTATTTTGGCATTTTTAGATTTATATTATTTTTCTAGAATTTATTTTCTGTTCGGCGGAATTATTAAAAAAAAATCTCCACGCCAGATTGGGCCGAAGGCCCAGCCGAGCCAGGCCGCCCGTCCCGCGCCGCCGCCGCCGACCCGGACTCCAAGTCCGAGCCGGACTCCACCTTGCCGCCGCCACCTTGCCCCCTCCGCCAAGCTGGCCGGCACCCCCCTCCTATTTATACCGCCGCCACCCGCTGCCAAACCCGTCCTGCCCTGCCGACGAGTCCCACCGCCGCCAGAAGCCACCGCCGCCGCCGAGTCCCACCGCCGGTGCCGCCGTCGAGTCCCGCCGCCGGTGCCGCCGCCGCTTTCCGTTACCGCCGTCGCTTTTCGTCGCCGCCGCCACAGCCCCGCCACCCCACGCCGTCCCGCCGCCGCACCGGAACCCCGCCGGAGCCCCGCCGGAGCCGAGCCGAGGTAGCCGCCCCGCCGTCCCAGCTTTCTAATAAAACCAATCCGTTTTTTAGAAAACCTATATTCGTTTTTTAGATCGGTTTTTAGGGTTTATTTTATTTAGCGAGCGTTCTCCCGTTCGTTCATTTTAACAAACGAATTCGCCATTTAGTTTCAGTTTATGAACGTCCGTTCGTTAATCCGTTCGTCAGTTTTTCTTTTTCTCGGATTTTCCGCGGTTATTTTCTGATCGCGATTTCTGATCCGATCTTTGTTTTAGTTTAACTTTTCGCTCGTTTATCGGAATCAGGTGATTCAAGCGCCTGGAGTTTCTTCTCGAAACCCTCTTTCCGTTTAATCAACTCAAACAAGTTTTTTTTGCTCCTGTAAAATTTGACTTAGAACCAGATTAGTAAACGAAGCTTGTTTCTTTCGCCGTTTGATTTTTGTTGCTTCGTTCGATTTGATTCTTTTTGCCAACCGAAGTTCTTAAGTTGAAGTTTCTAGTTAGATCTCTTATTTTAGTTTTATATGTGCATTAGATGAGTACTTATTGTATGCTTGTTTGTTGTGATAGAGTATCCGGATTGCGCCGCTTGCTACTTCGAATCCCTAGGTTTAACGGATCATCAGCAAGGCAAGTAACACTTTGATCATACCCCTTTACTACCCAGTTTTATTGCATTAAATTCAATCCTCAAACAACTGCATGATTAGGATCTGATTAATATGTGGGTTTTGGGAAGTAGATGAGGTAGTACCTATTACCTATTTTATTATCAAACCCTTGGGAGTTACTTCTACGTTTGCTTATTGTCATGCTATGCTAGTAGACGTGGATTGTGTGAGTGAATCCATGACAGATGTGAGATTGTTAATTAATGGTTTATTTAAGGTGGCAACTTTAATACACATCTGGGTGGATTGAGGCACCTGGGTATTCCAGAATTGCCTGTTTTTCTTTGGACCACCACCCAGGCTCAAAGGGATCATAAGATTATTCATGCTAGAAACTTCCGTGTGCAGCCACAAGCTACTATGGGCTCTAGCATAGTTGATTAAGTCGCGTGAACTCTTATAGTGGTAGACTAGCAGATGTAGGGGAAAGTAGGTGTAACGGTCTACCCATCGTAAGGTGTAAACGCTTCTGAAAGACTATGTCTCGGTCATCCGTTTCTCAAACACCATGTAGTGCGAGAAATCCAACGGAGGAGATCGAGTCTTGTGGGGAAAAGTGCGCAAACCTCTGCAGAGTGTATAAACTAATCATGATTAGCCGTGTCCCCGGTTATGGACGTTTTGAGTATCTAGTACTTGGATTATCATGTGAATCTCATCATGTTACTTTAATTAATATTGTTGGGTTTTTAATGATGATACTTAATTGGGATTGAGAATGATGTCAACCATTCTCAATGTTTAACAACCACCATCATAGTTAAATAAAATTTATTCCTTTGCAGCAGGGAAAAATTGGATTTATGCAAAACTGTAACCATAGAGCTTTCCACCAGCCATATCATGCATGTAGTATAGCATACTTCTGTTTATTTCTCTCTATGTGTTACATTGCCAGCATATTCCATGTGCTGACCAGTTTTCGGGCTGCAACGTTCATGTTGCAGACTTTTTAGACGACGAGTAAGATGCCTTAGGATCGTGGTCCTATACTCAGTGATGCCGTTGGAGTTGATGGACTCACTTATCTTCCAAGCCTTCTGCTGTTATCGTTATTAGATGGCCTTAAGCCATATTTATTGTAATAAGTTCTCTTTTGAGACATTCGATGTAATAAGTGTGTGATTGCTACTCTGTTATAAATCCTTCAAGTACTGTGCGTGTCAGCATTACCGATACAGGGATGACACTGAAGCATAGAGATCAGACTGTTTGAGGTCTGGTCGCTACAAGATGGTATCAGAGCACACACTGACTGTAGGACACGACCACTAATCTAAAGCCCTAGATCACTACTCACTCTTCTCATTTCTGACTCCTCATCTTTTCTACTCTCTTTTAGGATGGCGGATGCAAGGAACAAGTTCACGCAACCGGATGAAGATACACCCTTTGGACGTCACCTGAAGGAAGTCACTAAGTACCTGAACATCGGAGTACCAAACTTCACCGGGACCTACATCACCACTTTACCAGAAGAGGAGCATTGGATGATTCAAGTTCAAGTTCCAGGAAGGACGTTCATGCCCGTCACTGAGCCCATAGAGTTTTCCTTTGATGCACCAACCTGGAGTTTAGGTGTAACGCCCCGGATCCGATACGCCAGGTGTCTGTCAGTTATTCACCGTTGTTGCCATGTCATTTACTTGCGTGTTGCATTTTATCATGTCATCATGTGCATTGCATTGCATACGTGTTCGTCTCATGCATCCGAGCTTTTTCCCCGTTGTCCGTTTCGCAATCCGGCACTCCTATGCCCTCCGGCGTTCCCCTTTCGTCTCTCGTTGTGAGTGAGTGTTAAACGTTCTTGGAATGGCCGGAGGCTTACCAAGCGGCCTTGGTATAGCACGGTAGACCGCCTGTCAAGTTTCGTGCCATTTGGAGGTCGTTTGGTACTCCAACGGTTAACCGGGTAACCGTGAAAGCCCCCTCTCTCTTTACAGCCCAAAACCTTTCCAAATTGGCCCAAAACCCATCTAACTCCCCTCCATGCTCTCGGTCGTTCGATCACGATCGTGTGGGCGAAAACCGCTCCTCATTTGGACTCTCCTAGCTCCCAGAAATCTATTTATAGCCCCCTCCCCCGAAATTCGCGGATCAAATCGCCTGAAACCCTAGAACCATCCCTTCCGCGCCGCCGGACATGTCCGCCCGGCGACCGGATGTGTCCGCGCCGCCGCCCCCGCTGAATCGCAGTGCGCCACGTGGCACCCGCGCCCTCCCCGCCGCTGCGGCCCGCGGAGCCCATCCGGGGCCCGCGCGGGCCCGATCCGCGCCGCCGCCGC
>NC_041391.1:582993129-583000502 GCF_002162155.2 Triticum dicoccoides | reverse complement strand
TGCGCCTCCGCGCCATGCACCGCCGACTTCGCCGCCGTCCGCCGTCGCCGGTGGCCTCCCGCTCCTCTGCCGCGCCCGGCCCGCGCCCTTCCCGCGCCGCCCGACCCGCCGGAGGTCGCCGTCGCCTCCACCCTGCCACCGGTGTCCCGTCCGCGCGGCCGCCGGCCTGGTGCGCTCCGACCGCCCGCCGCCGCCTCACCCCCGTGCCGCCTCCGCCGACCTCCCCTGCCGCGGCCGAGCTCCTCCTCGCCGGGTCCGTCGCGCCCGCGTCGCCGGCCTCCGGATCCGCGCCGCCCGGAGCTCGCCGGAGCCGCCCCGCCCCTTGCCGGAGTTATCTCCGGCCAGATCCACGAAGATGGACGAGATCCACCAGGAGTTGAACCAAACGGGATCCCCGCGTCCCGGATATCTCCGTCCCGAGTTGACTTTTCGGAGGGTATATTTTCACTAAGTCCCAGATCTGCAGTAATTTTCATGCCATGTTCATCGCATCGTATCTCTGCTTCCGTAGCTCCGTTTTGTGCGTGTAATATGTCAAATTGTTCGTCTCAACGTGTACATCATTTCATTCCATTGCATCATATTCATTTGAGGTCATCTAGATACCTGAATCATCGTTGTAAGAGTGCTTCATGATGTTTTCTGCTATCTGTTATCAGAACGAGCTCTTTTGTCATTTTTGCCATGATTGATGTGTGCAACCTATGAGGTTGATGTCTACATGTGTTTTGATCTATGCCATGTCTTCTTTACAGAGGTGCTTACCATGTATTTTTGTGATCAATGTGGTGACTAGCACAAGCATGCGAACTAGGCATCGTGATGTTGCTGATTTTAGTCCCTGTTCTGCTGTTATTTTGATGCCATGTAAACTTGATGCTACAGAGAGATCCATGCATATTTTGAGATACTTCAGTAAGGGTGTTTTGAACATGTGGTTATTGTCTATCCATTCATGCCCTTTGTTGCAATTATGGAGTAGTCTAGCATGTCATTTGAGTGCTCTACTTTTGCTTCAAAATGTTTCCTGGCAGATTGTTTACATGTTATTCAATTTGGCCAAGGTTGCTATAGTTGATCCTTGCATGCTATGGACTTGTTCTTGACTTGGTTTGTTTCACAAACATGTCTTCTTGATGATGCTATGCTTATCTTGTCATGCAATGACTTGTGGTGAGTGAATCGAGCTTGTTAAGTAGTGTACATGATGTTGCTATTTTGCTAGGCTGAATCTGTTATTTCGTGATGCCATGTAAACATGTTTCTACTAATCATTCTATGCATAATCTGGAGATGTGCTCTAAATATGTTTTGATCTACATGTAATCCTCTAACCATACATGCCCCTGGTTGCATTTATAGTTTGCTGTAGATTTTTCATATCTTGCTCCAAAGTTGCTTCATAATGTTGCTGTCAGCCTGTTTACATTAAGTTCAGTTGTTACCATGTATTTTGCTAGTGATCCATGCACCCTATGACCTTGATCTTGCCATGCTTAGCTTCACAAACATGCCTTATTACTGTTGGTTTCCTTGCCATGCCATGTATTGCTCTGTAGTGAGTGGTACAAGCTCATCTACATGCCTTCATAATTCTGTTTCTGCCATGTATGAATCTGTAATATAACTTGCTATGTTTACATGGGTGCCATCATATTTTCTGATCCTTTTTGGCTTATGGTCAGTAAGGGACTTTTGATCTATGCATTTAGTAGATTCATGCCATGCCTTTGTTTGCCATGATAATTTCCTGTAACATGTTGTTTGATAGCTCTGAACATTGCATCGTGATGTTATTTTCTGCAAAGTCTGAATTGTTATTACTTGCAATCTTACCATGTGTGTTTGAGTATGTTCTAGTGATTTCTGGAGATAGCTCAGTGTTCATGTTTTGTTGTGCTTTACCTGTACATCATGCCCATGCCTTTTGTTTTCTTGTTGAGGTACTGTATCATATTGTTTCGGTGCTTGCAATATGCCTAGTTGCTGTTTTGGACAGCTTGTCCTTTAAACTTGTATGGAGTGTATGTGTTTGAACCGTTGCTCCGTTTTGAGTGTGCTCTATATGAAACTTGCTTGATTTTGCATGTAGTTTCATATTATCATGTTGCATCCTTGTTTTGAGGTGTTTTCTTGATGTTTGGGTGCATTTTGCATCAATGCCATGTTTAACTTGTTTTGCTCATATCTTCTAGGCCGTAGCTCCGAACTAAATGAACTTTATATGTAACTTGACTAGAATCTCGTGTAGATAATCTTTGTGCATCTTAACTTGCTGTTTAACAATTTGAACATAAGGTTTATTCAGATCTGGACCAACTTCAAAATTTGCATATGAGAATTTACCGGAATTGTTATATGTTGCTTCCGGCCTCATTTTAAACTTGCCTTGATGTGTTGCTCTTGTTTGCATCATCTCTTGCCATGAGTAGCTTCATGCAGCTTTGTCATGCATCATGCTTGTTTGTGCATCATGTCATGTTCATGAGTGGTGTGTTTACCATGTTGTGTGCTTCTTCTCGATAGTTCCTATTTCGTTGCGATCGTGAGGATTCGTTCGTCTACGCTTGGTTCGTCTTCGTGGCTTCATCTTCTTCATGGACTCGTTCTTCTTCCTAGCGGGATTTCAGGCAAGATGACCGCTACCGTAGATCTCACTACTATCATTGCTATGCTAGTTGTTTCGTTCTATCGCTATGCTGCGCTACCTATCACATGTTTATCAAGCCATCCCAAATTGCCATGAACCTCTAACCTTTGACACCTTTCCTATGCAAACCGTTGTTTGGCTACGTTACCGCTTTTGCTCAGCCCCTCTTATAGCGTTGCTAGTTGCAGGTGAAGTTGAAGATTTCTCCATGGTGGACAGGATTTTGGTTGGGATATCACAATATCTCTTATATTTTTAATGCATCTATGTACTTGGTAAAGGGTGGAAGACTCGGCCTTTTGCCTGGTGTTTTGTTCCACTCTTGCCGCCCTAGTTTCCGTCATACCAGTGTTATGTTCCCGGATTTTACGTTCCTTACGCGGTCGGGTGATTTACGGGACCCCCTTGACAGTTCGCTTTGAATAAAACTCCTCCAGTAAGGCCCAACCTTGGTTTTACATTTGCCTCACCTAGCCCTTTTTCCCTTGGGAGTCGCGCTCTCGAGGGTCATCTTTATTTTATCCCCCCCGGGCCAGTGCTCGTTGTGAGTGTTGGTCCAACCTGTCAACCGCCGGTGGCCACCAGGGGCAACTCTGGGCTGGCCTACCAGAAGTTTGGACAATCCGGTGTGCCCTGAGAACGTGATATGTGCAGCTCCTATCGTGATTTGTCGGCACATCCGGGCGGCTTTGCTGGTCTTGTTTTACCATTGTCGAAATGTCTTGTAAACCGGGATTCCGAGTCTGATCGGGTCTTCCTGGGAGAAGGTCTATTCCTTCGTTGATCGCGAGAGCTTGTCATGGGCTAAGTTGGGACACCCCTGCAGGGTATAATCTTTCGAAAGCCGTGCCTGCGGTTATTGGCAGATGGGAATTTGTTAATGTCCGGTTGTAGATAACTTGACACCAGATCCGAATTAAAATGCATCAACCGCGTGTGTAGCCGTGATGGTCTCTTTTCGGCGGAGTCCGGGAGGTGAACACGGTCTTTGGGTTATGTTTGATGTAAGTAGGAGTTCAGGATCACTTCTTGATCATTGCTAGATTCACGTCCGTTCTGCTTGCTCTCTTCTCGCTCTTAATTGCGTATGTTAGCCACCATATATGCTTAGTTGCTGCTGCAGCCTCACCACTTTACCCCTTCCTTTCCCATTAAGCTTTGCTAGTCTTGATACCCACGGTAATGGGATTGCTGAGTCCTCGTGGCTCACAGATTACTACAACAACAGTTGCAGGTACAGGTTATGCGATGATCATGACGCGAGAGCGATGCTTGCTTGCGTTGAGTTCTTCTTCTGCTTCTTCGATCAGGGGATAGGTTCCAGGTCGGCAGCCTGGGCTAGCAGGGTGGATGTCGTTTGAGTTTCTGTTTGTGTTTCATCCATAGTCGGATGATGCTCTTATGTATTGTGATGTTTTATTCGTGTGGCATTGTATGCCTTATGTATGTATCCCCATCTATTATGTAATGTTGATGTAATGATATCCACCTTGCAAAAGCGTTTCAATATGCGGGTCTATCCTTGGTGGGACCTTCGAGTTCCTTTTGGATAGGGTCGCATATTGGGCGTGACAAGTTGGTATCAGAGCCTCGACTGACCCTAGGAGCCCCCTTGATTGATCGTGTAGTTTGGCCGATGTTGAATCTAGAAGAAAACTATTTTCGGAGTCTAGTTATATCGGAGAGTAGAAATTCTTTTTACTTCTCTGCCCCTTCGTCGCTCTGGTAAGGAATCTTGATGTAGGTGTTTTGAATTACTCCTCTTCCCCTTCAAATTTTTCTTTAGGATCACGCAGTTGGTTTTCCGATCGTTGTTCCTCAGCTCTTTTCATCCAGTGCATTTCTCGTCAAGTTGATTCGAGCCTCTTCGTCTTTGCAAGTTCAATCCTCAATGTCTTATTTCCCACCCGCCCTCCCCTTTTCTTCTTTGGACCGGAGTCCGTAATCGAGTATCCATCCTACTCGTGCGAAGTTTTGCTCTCTCTCCTCAATGATTTCAACCGATGTTTTCTCTTCAAGATATTCATCGATTTCCCCTGCCAAGTTGATTTTGTTTTCCCGCCCTCCCACCCTTTTCTTCCTGGAGTCTGACTCTCTATCAACCATCTGTTTCATTTATGCGGAACCTCTTCAGTCTTTCGTCAATTGTTTCAACCCGTGAATTCTCGTCTTGTTCGTCATTCTTCAGCTCTTTTCTTTCCGGTGGATTCAATTCTAATTTTCGGTAGTGATCGTATTATTTTCCTTGGATCAAGTGTTCTCCTTGCTCGTTCGCCTAGTTTATCCTTCCGGAGTAATCAAGACATCTCAGGAGATTCGTCTGTGTTCCAATTAATTCGAGGTTGTCACCTCATCCAAATATTTCAACTGTTCCGGTGCATCACCTATCTGTTCAACATCCTTTCCAACGGTGTTTTCTTTCAGCGGGCCCTAACCCACAGGTCTTTTTCCAGGATCTTACCTGACTCTTCTAATTTCCCCGGAGTTATTATAAATTCTTTTCAAGTTTGACGTATGTATGAATTTCATCAGTCAGATGCTTTTCCAAGATCGATTTAAAATCATTTCATTGTTGGTTCAACCCTTCCTCCTTTTCATTCTTCCAGAGTATCTCAGTAATTTTGGTGGTGTTTCTCGTCGTCATTTGAAGATCGCAGAAGAGCTTTTCCTCTAAATCTTGCCCGTTCTATCGAAGTTTCGTGGTTCTAGTTTTCATATCATCCTCTTGAATTATTCCATTTGTCAGATATTCTTTTCTTAATCATCCGGAGTATGTCAGAAGTTGTTTTCCTGTTTCTTTAACCGGAGGCCATTGTTCCAGAAGAATTCTTCGTCCTCAGATTTCATCTACCATTATCCAATTATCCCGGTGCTTCGTTCAAGTAATCAGCTCATTATCTCTTTGTTCTTGTGCATCTAAATCCCCTCTTGCTTATTGGTTCTTCTAATTCTTCCCGGTGATTCATTCTCTTTCATCAGTCATTTTCGAATTCTTACGGTGGTTCATTTAGATTCTTTTTCCTTGATTATCATTTTAATCCATCCGTTCTTTCGAATCCTACCGGTGGTTCATGAAGACTTTCTCAATTTTTGTGCTATCCCCCCTTAATCTTTTCAAGAAGAATAAGTAGTATGCAAAATCTATTGTTGGTCATCAATTTAATTTGATGAAGGATAAGCATACAATAAATCTTATTCTTATTTCAACTTGCGAGTAATCCTTTTCTTCGGAATTTGTTCTTAATGAATAAATTTTAGTTCCAAGTGTTCTCCATCTTTTCTTTTCCGGAGTTCAATTTTCCTCGGCTATTTTGTCGGAACCTTCATCTAAATCAACGCAAGGCTCATCTTATTCTTTCATCCTTCATTTTATCTCATCATCCTTTCGTTACCAGAGTTCTTCATGGTGGTTCTTCATGATTTAAGTCATTCTTCAAGAGTTCATCAAGATTTTGTTGGAGGAGTTTAAGTATCTTTTCTTCTTGGATCCCGAAGTGCAATTAATTCTCTGTATTCTTTTGAAGTGGAGTTTTGCATTTCTTTGTTCTTCTCAGCTATCCAATCATTTTCGTTTGTGGCCGGTTATCACCTCATGATCTTGAGATGTTACCTATAAGTCCACGACAAGCTAATTCTTTTCGTTGTTGAATTTTCTCAACAACTCCATTCAATCTTTTCTTCTCCGTGCTTTCATTCAACTCTTTTAATTCTTTCCGGAGTTTTTGTGTCATGTCTTCATCAATTGTCATTCCATCCTCTCAAGTTCATGTTCTTTTCCTTCCATTTTCAGTTGGAGTGCTGCATAAATCCTTTCAGTCTTATTCGTTTCTTATCTCGTTCTAACCAAGGTGGTTTCATAGTCTATCTGATTCCGTGAGCTTTCGATTCTCGTAATTCTCGTTGTTCCCCTCTTCTTCTCGAGTGCTCTCGATTCTTTGTTTCTTCTCTTGAGTTCTTGTTTCACCTCTTCCTCTTTCTCTTCCGTCTCGGTCCTAAGATCTCGGGACGAGATCTCTTGTTAGTAGAGGAGTGTTGTAACGCCCCGGATCCGATGCGCCAGGTGTCTACCAGTTATTCGCCGTTGTTGCCATGTCATTTGCTTGCGTGTTGCATTTTATCATGTCATCATGTGCATTGCATTGCATACGTGTTCGTCTCATGCATCCGAGCTTTTTCCCCGTTGTCCGTTTCGCAATCCGGCACTCCTATGCCCTCCGGCGTTCCCCTTTCGTCTCTCGTTGTGAGTGGGTGTTAAACATTCTCGGAATGGCCCGAGGCTTGCCAAGCGGCCTTGGTATAGCACCGGTAGACCGCCTGTCAAGTTTCGTGTCATTTGGAGGTCGTTTGGTACTCCAACGGTTAACCGGGTAACCGTAAAAGCCCCATCTCTCTTTGCAGCCCAACACCTTTCCAAATTGGCCCAAAACCCATCTAACTCCCCTCCATGCTCTCGGTCGTTCGATCACGATCGTGTGGGCGAAAACCGCTCCTCATTTGGACTCTCCTAGCTCCCAGAAATCTATTTATAGCCCCCTCCCCGGAAATTCGCGGATCAAATCGCCTGAAACCCTAGATCCATCCATTCCGCGCCGCCGGACATGTCCGTCCGGCGACCGGACGTGTCCGCGCCGCCGCCCCCGCCGAATCGCAGTGCGCCACGTGGCACCCGCGCCCTCGTCGCCGCCGCGGCTGCGGAGCCCATCCGGGGCCCGCGCGGGCCCGA
>NC_041391.1:582984132-582992611 GCF_002162155.2 Triticum dicoccoides | reverse complement strand
GCCGGACGGGTGCGCTCCGGCCGCCCGCCGCTGCCTCACCCCATGCCGCCTCCGCTGACCTCCCCTGCCGCGGCCGACCTCCTCCTCGCCGGCTCCGTTGCGCCCGTGTTGCCGGCCTCCGGATCCGCGCCGCCCGGAGCTCGCCGGAGCCGCCCCGCCCCTCGCCGGAGTTATCTCCGGCCAGATCCACGAAGATGGACGAGATCCACCAGGAGTTGAACCAAACGGGATCCCCGCGTCCCGGATATCTCCGTCCCGAGTTGACTTTTCAGAGGGTATATTTTCGCGAAGTCCCAGATCTGCAGTAATTTTCATGCCATGTTCATCGCATCGTATCTCTGCTTCTGTAGCTCCATTTTGTGCGTGTAATATGTCAAATTGTTCGTCTCAACGAGTACATCATTTCATTGCATTACATCATATTCATTTGAGGTCATCTAGATACCTGAATCATCATTGTAAGAGTGCTTCATGATGTTTTCTGCTGTCTGTTATCAGAACGAGCTCTTTTGTCATTTTTGCCATGATTGATGTGTGCATCCTATGAGGTTGATGTCTTCATGTGTTTTTAAATATGCTATGTCTTCTTTACAGAGGTGCTTACCATGTATTTTTGTGATCAATGTGGTGACTAGCACAAGAATGCAAACTAGGCATCGTGATGTTGCTGATTTTAGTCCCTGTTCTGCTGTTATTTTGATGCCATGTAAACTTGATGCTACAGAGAGATCCATGCATATTTTGAGATACTTCACTAAGGGTGTTTTTAACATGTGGTTATTGTATATCCATTCATGCCCTTTGTTGCAATTATGGAGTAGTCTAGCATGTCATTTGAGTGCTCTACTTTTGCTTCAAAATGTTTCCTGGCAGATTGCTTACATGTTATTCAATTTGGCCAAGGTTGCTATAGTTGATCCTTGCATGCTATGGACTTGTTCTTGACTTGGTTTGTTTCACAAACATGTCTTCTTGATGATTCTATGCTTATCTTGTCATGCAATGACTTGTGGTGAGTGAATCGAGCTTGTTAAGTAGTGTACATGATGTTGCTGTTTTGCTAGGCTGAATCTGTTATTTCGTGATGCCATGTAAACATGTTTCTACTAATCATTCTATGCATAATCTGGAGATGTGCTCTAAATATGTTTTGATCTACATGTAGTCCTCTAACCATATATGCCCCTTGTTGCATTTATAGCTTGCTGTAGATTGTTCATATCTTGCTCCAAAGTTGCTTCATAATGTTGTTGTCAGCCTGTTTATATTAAGTTCAGTTGTTACCATGTGTTTTGCTAGTGATCCATGCACCCTATGACCTTGCTCTTGCCATGATTAGCTTCACAAACATGCCTTATTACTGTTGGTTGCCTTGCCATGCCATGTATTGCTCTGTAGTGAGTGGTACAAGCTCATCTACATGCCTTCATAATTCTGTTTCTGCCATGTATGAATCTGTAATATAACTTGCTATGTTTACGTGGGTGCCATCATATTTTTTGATCCTTTTTGGCTTATGGTCAGTAAGGGACTTTTGATCTATGCATTTAGTAGATTCATGACATGCCTTTGTTTTCCATGATAAGTTCCTGTAACATGTTGTTTGATAGCTCTGAACATTGCATCGTGATGTTATTTTCTGCAAAGTCTGAATTGTTATTACTTGCAATCTTACCATGTGTGTTTGATTATGTTCTAGTGATTTCTGGAGATAGCTCAGTGTTCATGTTTTGTTGTGCCTTACCTGTATATCATGCCCATGCCTTCTGTTTTCTTGTTGAGGTACTTTAGCATATTGTTTTGGTGCTTGCAATATGTCTAGTTGCTGTTTTGGACAGCTTGTCCTTTAAACTTGTATGGAGTGTATGTGTTTGAACCGTTGCTCCGTTTTGAGTGTGCTCTATATGAAACTTGCTTGATTTTGCATGTAGTTTCATATTATCACGTTGCATCCTTGTTTTGAGGTGTTTTCTTGATGTTTGGGTACATTTTGCATCAATGCCATGTTTAACTTGTTTTGCTCATATCTTCTAGGCCGTAGCTCCGAACTAAATGAACTTTATATGTAACTTGACTAGAATTTCATGTAGATCATATTTGTGCATCTTAACTTGCTGTTTAACAATTTGAACATAAGGTTTATTCAGATCTGGACCAACTTCGAAATTTGCATATGAGGACTTACCGGAATTGTTATATGTTGCTTCCGGCCTCATTTTAAACTTGCCTTGATGTGTTGCTCTTGTTTGCATCATCTCTTGCCATGAGTAGCTTCATGCAGCTTTGTCATGCATCATGCTTGTTTGTGCATCATGTCATGTTCATGAGTGGTGTGTTTACCATGTTGTGTGCTTTTTCTCGATAGTTCCTGTTTCGTTGTGATCGTGAGGATTCGTTCGTCTATGCTTGGTTCGTCTTCGTGGCTTCATCTTCTTCATGGACTCGTTCTTCTTCCTAGCGGGATTTCAGGCAAGATGACCGCTACCCTGGATCTCACTACTATCATTGCTATGCTAGTTGTTTCGTTCTATCGCTATGCTGTGCTACCTATCACATGTTTATCAAGCCATCCCAAATTGCCATGAACCACTAACCTTTGACACCTTTCCTATGCAAACCGTTGTTTGGCTACGTTAGCGCTTTTGCTCAGCTCCTCTTATAGCGTTGCTAGTTGCAGGTGAAGTTGAAGATTTCTCCATGGTGGACAGGATTTTGGTTGGGATATCACAATATCTCTTATATTTTTAATGCATCTATATACTTGGTAAAGGGTGGAAGACTCGGCCTTTTGCCTGGTGTTTTGTTCCACTCTTGCCGCCCTAGTTTTCGTCATACCGGTGTTATGTTCTCGGATTTTGCGTTCCTTATGCGGTCGGGTGATTTATGGGACCCCCTTGACAGTTCGCTTTGAATAAAACTCCTCCAGCAAGGCCCAACCTTGGTTTTACATTTGCCTCACCTAGCCCTTTTTCCCTTGGGAGTCGCGCTCTCGAGGGTCATCTTTATTTTATCCCCCCGGGCCAGTGCTCGTTGTGAGTGTTGGTCCAACCTGTCAACCGCCGGTGGCCACCAGGGGCAACTCTGGGCTGGCCTACCGGAAGTTTGGACAATCCGGTGTGCCTTGAGAACGAGATATGTGCAGCTCCTATCGGGATTTGTCGGCACATCCAGGCGGCTTTGCTGGTCTTGTTTTACCATTGTCGAAATGTCTTGTAAACCGGGATTCCGAGTCTGACCGGGTCTTCCTGGGAGAAGGTCTATTCCTTCGTTGATCGTGAGAGCTTGTCATGGGCTAAGTTGGGACACCCCTGCAGGGTATAATCTTTTGAAAGCCGTGCCTGCGGTTATTGGCAGATGGGAATTTGTTAATGTCTGGTTGTAGATAACTTGACACTAGATCCGAATTAAAACGCATCAACCGCATGTGTAGCCGTGATGGTCTCTTTTCGGCGGAGTCCGGGAGGTGAACACGGTCTTTGGGTTATGTTTGACGTAAGTAGGAGTTCAGGATCACTTCTTGATCATTGCTAGATTCACGTTCGTTCTGCTTGCTCTCTTCTCGCTCTTAATTGCGTATGTTAGCCACCATATATGCATAGTCGCTGCTGCAGCCTCACCACTTTACCCCTTCCTTTCCCATTAAGCTTTGCTAGTCTTGATACCCATGGTAATGGGATTGCTGAGTCCTCGTGGCTCACAATTACTACAACAATAGTTGCAGGTACAGGTTGTGCGATGATCATGACGCGAGAGTGATGCTTGCTTGCGTTGAGTTCTTCTTCTGCTTCTTCGATCAGGGGATAGGTTCCAGGTCGGCAGCCTGGGCTAGCAGGGTGGATGTTGTTTGAGTTTCTGTTTGTGTTTCATCCGTAGTCGGATGATGCTCTTATGTATTGTGATGTTGTATTCGTGTGGCATTGTATGCCTTATGTATGTATCCCCATCTATTATGTAATGTTGATGTAATGATATCCACCTTGCAAAAGCGTTTCAATATGCGGGTCTATCCTTGGTGGGACCTTCGAGTTCCTTTTGGATAGGGTTGCATATTGGGCGTGACACTAGGAAAGAGCATGGCAGCTCACATCACAATGGGACGTATTGGAGAAGTCTACCACAAGGATCGCAAGGATACTATCTACCAGATTTGTGGGCGCCGAGATGAGCAATGGGAGATGATCAGCACCAGGAAGGATAGATCAATTGCAGCTTTTATCCAGGAGTTAAACCAACACATTCGATGCTAGGAAAACCAGATGTGCGCATGCATGATAGGCCTGAAGAAGGTCATGACCAAAATCACGGAACTGTAGGAAGAACTCAAGTCTACACGCGATGGATATGAGGAGGAAATAGCAACACTAGTGGAGAAGAGCGATGATTTGAAGAAGAAACTAAAAGTATTCATGGGATTTCCCACGACTGGAGGAGAAGACGAAGATTGCACCTGTCCAGAGAACTACATCATCATCGACGAAACTGACTCGGATCCAGACGATAGCGATGATGACTATGTTGATGAAGTAGGAGCGGATACCATGGAGTCTTCAATGGAGCAATTTTTCTAGTCGACCCCCATAACAGTAGTAGTATTCCCCCATGTATCTAGTTTAGATCAAGCACTTTTGTAATGATAGTTAGACCGTTGTATGCCCTTGTTTGAATTGAAGGAAGTGATTTTGTTTGCATTTGTCTCATGTGCATATGGGTAGTGTTTTCCCTTTAGACCTCATTCTATTCTATATTCTCATCTCTTCTAAACCCTTAGATGCCTCTAAGGCGTGACAATGGATTTGCTTTCCCATCGGAGCTCACTCAGTTGATCCAACAGCAGAATGCATTGATGCAGTTGCTAGTCCAGAATCAAAATCAGGGGAACAACAACAACAACCCACCACCACCACCACCTGTTGATCACTTAACCCATTTTCTTAGGCTAAATCCGCCGGTGTTCTCCAGTAGCACCGAGCCGATTGTTGCAGATGATTGGCTACGCAAGACAAGAAGGGAGTTGACCACTGCAGGATGCACATATGTGGAAAAGGTGCGTTTTGCCGCACATCAGCTTGAAGGACCCGCAACATCATGGTGGGAGAATTTCATAGCTACTTATCCAGTAGACACTGTCACATGGGATCAGTTTCAGCAGGCTTTTCGTACTGCCCATGTTTCAGCAGGAGCTATGGCCATGAAGAAGCGTGAGTTTCGCAACTTACGCCAAGGAGGACACACAATTGGCCAGTATGTGGATGACTTTAGCAAGTTATCACGTTATGCCCCAGATGACGTTGCTACTGATGCAGCTAAGCAAGAGAAGTTTTTGGAAGGACTGAATGATGAGCTGAGCATGCAGTTGATGGTAGCAAGTTTCAACAACTACCAGGAGTTGGTAGACCGAGCTCTTATGATTGAAGGGAAGCAACAACAGATTGAAAACCGCAAGAGGAAGTATGGACGAGGGAAGTACAATTCGGGAGCTCAGCAGAAGCCACGTTTTACCCCGAAATCGGGAGGACATTTCCAGCATACCCATGGAGGAGGTAGCTCACACAATCATAATGGCCCCAAGAATGGGA
Source organism: Triticum dicoccoides (assembly GCF_002162155.2). Taxonomy (NCBI): domain Eukaryota; kingdom Viridiplantae; phylum Streptophyta; class Magnoliopsida; order Poales; family Poaceae; genus Triticum; species Triticum dicoccoides. The sequence goes on along the minus strand of NC_041391.1, from coordinate 582,987,035 downwards.
ATGGAGGAAGCAACGGCCAGAACCGTACCAACCCATTGACCCCAACTAAGAAAGACCTAAGCCAAGTCACTTGCTTTAAGTGTCAGAAGACTGGACATTATGCCAATGAATGCCTTGAAGCTCAGAATGGAAATGGCAATGGAAGCTCTAGGAAGAAGCCAAACCCATTTAACTGGGGACAGGTGAACCACGTTAACGTGGAGGAGGTTGAAGCTCAGCCAGATGCAGTAATAGGTAAGTTTTTGGTTAAGTCATTTACTGCAATCGTTCTTTTTGATACTGGTGCATCGCATTCATACATATCAAGGGGATTTGTGGATAAGTATAAACTGCCCACCAAAGTTCCTAGAACACCTATGTTAGTAAGCTCACCAGGAGCGGAGTATATGGCTAGTCGAGGATGTTTTCAAGTGCCATTGTGTATAGGTAGGCATGTTTTCCCCTCAGATTTAATCATTTTGGAATCTCAAGGTTTGGATGTGATTCTGGGTATGGATTGGCTATCGACGTATGGAGGGAACATCGATTGCGCCAGTAAGTCAATTTTGCTTACCACCCCAGAAGGAAGAAGGATCAAGTATGTATCAAGACATGAGCCGAAGAGGATGCAAGTAAATTCCTTATCAGGAGTTGTGCAGGAGGAAGTACCAGTGGTGAGGGATTTCCCTGATGTATTTCCGGAAGAGTTGCCAGGCATGCCACCGGATAGAGACATTGAGTTTTTGATTGAGCTTTTGCTAGGCACATGGCCGATATCTAAGAGACCGTACCGGATACCCGCTAAAGATTAGGAGGAAATTAAGAAGCATATTAAAGAGTTACTGGATAAAGGATATATTCGCCCAAGTTCTTCGCCTTGGGGATCGCCAGTACTTCCAGTGGAGAAGAAGAATGGATCATTGAGGATGGTTGTTGATTATCGAGGACTGAATGCAGTAACAATTAAGAACAAGTACCCACTACCGATGATCAATGATCTGTTTGAACGATTGCAAGGAGCTAAGGTATTTTCCAAGATTGATTTGCGATCAGGATACCATCAATTGAAGATTCGGGAGCAGGATATACCTAAGACGGCTTTTACCACCAGGTATGGGCTGTACGAGTACACCGTTGTGTCATTTGGTCTAACTAACGCACCTGCCTATTTCATGAACATGATGAACAAGGTGTTTATGGAGTTTTTGGGTAAGTTCGTCGTGGTGTTCATTGATGATATTTTGGTCTACTCGAAGAACGAAGAGGACCATAAGGAGCATTTGCGTTTGGTACTGGAGAAGCTCAGATAACACCAGTTATATGCCAAGTTCAGCAAATGTGAGTTTTGGTTGAAGGAAGTTGGATTCCTCGGACATGCTATATTCGGAGAAGGAATAGCAGTAGACCCCACCTAAGTTGTCACTGTAACAAACTGGGAAGCACCAACAACAGTTGGAGAGATCCGGAGTTTTCTTGGACTCGCAGGATACTACTGTAGATTTATTGAGAACTTCTTGAAGATTGCAAAACCCATGACGGAGTTGTTAAAGAAGGATACCAAGTTCAATTGGACTGAGGAATGTGAGGCCAGTTTCCAGGAGTTTAAGGATCATTTGGTTACCTCGCTAGTATTGATTCTGCCAGATCAGAGCAAGGATTACGAGGTGTATTGTTACACTTCACGTCGAGGACTTGGAGCAGTGCTTATGCAGGAGGGGAGAGTTGTTTCATATGCTTCACGATAGCTTAAGCCCCATGAGTTGAATTATGCTACCCATGATTTGGAGTTAGCAGCCCTAGTGTATGCATTGAAGACCTGGAGACATTTTCTCATAGGAAACCATTGTGAGGTGTACACGGATCACAAGAGTTTGAAGTACATCTTCACACAGAAGGAGTTGAATCTCAGGCAAAGGAGATGGTTGGAACTCATCAAAGATTATGATATAAGATTACATTACCACCCGGGAAAGGCTAACGTAGTAGCCGACGCGTTGATCCATGAGCCATGTCAACGCACTCATGACCGGAGAGTTACCGAAGGAGTTAGCCGAGGATCTTCGCGAGCTATGTTTGGAGATAGTTCCGAGAGGCTATGTAGCAGCATTGGAGATTCAGTCTACTTTGATGGATAAGATCAGAGAAGCTCAGAAGACTGACAAGGAGATTGCCTCCATAAAGGAGAAGATGAGCACAGGAAAAGCTAAAGGATTTCGTGAGGATGAGCACGATACCCTATGGTTTGAAGATCGTGTTTATGTGCCTAACGACCTGGAGATCAGGAAGTTAATTCTGCAAGAAGCCCACGATTCACCATATTCAATTCACCCAGGAAATACCAAGATGTATTTGGATTTGAAGGACACTTTCTGGTGGACCGGAATGAAGAAGGATATTGCAGAGTATCACTACAAAAAAAAGACACATCCGTGACATTTTGGGCCGAACGATTTTTTTTTTCTGTCATACATATGACACTTCTATTACGATAACTGTGACAAAACCTGGATCATCATAGATGTGGTGGGCTCCTACTTCTATGACAAAAAATCATGACAGAAAATGGGCTTTTCGTCCTGGGCGGGCCGGAGACGCAGCTGCATGACATTCTTTAGGCCGTCCATGACGGAAAAAACCGTGGTAGAAGCAAGGGGGAGGAAAATTTCGGGGAGTTGCCAGTTACGGTGGGAGGTCAGGGGCCGAGCAATGCGCGTTTCTCTTGTACACGTACACGCGTGTGTGCGAGGCGTTGGCTCTAACTGAACCCGAGTGAGGCGTTGGGCTCTAACTGAACCCGAGCGATTGCACTGCAGGCTATGCATTACTGAACCTGAGCGATCGATCGATGGCTGTTAACTGAACCCGATGGAGCGATTCCTTCGCTACTGCTGCTAACTGAAGCCGATCGATTGGATGAATAGTGA
>NC_041391.1:582954199-582983441 GCF_002162155.2 Triticum dicoccoides | reverse complement strand
CAGGACCCCCGTTTCGACCGTAGGAGGTCCGTTTCATCCATTTTGCGGTACGCCACACCCCTCCCGATCAACAGGACCCCGGTTTCGACCGTAGGAGGTCCGTTTCCTCCGTTTTGCGGTACGCCACACACCTCCCGATCAACAGGACCCCGTTCCGAACGTAGGAGGCCCGTTTCCTCCGTTGCGCGGTACGCCAGGCCTCGTTTCCATCGCTTGTTCCGTCCAAGCCGGTTGGCTCCCACGCGTTCTGTTGCCTCCCGATGAACACGACGCATTCCGTTGCCTCCCCATGAACACGACACATTCCGTTGGCTCCCCATGAACACGACGACGACGCTGTTTCTCCGTTCCGACCCAGCCATGTACGTATGCGCGAGTAGGCGTTCGAGGCCCTGCCCATATGTACGTATGTGGCCGTATTTTCTTTCTTGCACCCTCGCCGTTGTACGTACGTGTACATGCTATGTGCGCGCCTCTACATCGACATGTGCGCGCCTCTACTACAACACGTGCGTGCCTCTACATCGACCAGTATGTACGTACACTTTCGCGACGAGAATGACAACGCTATGTACGCTTCGACCAGGTGGGTCCCGACTGACAGGCACTTCCTTGCCTGCGAAGATGTAACTGGTGGGTCCCAGCAGTCAGGGGGGCGAATCGTTTTGTTTAGTTTTTGCCCGGACGCACTTCTTTGCGTGCGAAGATGTAGCTGGTGGGCCCCAGCAGTCAGGGGGGAAACGTTTTTTTTGCAAAATACTGGCGGCTCGTCCGGTGGGTCCCTGCTCTCAGGTGGAGGAATCATTATTTTGCGCGTAATAAGGAGGCACTTCCTTGCGGCCGCCGTGGACCCAGCTGTCAGCCTCTCCACGCACAGTACTCTTCCGATGGAAGTCAGTCGTTGACCACATTGACCACGCCGCGGCGAGAGCACCACGGCGGTGGACGACGGCGAGGCCTAGGAAGGGGACGACATGGAGCCGGGGAAGACGCAGCAGTGGATGCCCACGCGAAGATGAGTACGAGGGTGAGGCTGCCGTCGCCGCAGAATAACAGGGGGTGTGGGTGAGTAGAGGGATGGCCTGTCCGGCGGTGGGAGTAGTAGGGGGCGGTGAGGCCTCCGCCGCATCGCAGCCGGCCACGGGAGGCAGGAGCACGAGGCACGACCGGCGCTGGTTTGGGCGGCTGGAGCAAGAAGACCAGAGGTTGAAGAAGCACTACGGCCGTTGGATGGACATTGTACAGTCACTGGAGCTAGAATCGTGCATATTATTGACTAAATTGACAAAGCCCTCCGTCCCCGTCAACTTTGTAGGCCCACAAGTCAGCCTGCCACTATACTGGGTCCCAGCTAACAGGCGGAGTATTCATTTTTTTTGTGCATAATAAGGAGGCACTTCCTTGCGTGCAAAGATATAGCTGGTGGGTCCAAGATGTCAGCGGTGGTAACGTTTTTTTCACGAAATACAAAGGCCCTTTCGGTGGGTCCCTGATGTCAGGTGGAGGAATCATTATTTTGCGCATAATAAGGAGGCATTTCCTTGCGTGCGACCGTGGACCCAGCTGTCGGCCTCTCCACATACAGTCCACTTCAGATGCATGTCGGTCGTTGACCACGTTGATCAGGCCGCGCCGAGAGCACCAGGGCGGTGGACGACGACGATGCCAAGGAAAGGAACAACATGGAGGCAGGGAAGACTCGGTAGTTGTTTCCCACGCGGAGGGGAGTACGACTGTACGAGGGTTTACTGGTTCGTCTGCCGTCGCCGGAGAATACCAGCAGGTGTGGGTGAGTAGAGGGATGGCTAGGCCAGTGATGGGAGTACGGTGGGGCGGGGAGGCCTGCGCGACAGTAGAGCCAGCTGCAGGGAGGAGGGAGCAGGCAGTCCCGCCGGTGCTTGTTTGAGCGGCTGGAGTAGGAAGAGCAGAGATTGAAGAAGCACGACGGCCGTTGGATGGCAATCCAACAGTGACTGCTTGTGCGTCAACCTTTTTTTAGGAAAGCCTCAAATCTATGGAAAACAGCATACAACCCATCTGCCATTATTTCTAATAATTTATAGCCCATTTGCTAATTCTTAAGGTTTTTTTGGAGCCCATATTCTTTTTGTTAGCATTACAGCCCATACTGTGGCCACGGTTAAAAAATTATACGAAATTTTGCATATTTCGGTGTGGTCCGAACTGTTTTTAATCCCGAAATTTTGACTCACATTCAAACTGATTTTAAAATAAAATGTATATCAATATAAAATCCAACAAATTCTCCACGCATAAAAATTAATGTAATTTAAAATCTCAAAATGAAAAAAAAGATATTTGAAACTAATTGCCGGTTTGATGTGTTTTAAAAATGTATAACCCATTTCTCATTACTGATGGGCCATTTTCTCGGCTAGCCGAATGAAAGCTCTCCTCGCCTTGAAAGATTTGCAGCCCAACAGGCCTGACAAAGTGACTTACTTGGCAAATCACAAAAAAACTGGGCTGTGGCCGTGGACCCAGCTGTCAGCCTCTCCACGTACAGTACTCTTCCGATGGAAGTCGTTCCTTGACCACGTTGACCACACCGCGTGGAGAGCACCACGACGGTGGACGACGGCGAGGCCTAGGAAGGGGACGACGCGGAGCCGGGGAAGACGCGACAGTGGAAGCCTGCGTGGAGAGGAGTACGAGGGTTCACTGGTTTGGCTGCGGTGTGAGGCTGCTGTCGCCGCAGGGCCTGGCCAGCGGTGGGAATAGTTGGGGGCGGTGAGTCCTCCGCGGCAGCACAGCCGGCCACGGGAGGCAGGAGCATGAGGCACGACCGACGCTGGTTTGGGCGGCTGGAGCAAGAAGGCCAGAGGTTGAAGAAGCACTACGGCCGTTGGATGGACATCGTACGGTCACTGGAGCTAGAATTGTTCATATTGACTAAGTTGACAAAGCCCTTCGTCCCCGTCAACTTAGTAGGCCCACAAGTTAGCCTCCCACCAAGGTGGGTCCCAGCTAGCAGGGGGGTATTCATTTTTTTGTGCGTAATAAGGAGGCACTTCCGGTGGGTCCGAGCTGACAGCGGGGTGGACGTTTTTTTCGTGAAATATGGTGGCCCGTCAGGTGGGTCCCAACAGTCAAGGGGCAAACGTTTTTTTCGCAAAATACGGTGGCCCGTCCAGTGGGTCCCTGCTGTCAGTTGGAGGAATCATTATTTTCCGCGTAATAAGGATGCACTTACTTGCTGCGGCCGTGGACCCAGCTGAGAGTCTCCACGTACAGTATACTTCTGATGGAAGTCGTTCCTTGACCACTTGACCTCGCCGCGTTCCGTTGCATGCATGCGTCCATGGGTGTGGTGCGTCCCCTTTGTCAGCCTCTCACATACAGTCATCTTCCGATGACTCTCGGTTGTTGACCATGTTGACCACACCGTGCCGAGTGCACCCAGACTGGAACGGCCCGGAGATGGGGAAGACGGGGCAGTGGAGTCGCAGATGGAGAGGAGTGGGAAACTTCACTAGTTCGGGTGCGCGGCAGCACAGCCGTGGTGCCGCCCACGGGAGACAGGAGCAAGAATAGAGGTTGAAGAAGGAGCACGGCTGTTGGATTAACATCCAACGGTCCAGCTGCTAGAATCATTTGTTGAATAAGTTGACAAAGCCGTGCGTACACGTCCGCTTAGCAGGCCCACAAGTCAGTCACCAAATCTGACGGGTCCCAGCTGTCAACGAGATGAATAATTTTTTTCGCAAAACAAGGAGGCACTTCCTTCCGTGCGAAGATACAACCGGTGGGTCCCAGCTGTCAGGTGGAGGAAACATTTTTTTCAGCTTAATAAGGAGGAACTTTCCTTGCGTGCGACCATGGAACTCGTGGGTCCCAGCCGTCAGGCTCTCCATGTACAGTCCTCTTCCGATGACTCTTGTTTGTTGACCACGCCGCACCGAACATAGCGAGGCGGTGGACGACGGCGAGGCCCCGGACGGGAACGACTTGGAGATGGGAAAACACGGCAGTGGAGTCGCAGATTGAGAAGAGGAGAAGGGTTATAACTGGTTCTGTTGCAATTCATATCAAACTCAGGTTCACATGACACTTTCATATTCATAGCCAACATTCACTATCAACAACTCAAAAGATTCATATATACACAAGCTCAGCATATCTATGCATCCAAATGATTGATAGATCACACGACAATATTCATACAAAATTCACAAAAAGATTCAGATATACACATGTTCAGTATGTTTATGCATCCAAATGATTGAGATCACAACCAATATGATCCATGGACGAACTTTAATTACCTAGGGTACAAACTGGTAAATGGTGTTCAATCAGAGGTACTTCTTGCTAAAATTAGTTCTTGTACGAGTAAACCACTACAATAAATATGTCAACTTATGACCTTCTGTCAGTGACCCTCGAAGAATTGGTCATAAATTTATGACCATTTCAGACCAATTGGTCAAAAGCTGTTCGGGGGGCTCCAAACCCTAAACCATTGCGACCATTTTGGTCAGAAAGGTCGTAATTTCCTCACACGAAAAGGTCATAAAGCAAACATCGCTAGTCTGCTGCCTTATTTCTAGTTGTTAACGACCAATATAGATGGTCATAGCCTTGTAAATTGTGGTGGGTTGCTATGACTAGGCGCCACCTCATTAGTTTTGCCTATGTGTCATGTCCATGTGGCAGTTTTTGCCCTAGGTTGTGAAGCAACCTATATTTCTGTCATTCCCAAAATTCTCAAAAAAATCTCATAAATTCTTTGGGTCATATCTTCCTCAAATATGTAAAAACCTTCCTTGCCTAGTTCAAAACTAATTCAAAAATATTCATTTTCCTATTCTGTTTAGAGCAGCACTTTGTGAAGGAAGTACCACTTTGGCATGTCCAAATGGTATCCATTTTCTACAGTGCTTTCCTATGCCCAAATAACCATCCTCCACCAAATGCCAGCTCAATCCATTCATTATATTGAGCCGAGCTTCAACATTCGTATTTATGTCCAGTGTGGTGGTTTGCAAAGCAAGTACCACCTAGGCTCCTCCTTTTGAGCTGAAAATTTGTGAAGACGGTCTTCTTAGTAACTGATCATCCTCAGCCAAAACTCACGCCCATTAGCCATGTACATTTCCCGTACTGCTAATCAAACACTTGGCTGCTAATTCATGTTTGAGCATCGATTGGTCTCCTCGTGAGAATATTATGTTGTAATTTTCTTCCTAGCACCAACCTGGGGAGTGCCCAACCCACTAGACATGCCTAGTCCGCCCAGAACACATGGCAACGCCACGGTCACGCGGTGACCATGCGGCGGGCATGCGAGTTTACGCGCTCTAGAGTTGGGGCCCTCGGCCACCGCCCAAACCTCGACGTATCGCCACCAAAGCATGTATTTATGATTAAATAGGTCCTTATGTAACTATAAATGATTTTTGTAAAAAATAAATAGCAAACTATGAGGCAGCTGCAGTTCAAATTTGACCCGCTTCCACCTGAATCGGCAGAAATTTGTCTTTTTCATGAGAGGTGGATCAAAATTTTTTACACCAGACCATTTTGTCAATTGTGCATTAAATATGCCCTAGTATTTTATAAAAATGATTTGGTCCAATTTTGCAACAATTATTTGGTAGTTCCTTCACAAAAAAACCTCCTTTCGGGCACTCGAAAAATGGAAAATGGTTTTTCCGTCCAACGAAAATGAAAACTTCCTTAGGCAACATTGTTTGCCATTCCAATATGCACCCTTGTGCACAATATGAGATCATTTGAACAAACTATGCCATGAATGTGGCCATAAGATTGATCATTTGGCTTGAAAGCCATGAATCTTCACGCATGATAGCTCATTTCTGAGAACACTTTTTTAAAATAATTACCGTATTACAAGTTTGTTATTTTTCTTGGGAACTTGGCCACATATAATGACACAATGTGAAGGTTTCCAAATTTTTTGATTTTTTTTGAATTTTTTATGCCCGTTTCAAAATGCGGTCAAAACGGCGGGCTTGACCGTTCCTAGCTAGTGGTTGAATCTTGGAATTGTTTTTGGTGTTTCTCTGATTAAATAGATACTTATGTACCTAGAAATGATTTTTGGAAAAAATAAATAGCAAACTATGAGGCAGCTGCAGTTCAAATTTGACCCGCTTCCACCTGAATCGGCGGAAATTTGTCTTTTTCACGAGAGGTGGATAAAAACTTTTTGCACCCAACCATTTTGTCAATTATGCATTAAATATGTCCTAGTATTTTATAAAATTGATTTGGTCCAATTTTGTAACAATTATTTGGTAGTTCATTCACAAAAAAACCTCCTCTTGGGCACTCGAAAAATGAAAAATGTTTTTTTGTCCAAAAAAATGAAAACTTCCTTAGGCAACATTGTTTGCCATTCCAATATGCACCCTTGTGCACAATATGAGATCATTTGAACAAACTATGCCACGAATGTGGCCACAAGATTGATCATTTGGCTTGAAAGCCATGAATCTTCAGAGATGATAGCTCATTTTTGAGAACACTTTTTTAAAATAATTACCGTATTGCAAGTTTGTTATTTTTCCTGGGAACTTGGTCACATATAATGACACAATGTGAAGGTTTTCCAATTTTTTGATTTTTTTTGAATTTTTTATGCCTGTTTCAAAATGCGGTCAAAACGGCGGGCTTGACTGTTCCTAGCTAGTGGTTGAATCTTGGAATTTTTTTTGTGTTTCTCTGATTAAATAGATACTTATGTACCTAGAAATGATTTTTGGAAAAAATAAATAGCAAACTATGAGGCAGCTGCAGTTCAAATTTGACCCGCTTCTAGCTGAATCGGCGGAAATTTATCTTTTTCACGAGAGGTGGATAAAAACTTTTTGCACCCAACCATTTTCTCAATTATGCATTAAATATGTCCTAGTATTTTAGAAAATTAATTTGGTCCAATTTTGTAACAATTATTTGGTAGTTCCTTCACAAAAAAACCTCCTTTTGGGCACTCGAAAAATGAAAAATGGTTTTTTCATCCAAAAAAAATGAAAACTTCCTTAGGCAACATTGTTTGCCATTTCAATATGCACCCTTGTGCACAATATGAGATCATTTGAACAAACTATGCCACGAATGTGGCCATAAGATTGATCATTTGGCTTGAAAGCCATGAATCTTCAGAGATGATAGCTCATTTCTGAGAACACTTTTTAAAATAATTGCCGTATTACAAGTTTGTTATTTTTCCTGGAAACTTGGTCACATATAATGACACAATGCGAAGGTTTTCCAATTTTTTGATTTTTTTTTGAATTTTTCATGCCCGTTTCAAAATGCGGTCAAAATGCCGGGAATGACCGGTCCTAGCTAGTGGTTGAATCTTGGATTTTTTTTGGTGTTTCTCTGATTAAATAGATACTTATTTACCTAGAAATGATTTTTGGAAAAAATAAAGAGCAAACTATGAGGCACCTGCAGTTCAAATTTGACCCGCTTCCAGCTGAATCGATGGGAATTTGTCTTTTTCACCAGAGGTGGATCAAATTTTTTGACACCCAACCATTTTGTCAATTGTGCATTATATATGGCCTAGTATTTTATAAAATTGATTAGGTCTAATTTTACAACAAATATATGATAGGTCCTTCACAAAAAAAACTCATTTTGGGCACTCGAAAAAATGGAAAATGAATTTTTCGTGGATCAAAAGCATTTTACATAAAATCATTTGGTCAACTATACATACAATTTGGTCTAATACATAGAGTTGGTAGGTTCGTCACAACAAAACTATTTTTTATACTTCAACAACGAAAAATGCTTTTCTCCTGCAAAAAAACTTATTTTTAATCATTTACGACCTATTTATATGGTCATAAAATCATCAAGGCCTTTATTGCATTCTGATTGGTCCACGAGAACCTCACGCGGATCATGCCCGACCACCGTTGGATAGGCCTGGATCCGACGGCAGCCCTCTTCCCCCACCCCCTCTACCCCTCACCCCTCTCATCCCCCTCCCGAATCAGCGCAGCTCTCGTCCAAACCCTAGCCGCGCCATCCTCCGTGCGCCGCAGCCCCCATCGATTCCGCCCAACACCACCGATCCCCTTCCACCTCTTCCACCCATCCCCTCGCCGCCACCCACCTCCGCCACACCTCCCCTCCCCACCTCAGATCCTCTCCCCTCTTCCCACTCCCAGATCCAACCTCCCACCGCCGCCTCCGACGCCCAATCCCGGTGACCTAAGGCGGGATTCGACGGTGCCCAGCAGACCTACACCCGTCACCGGCCATGGAGGCGGTGGCCCTCTCCGCCGGCGATGCGCGGACGAGACCTACACCCGTCCCGTCCTTCTCCTTTCCTCTGTCTCTCTCTCTCCCTCACGCATCTTCCCTCTCTCCCAGGTACATCTACAACAGCCCCGCCATGGATGGCCTCTTCACGAGCTCCTGCCGCCGCTGCAGTTCGTCCGCGTCGTCGCCCCGCAGACCACCCCTACACCTCTGCAGCGGACCTGCTCCACATCTCCTACAACCATGACTACGTCTGCTTCACGACGAGACGCTCGCGGCAGCGGGGGCCTCCGACGCCATCCTGCTCGGCGCGATAGGAGGGTGAGTGGAAACGATCTGGCAATAGTAATTAGTTCAGAAGTTGTGATGTGCATCTGTGACTTTCAGTTTCAGTAAATGGACGCTGATGCTGCGCTTGTAGGTATAAGTGGGACAACAGTGAGAAGCATCTCAAGCCTGAGACCGGGCTGCTCAACATCCGTGCCGGGCTCAGCGTGTTCGCCAATCTGCGGCCAGCCACGGTGTTGCCGCAGGTATATATCCCTATCTTGTTTCAGCTTCAGTGCATTTCACATAAGTACTATGCTTTACTCGACAGCACTGCCTTTCGTACTCTAGTTTGCTAGCTGCATCCAAGGCCATGTATAGAACGCATCAGATTGTCTCCTGCATCCCCGATGTAATCTCTAGTAGTGGCACATAGTTTAACCAAGCAGCAAAATACTAGCAAATGTAGCCATAGCTGCAGGATTTGGGATGGGTGGACTTGTTTAATTCACTTAAGAATAATAATGTCCTGGGTAACTACTTCCCTCTCTGCTCAGTTAACTAGCTAGCTCACTGGTTGTTGCTGTGGTGGTTTAGGGTCCTGGAGAACGCTTGTAGGGACGTCGAGGAGATGCGCGCCATCCTTGGCGACAACATCGGCAACCTGGAGCTCATGAAGCAGAGGGTGCATTTTTCTGTAATAATAAATTACCAGGGTCTTGATTCTTGGGGCCTCAAAGTGCAGTGCGTCTGTTGTGCTGAAATTGTAGAGCTTTGTGTGCTTGCTGTGCAGATACAAGAGAGGGTGCGCGCGAAAGGCAGGGAGGGGTTCAACAGGCCCAAGACGGGCTCCGTCGCCGCGTTCAAAGTCAGCTTCCGAGAGTGAGTTGTTGCGTAGATGATGAACACACATGTATTGTTATCTTCTAGGCATGCATGATAGCTGAAAGTGATTCTGGATAGCTTCAATGACTTCGTTGACTGATTCGTTGTTGGTGAACTTGGTGATATTGTGCATGTAGATCATGATGTACCAGCTCTGCAATGGCGTTGCTTTCTGCCACGAACGCGGTGTCCGGGACCATGACCTCGAGCCACACAACCTGCTCATGGGTGGATGCGCTGGTATCCTCTGGTTTGATCCCAGCAAGAGGTAGTCTTCTCTTCTCTTTATCAACCAAAGGCACTTTCTTTTCTCATGGATGGATGGGACTCCATTAATTTAGTATCAATTTAGGTGTTAGTATGCTATTGATGCTCGTGTTGATGCCATGCTTTTTGTCTTGTCATGTCCTGAAATTAAGTGGCAGCATCAAATGCAAATCTATTAGTGTTGTTAAACTGCTGGTAGGCTAGCTACAAACTGACTTGTTATTTTCTTCTCTAGCAAATTGTATACATGAATCTCTAGTTGGCCATAAATTTGACATATTGATTTACATATGCATACACATGACTATTTCTGTACACTGAATATTTAAGCTTCTGCCTAGCTTACCAAAATTATGTATACAGAGCTGCACGTTTTAACACTAGAAATCAGTTTCTCTAGCATATATAATAGAAATACAAAAGTGCTTCTTTCCATATTAGAGCTGTGCTTGGCTAATTTTTCCATGTGATGACTACCACTTTTACAGGTAACGCTGATGGTTTCGGAGATACTCGTAAAGAAGAGTTGTACAATGCATGTGCTACTCTTAAGGTACTTGGGGTCCTTCACTTCTCCATAGTAGATTGTTTCTAGCCTTTGAACTCCTAGGAGATTTTAACACAAATTGTAACAGATGATTCCCTTAATAGACAATGCATGTGCTACTCTTAAGAATTTAATAAGTGCATGCTATACTGTTGCTTACTAGGCCAGAAGTGTTTTTTATGCTAGAAGTCATTAGTAGATCATGAGCAGAGTGAAGCCTAGAATTGCTGCTGCACAAATAGATTGCTTGCCACTTTGCTACCTGAAACAGAGCCTCGGTTCCATTCAGACGCTTTTCTGACTCTTTATTTATTAGCGGCCCGTGTAAGAACAAAAAAAATAAAGCTCCAATTAAGCATGGTATTTTGTTTTTATTTCATGCTCTTTGTAGCTGACGGGTTGGGCTGTGCTTGGATGGGCCATGTTGTAGCTTACAGACATTCTGCATACTAACTCAGCCTCCGTATTACAAGTTTAAAAGAATTGCTGCGTAGTTCACAAACCTGGGACTAAACTTTTCATCATTTTTGCTCTTGACGACTTTTACTTGGACTTTCAGTTTCAATAAGCCACATCCTTGTATAAAACTTAACACTGTCATGCACCTGTTTGTGCGTATGCCTATGATAGGGTTAGGACCTGCCGCACCTTTAGAGTTGAAAATGTGATGATTTAGCTCACTTTCTTAACGTGATGTTGCTGCTGTACTCCATAAATTACTGAACATTTGTGAAAACTCCAAAAATACAGTATTTGCTACTGGCCTATTAGTGTTAGCAGTATTTGCAGCTGGAGTATTTAGAGATTTAGTTTCCTACTCCAAATTTTGTATGTTTTTGATGTGAAACGCTTATGCATGACTAAGTGTTAAGTTGATACAATTTTGAGTCTGCACTGCTGTATGTTTTTGATGTGAAACACTTATGCATGACTAAGTGTTAAGTTGATACAATTTCTTTGATAGACAAGCATGGAAATATGTATTAACTTTCTTGAAAGTAGATAAGCATGACAATTCTGTTCAATTCTGATTTCTTTTGTAGTCAATTATGTTCAACTGATTTCTGAATATTTCTGATGTGACCTGTGGCCAGGTACCAGAGGCGATCGACATCCTCCTGGTGGCGCTGCTCCTCACAAAGTGTTGAAGTTGGATTACTGCCTCATGTTGATGGCATTGTTTCTTTTTGGTGATCTAATGTCGCTTAGGTTGCTGCTGCTGTGATGGAAGCGCACCACAACTTTAGTTGATGTGTATCTGTTTTTGCTTGTTTTAGTTGCGGTTGGACGGGCAGACTTGTATGTGCTGTTGTGTGTATTTGGATGAATGATTTCTGAATTTAATCATTTAATTGAGAGAATTATTGAGTGTTTGCTGTTCAAATGTGTAAACTGGAAATCAGGGAATAATAAAAAGACCAAATGGTCCACTGGATCAAAAATGCTACACCCCAAATAATAGTGGGCTGGAATATTGTGCATTTCTGTAAAACCTTACAAAAAGGCCTAATGAAATGGTTTGCAAAAGGGCCATGGCCTAGAAAATTAAAAGGCCGAATTGTAGGGCGTGGCCCATGTAGCCGACCAAAAATTCACATGAAAAAACAATAAAAAGGCCGAATTAATGGGCTCGGCCCATGTAGAAAACCGAATTGGACCGGGTTGAATCTTGTGCCACATCAGCTTGCCACGCTGGATGCCTACGTGGCTTGGGGAGGTTGCTAGTGACCAAAACGCCACAGTATGAATATTTTGGTCGTAAACGTCTTTGACCATTCCAGAAGAAAGGTCACTATAGTCAGTTTATAATGGCCAGCTTTTGACCTTCTGTTTTTGGTCACAAAAAGGTCGTAAATGGAAAATTGTGACCTT
The DNA here is from genome assembly GCF_002162155.2 of Triticum dicoccoides. NCBI lineage: Eukaryota > Viridiplantae > Streptophyta > Magnoliopsida > Poales > Poaceae > Triticum > Triticum dicoccoides. The sequence goes on along the minus strand of NC_041391.1, from coordinate 582,971,338 downwards.
TCAGTGACCAATAGTGGTGGTCACAAGTTGACATATTTCTTGTAGTGAACTTTCGAGTACATAAGAGGCAGCACAGACAATCTGAACTTTGCTTGTAGGTTTATCCTCAAATAGTGGCCTCGTGCCGAGGGAGGTTTGAGCAACTTGGCCACTACTTTCATCCAACTAGTTTACTGGCTCATCTTGGTCCTGTATCTCGCCAAAATTCTACATTGCAGACGAGAAAGGAGGCGGTTGAGAAAATGAACCACCCAAATTTTTTGTGCAGTTCAACTGAAATGGAGCATCCTTGGCGTGCAGACTGATTAAGTGCCAGATGAATATACGCGTCAACCAACTTGTCTGGAATCTTTAGACTCCATGCCATATAGTTTGCTACCATATGTGCCGATAACCAAAAGGCACAAGTTGGGACCAAAGACTGTACTGCGTTTTTCTGGGCTATGCACCAAGCAATATTTTTGGCGCCCACTCTCCTAATACTTGGAGTTTGACAATTGGTTGACGTTGGTTGATACTCGAATGAATATAGGCACTTCTTGTCAACATCGATGCTTGTCTGAGTGAACTTTGGAGTACATAGCAGCAGCATAAGTACCTGTCCATCTGATCATTTTGTGCAGTTCTACTAAAATCACCCGATGTAATGATGTGCCTGCGAGTTCAGGCTCCAAATTACTCCTTTATGAAATCGACAAACAGTAGCACAATACCAAATTACCAATACATATGACAGGCACAATAATCAGGATAAAGACCAGTACCAACCTGTGTGAGGTAGCATATCAATTACTATTTCCTTTGACTGGAAGCCGATATAAGCCAAGCGACTAACAGCAAAGGAAGAAAGGAAGCGGAGATTAGCGACTGACAGGAAAGGACGGAAGCTGTCGAGGCAATGAAGCACCCAAAGTTTTTGTGCAGTTCCACCAAAATCGAGCATCCCTGTTGGCACATATATTGAGAGAGTGAGATTACTGTAATAGTGGGACTAGTTGATGAAACATACACTAACAAATAGAAGCACCCTCATTATTTTAATGGGTAAAGTTAGCAACGTAGTAGTCTTGCTTAAAGAGAGGTATTAGTTTATTTAATCAGTGCCAATTAGCTCAACTCAACACTCAAAGCATTGCCATTTATCATAGGTTGCAAAACTTAAAAGTGCAAAGATAAAGGAGTTTCTCATGACAGTAGCACGATACAAATAGAGATGACAGCAAACTAATATGGATGAAGGCCTTAGGCCCGTACCAACCTAAGAAAAAAAGCTTATTCATGTAGTCCCATAAGAGATGATAAAGCACTCACTGGAATCACACAATAGTATATATTTTTTTGCACTTAAAATGTATGGTTGAAATCACTCTTGTTTACCAGTGCTAAGATTATATCGAAAGATTATCAAGAACTTCCAGCAGAGTTAAAGCACTGGCTGGGATACAGTTCATTATATTGTCTTGTGTAGTTCCACTAAAATGTATGATTGGCACAACATGATCCCTGTTTGCACAAGTAGGAACAAGGTGAAACCTTCATTAGCTTAGTGAGAAAGGATAGGAAGACATTAGCATATTACTCAAACAGTAGCATCAAATTCATGATGGACAATACGCAAATCATTGCCTCATTGAACCAATGGCAATAAATTGACATGCAAAACAATATCACAATTATGTCATGACACTAATAATATTCCCTCCCGGCTCCACCACATGATTCACCTCCATAGACAAACATTCACACGTACATGATTCAGCATAGGGTCCTACTAAAGATTTGTTTAACTCCAACAGGAAAATTAGGCAGTAATTAATTAGTGGTACTTAAGTACTCCTAATTAATTAAGTGAGACAGCAGAAGTGGAAGGGCTCCCTGGAGGATCGTGCTACCTCTTGAGCACTGCGTTGGATTTCCCCGAAGAGGAGAGGATGATGCAGTAAAGTAGCGTAAGTATTTCCCTCAGTTTTGAGAACCAAGGTATCAATCCAGTAGGAGGCCATGCACAAGTCCCTCGTACCTGCACAAAATGATAGCTACTCGCAACCAACGCGATTAGGGGTTGTCAATCCCTTCACTGTCACTTACGAGGGTGAGATCTGATAGAGATGATAAATAATTTTTTTGGTAATTTTGATAAAGAGATGCAAAGTGAAAAGTAAAAGGCAAAGTAAAAACAAAGCAAGTATTAAAGTAATGGAGATTGATATGATGAGAATAGACCCGGGGGCCATAGGTTTCACTAGTGGCTTCTCTCAAGAGCATAAGTATTCTAGAGTGGGTGAACAAATTACTGTTGAGCAATTGATAGAATTGAGCATAGTTATGAGTATATCTAGGTATGATCATGTATATAGGCATCACGTCCGAGACAAGTAAACCGAAACGATTCTGCATCTACTACTATTACTCCACTCATCGACCGCTATCTAGCATGCATCTAGAGTATTAAGTTAAAAGAGAGTAACGCCTTAAGCAAGATGACATGATGTAGAGGGATAACTTCATGCAATATGATAAAAACCCCATCTTGTTATCCTCGATGGCAACAATACAATACGTGCCTTGCTACCCTTTCTGTCACTGGGTAAGGACACCACAAGATCGAACCCAAAGCTAAGCACTTATCCCATTGCAAGAACTACCAATCTAGTTGGCCAAACCAAACAGATAATTCGAAGAGACTTGCAAAGATAACTCAATCATACATAAAAGAATTCAGAGAAGATTCAAATATTATTCATAGATAAGCTGGATCATAAACCCACAATTCATCGGTCTCAACAAACACACCGCAAAAAGAAGATTACATCGAATAGATCTCCACAAGAGGGGGAGAACATTGTATTGAGATCCAAAAAGAGAGAAGAAGCCATCTAGCTACTAAATATGGACCCGAAGGTCTGAGGTAAACTACTCACACTTCACCGGAGAGGCTATGGTGTTGATGTAGAAGCCCTCCGTGGTGGATGCCCCCTCCAGCGGAGCTCCCGAACAGGCCCCAAGATGGGATCTCGTGGATACAGAAAGTTGCGGCGGTGGAATTAGGTTTTTTGCTCTCCCTTTGATCTGTCGGGGGTACGTAGGTATATATTGGAGGAAGGAGTACGTCGGTGGAGCAACAGGGGCCCCACGAGGTAGGGGTCATGCCCAGGGGGGAGGGCGCGCCTCCCACCCTCGTGACCGCCTCGGTTGTTCCTCGGAGCAGGGTCCAAGTCTCCCGGATCACGTTCGGTGAGAAAATCACGTTCCCGAAGGTTTCATTCCGTTTGGACTCCGTTTGATATTCTGTTTCTTCGAAACACTGAAATAGGCAAAAAAACAGCAATTTTGGGCTGGGCCTCCGGTTAATAGGTTAGTCCCGAAAATAATATAAAAGTAGAAAATAAAGCCCAATATAGTCCAAAACAGTAGATAAAGTAGCATGGAGCAATCAAAAATTATAGATACGTTGGAGATGTATCAGGCATCCCCAAGCTTAATTCCTGCTCGTCCTCGAGTAGGTAAATGATAAAAAAGAATTTTTGATGCGGAGTGATACTTTGGCATAATTTCAATGTAAATCTTCTTAATTGTGGTATGAATATTCAGATCCGAAAGAGTCAAGAAAAAAGTTCATATTGACATAAAAATAATAATACTTCAAGCATACTAATCAAAGCAATCATGTCTTCTCAAAATAGCATGGCTAAAGAAAGTTCATCCCTACGAAATCATATAGTTAGGCTATGCTTCATTTTCGTCACACAAAGATGTTCCCAACTTCTATACCCCCGATGACAAGCCAAGCAATTAATTCATACTTAAATAATCTCAAACTTTTTCAACCTTCACACAATATATGAGCGTGAGCCATGGATATAGCACTATGGGTGGAATAGAATATGATGATGGGGATTATGTGGAGAAGACAAAAAAGGAGAAAGTCTCACATTGATGAGGATAATCAACGGGCTATGGCGATGCTCATTAATTGATGTCAACATGAGGAGTAGGGATTGCCATGCAACGGATGCGCTAGAGCTATGAATGCTCAACAAAAGAAAACTAGTGGGTGTGCATCCAACTGAAAGGACCACGATGTCGCCTAGAGGGGGGGGTGAATAGGCGTTTTAAAATCTTTTATGGATTTGGCTATATCCTAACGCGGAAATAAACTAAGCGGATACTTTTCAAGCACAAATCCTAAATATACTAGGCTCACTAAGTGCACCAACAGCTTAGGATAAACAAGATGAGAACACCGAGGATATGAGTAAGCACAAGCAAGTACACAAACTTACTCAATGTATATCACAAGATATGTAAATGAATAATACACACAACCACAAGTAAACAATACAAGCTTACACAAATTATGTCACAAGATATGGAAATGAATGTTACAAGCTAGCAATTCACAGTCAGCACGAGATAGAATAATGGTAGCAAGTATGAATTGCGGACTATAAAGCAATGGCCTAAATGATCTCTACGATATGGTAACCAACACAATATAATGAGGACAACAAGATATAGTGAATGCACGGTCAAGTGACCAAAGTAAACCACAAGTAAGAAGTTAGGGTTAGGGATAACCAAAGTCACGAAGACGAGGATGTATCCCAATGTTCACTTCCTTGGAGGGAAGCTAGTCACCGTTAGAGAGGTGGATGTTACCACGAAGGCACACCAACGCCACGAAGGCACACCCTATTCTCCTTGAGATATCACCACGAAGGCGACTCTCAACCACTAGTGGTAGACCTTGAGGCGGCCTCCAAACCTTCACAAACTTTCCGGGGGACAAATCACAAGTTGATTTCTCACCGGAGCACTCCTACCGCCTAGGAGTCTCCAACCTCCAAGAGTATCAGAACAAAGGGGAAATGCTCAAGACTTGCTCAAATCACAAATTCCTTTGGTCAAGAGAGGGAGAGGGAGTGGATCTATCACTTGATTGGAAAAACTCTCAAGAACTCTCACAAATCTCTCCGGGATCTAAGATTTGGTGTAGGAGAAGTGAGAGGGAGCCACTTGTGTTCTTGCGGCGATTTGGGATGAAGTGGTCCACCCCCTACCGGATTAGTAGAGCGGTATATATAGAGGGCCTAGAAAACTAGCCGTTTGTGAGTAAGTGACAGCGCCGGGCCGGACATCCGGGCAGGGGCCAGACATCCGGGCAAGTGCCGGACATCCGGCGTGCACAACCAACATTTGAAAACAGGTTCTGGAATTTACGGGCCGGATTTCCGAGAGGATCCCGGACATCCGGGGTGACCCGGAAGCCCGGACATCCGGCCAAGTCCCGGATGTCCGGCCATCAAAAAAACAGCAGGAACCCCAAAACTGAAACATGCATAACTTTTACATCCGGACTCCGATTTTGATGATCTTGGGCTCGCTTTGAAGCTATGGAAAAACTCCAGGTCCTCACATATAGAACCACCCAAGATAAGTCATAATGGAGGATGCAAATCATGCAATGGCTAGACATATACTTTGGGGAACCTAGTTGGCTTTGGATTTTCTTTTGAGATATGTAGGCATATTGTATTTGTATTGGATAGGAGCGAAATATGCCTATGTTGGAATATGATGCGAGAAGAATAGAAATAGATGATGTTGACTTGAGCAAATCCATCACTAACCCCTTTGATCCCCTCTTAATAGTGTGGGATCCCTATAACTCAAGAATCATAAAAGAACTATACTAGATAGCTTCCGAAAACTCATTCCTGAGCATATATCCTTTTCGATGGTCATGGATCCTCACATCTAAAGCCAAAGGAACTAATACCTTTGACTAGAGACTTTCACTTGAGCTTTATATTGATGTTTCTTCATGGCTCAAGTTGAAGGCAAGACATTGGAGAAGTCTTCAAGTAGCTCCCCCATACACAATGTGGGAAGATTTGCTTTGCATTCATCTTTACTTGTCCATCAACATTAATTACTTGATGACATACTTTGATGAGCACCAAGCTTTCTTATAAGCACCAAGCTCATGAGAATTACCTAACCCACATAACATAGACAACACATAGTATGGGTTAGTACACAAAGCGCAATTGATAAATTCTTACCATACCACAAGATCTCATGTGGCACATGATATGCGCTTGTGTGTTGTCCATCTTAGAGGTCAATCTTTGATCTTCATCTTGGTCAACATTTATCTTTGCTCCATGATTAATATTGATGTCTTGAAGGCCCTATTGATATCTTCACTATGCTTCATTTCTTCAAGACATAATAACCAATATCTCAATTCACCATGACCATATCAAGTTTCTCCTTGAATATCATATTGGACATCATTTGCCCGTTCTCATGCTCCAACATAGTATCTTGAGAGGCACAATGAATTCTTCACTTGAATTACTTGCTTCAAGACATAATAATCCCCGACTTAACAAATGAGCTCATAATGATCCTATCATCAAGCATATGTAGAATTCTTCTCTTTAATCATTCTCTCAAGATCTTGATCCATCATGGTTCAACCCATAAGCCTTGATGCATGAACAATAATATGTATATGGCATTCATTTCGAATCCATTCTATCTCCTTCTTGCATCACCATGGAACAAACATCCTTAAGTTCATCCAATATTCTTCATGCATTGGAAATGGAACTTTCCTTCAAATGTACAACTCAATGCAAACATTAGTCCATTAGGATTGTCATTTAATTACCAAAACCACACATGGGGACTACATGTACTTTCAATCTCCCCCATTTTGGTAATTGATGACAATCTCAACAAGAGGGTTTATATAGTGCTTTTTAAACAAGCATGCAATTTATCCGAGGATAAGGTATATACTTGGAATGGTTGTATTATCATCAAGACACTACACAAGCATTTGATGATAGTACACCCATAGTATATAGAGCAAACTCCCCCACAATATATGCATGTGTGAATGAACTTTGAATGTCATTGCAATACTCATCCATGCAATAAGAATATATAACAAGGGTAGATATGCATGAGTGACAACAAGAACTACAAAAGATATTTATCTTAAACCCTCTAAACTTCTCCCCCATTGGCAACAATTGCCAAAATGGAAGATAAAACATCTAGCCGACCAATATAGTATGAGTTCCTCCTTGGTGTGTGCATATCACAAAATGTGACTGAAAACAAATGCACATATTTAAATGATGAACAATTAAACGAGCTCGGAATCTATAGAACGCAATCCGATACGAAGATATGAACTTTTTCATGTATTTTTTTAAGTGGCCAATAATAATCATGATATGTATCCACAAAGAAACTCGTATACACAAAAATAAAGGCTGCAATTGATAAGAACATGATATCCACAAGTGAATCCACTATTATACAACTTGAGCCTAGTCATAATAGCAAGGCACATGGCACAAAGCACTTGGCACAAATTGATGTCATTTGCATAACACAAAGTGAAGCAAGTAATCAAAAGATCTGATGAGCCAAAAGGATAAAAGAATATACGATTTGGGTAAAGGAGTGTTCTAAGGAAAATAGAGAAGCTCCCCATGATTTGTGCACTATTTATAATTTTTGTATTTGGATACAAGTGCACAAAATAGGATCATGACTCTCCCAAAATCAACAGGAACACAAAACAATTGCAAGCAAGCATAGATAAGAAAAGAAGCCTAGCATTTGCAACAAACATATGGTTGAGCAACATGAAAATGAGGCAAGCTAAGAATAGGCACAACCAAAATGATGTGTGTGAGTCATGTCAAAGAACTTGAGAAGACTAGTATAAGGATGAGAATTAAGCATCAACATAGCCTTGAGTAAATTAGATACAAGGTGCAAGACATGTCCTTCCCACACACACGAAGTTAAGAGGGACACACACACATCAAGCAAATGGGTTCACAAGCTCACTAATAGAAAATTAAAAATAAAAGCTTGTGACAACCCATGATGAAGATAGGAAATAATAGGCTTGTCAAGACAAGCACGAGGACAACAATCTTCACCAAACATGAGTGCACTAAGGTGCAAATAGGTAAGACACGCACTCATACAACAAATGCTTCCACGGAGCCACCAAATATGTAAAAAGAGAATGCAATGGTGGACATGAAAGAATAGGGATATCAACTAGAGATGTAACTTCTCTCATGTGTACAAGATTCTAGGTAGATGAAAATCATGATGATATATATCCACAAAGAAGGATGTACACATGAAATATTTACAAAAGGAAAGAATAAGATACCCAAAAGGGAGACATAAAATATACCAATTAGATCTTTGCTTGAAAGTATAGCACATGGCTTAATATAATCTTATCGTATATTAATGAACTCCAAACACACAACCATCAAAGACATCACAACTAGCAACAAGAGATCATTGTTGAGATGCTTTGAGAAAGGAAACAAGTATGACAAGAACGAGTCAAGAAATTCATGCCATGATGCAACCTACACAAGGTTGAATGCAAGAAATGTATGCATGCAGTAAATACTTGTTACTGAGATAGCATTGGAATGATGTAGTAGGTAATGGTTCAAGCTTGGCTCTAATTTCCTCATAGTGCCACCAACTTCATGAATAAGCCAAGCACCCAATTCTCCTCAAATGTACCTAAAACAATTTAAGTACAATATGGTCCCCAAACTTATTGGGTCCGAAGTAGTTAGCATAACTATAAAACATAGGGTAAAATCACTTAAATATGTGCATATCAATATGAATTTGAATTTCATGCACATATTAGCAATTAAGATTTTTGATGGATTTACCATATATATATATTGGATCAAATAAAACAAACAAGGCATGCGAATTTACACATAGTAAATATGCATGCACAAGCCTACCAAAATCCAGGGAGATACAAATTTGACAAATGAACATATAACCGTTAATACTTCCAATAACATCACTAGTCATTAATGTTGCCCAAAATGACTCAAAGTGACAAATCAACATATGATAGCACAGAAAGTTCAACATATGAACCAAGGAAAACCAATGAGCATATAATATATGCATTGCACACATACTCATGGGAATATCTCACTCAAGAAGATATATGACACTATAAACAATGAGATAACAAACTACCATAACTCCATACAAACCAATAAGATGAACTCGAACAAAATGGTGTTTCGAGTTGTCATTCGGTGTAGAAACCAAATAAGTACATGATCATCTATACTAACACAAGCATAACATGAGAGTTTAGAAATAAACACAATGCTTGGATAGCATATTATTAACATCCAATAAGATAGATCATCATGCAAAGCAACAATTGGAATGGCTTTATTCAAATGATTTTCCAAATACAATTTTTAAGATAACCATGGGCAAAATCGCATAAGAATTCCATACTAAAAAAACATTGCATGCCACAGAGATATAATATAATCTCAAACATAAATTCCAAGTGGCAAACTAGCAAACCACTATTGTTAATGTTCACACGAGAAGTGATATGCACAAAGTATATCACTCCCCCATAATGTGATAATCCATGTATTATCCACACGAGGCAAATGAAACCCAACTAAGGATAATTAATGGATGAGAATTTGAGTTTCAAATGAACTTTACATACCACATAGTAACTAGATAATATTGCACTAACAATACTAGGTGGTATCCTACATATATACACATTTAAGGTTTGTGATATGTGTAAAACATAGCACTCCCCCATAATGTGATGATCCATTAATATCTCAAAAGAGCCAAGGACTAATGAAGCAATAAAGGCTCGAAACCACACATACAACTATATGATGTGCATAGCAACCTACACAAGCTAGATAACACGAATCAAGCATATTAGGAGGCACAACATATACAAACACGTGCTAGGAACAAAACCTAAACATGCATGGGGCTAGTAACTTTCAATGTAGACAATATAAATACAAGTTACCGCCAGGAGGAGCATTGGAATGAAAAATATGTTGATAATTCACTTGACTTGGTTTGAACCATAATGAATGGTGAGAATAATTTTTCTTCATTAACTAGCCAAGTCTCCAATGCCCTCCACACACCTATTGATTAATTTTGAACTCGATGGTCCCCAACCACGTTGGGTCCTAAGAAGTTAGTAACAATAGGCTTGGCAACCCAAATGGTCTTATCCACTTTCAAACCACTTTGGGCACCAATATACTTGGAAAACATATTACCACCAATAACCTTAGTGAATAATGATCATCGATAATTGGAGGCTTAGAGATGTTACCATTTGGACATGATGAAGCTATGTGTCCCTTCTTACGGCAAATATAGCAACATGTACTCCCCCTTCTCTTCTTCTTTACTTTCTCAACTTGGGAAGTAATAACATGGTTCATCATGGATAGTGCCCGTTCTTCAACTTGAGGTTGAACTTGAGGCTGCTTTCCATGTAGCTTCCCTTTATAAGCCCTTTTCTTTAGTGGACAATATATCACGTGATGTCCAACCTTTTTGCATCTAAAGCAAGAAATGTTGGGCTCATTCTTGGCTCGGCCTTGCCCCCTTTTCTTGTTCATGGATTTCTTCTTGTTGGAGTGAAAACTATGTCCATCATCGCACTTCTCCAAGTCTTTCTTCAAACTAGTGACTTGGGCCTTGAGCTTATTAATTTCCTCTACATGGTTAGTTTCAAGACTATAAACAAGAGGAGTAGTGGAAGCAGAAACTTCATGGTTAGAGCAACAAGACAAGGTGAGCAATTCATCATGAGGTGTACCAATATCATGTAGAGAGGAATTGCAAGGACTAGCACATTGCAATAAGGCATTTCATGTAGAAGATGTGCTAATATCCACATGAGACTCACATGATTTTACCTTGGTGACCATAGCCTCATGAGATAACCTTAACCCATCATGAGAGATTAGAAGATCCTCATGAGTGCCTGAGAGCTTTTTATGAGTTTCTTCCAAATTCCCATAATTGCTAGTTAGCAAATAAAGTTGAGTCCTTAGCTCAACATTTTCTTTCAATATCGATGCTTCACACAAGATAGAGTTACTAGCACAAGCATCATTATCAATATGAGAGGAGCATGTAGAAACTAGAGACTCCGCATGAGTAGCTTGAAGTTCCTCATGAGACTTAGAGAGTTTGGTGAGCTCTCCTTTGACATTCTTGTAGCTAAGGTCAAGGTGCTCAAAATCATCTTTAAGTTTACAATGAGTAACTTCAATCTCTTCTTGTAAAGACCTCAAGTCACTAAGACATTGATGAGCCTTAGCAAGTTCATGTTCAAGTTGTTCACTTTTCGCTTGCTCGTTAAGAAATAAGTCATTACGTTTTTGAAAGCAAGCAAGAACATCTTGGAACCTTTTATAAGTGTTATTTTCAGCTCTATGAAGAGTTTTCCCAATCTCATAGAGATTTTGAGTCAAGTCATCATCATCATCCTCATTATAACTATCATCATTATCACTAAGAGAAGATGATACCTCGTCATTACCTCTTGCCATGAGGCACATGTGAACAAAGGGGGTTGATGATGATTCTTTTGAAGAAGAGGGTTCTTCATCAATCAAGCATGCCTCATCTTTCTTGATTTCCTCTGCATGGTTAGTCATAGAACAACTAGAGGAAACCAAGGCATTTCTATCATGTCAACATGGGAGATCAAGCATATCATCACAAATGAGCTTAACACCATCATCACAAGATATTTCTTCACTCACCATGTCATTACCTTGTGGCACGCCACATGTTGGTGAAGTGCAAGATATTGAAGTGTGCAAGTAATCGGAGGTAGAAGTAATAGAGAGCTCTTCATGATTTAAAAATGTGGAGAACTCCTCCATCAACTCCCCAAATAGAATATTATCTTCATCAAGATTGGACCCACCATATATATCTTCCAGTTTGGTCCAAGTCTCATGAGCCGACTTGCAAGTCGTGACTGCCTTAAACACTTCAAATGTTAAAGCTTGATGAATGACAAGAGAAGTATCACAATCAAGATACATATCCTCAATAGATGGAGAATGTCCATCCTTAGTAATAGTAATTACTATAAGAACAATTCACAAAGCATTTGGACCCATGGCCCGAAAGTGACAAAGCATGTGAATTCTCCATAGGTGATAATTTGTTCCATCCAAATCAAAAGTGTTGTTGTGCACTAGTTCACTAGTCGACATCGTTACTCTCTAGGCGGTGAAACCTAATAAGGAGAGACCGGGCTTTGATACCAATTCAAAGGACCACGATGTCGCCTAGAGGGGGGGGGGGTGAATAGGCGTTTTAAAATATTTTACGGATTTGGCTATATCCTAATGCGGAAATAAACTAAGCGGATGCTTTTCAAGCACAAATCCTAAATATACTAGGCTCACTAAGTGCACCAACAGCTTAGGATAAACAAGATGAGAACATCGAGGATATGAGTAAGCACAAGTAAGTACACAAACTTACTCAATGTATATCACAAGATATGTAAATGAATAATACACACAACCACAAGTAAGCAATACAAGCTTACACAAATTATGTCACAAGATATGGAAATGAATGTTACAAGCTAGCAATTCACACTCAGCACGAGATAGAACAATGGTAGAAAGTATGAATTGCGTACTATAAAGGTTGGCCTAAATGATCTCTACGATATGGTAACCAACACAATATAATGAGGACAACAAGATATAGTGAATGCACGGTCAAGTGACCAAAGTAAACCACAAGTAAGGAGTTAGGGTTAGGGATAACCAAAGTCACAAAGACGAGGATGTATCCCGATGTTCACTTCCTTGGAGGGAAGCTAGTCACCGTTAGAGAGGTGGATGTTACCACGAAGGCACACCAACGCCATGAAGGCTCACCCTATTCTCCTTGAGATATCACCATGAAGGCGATTCTCAACCACTAGTGGTAGACCTTGAGGCGGCCTCCAAACCTTCACAAACTTTCTGGGGGACAAATCACAAGTTGATTTCTCACCGGAGCACTCCTACCGCCTAGGAGTCTCCAACCTCCAAGAGTATCAGAACAAAGGGGAAATGCTCAAGACTTGCTCAAATCACGAATTCCTTTGGTCAAGAGAGGGAGAGGGAGTGGATCTATCACTTGATTGGAAAAACTCTCAAGAACTCTCACAAATCTCTCCGGGATCTAAGATTTGGTGTAGGAGAAGTGAGAGGGAGCCACTTGTGTTCTTGGGGCGATTTGGGATGAAGTGGTTCACCCTCTACCGGATTAGTAGAGTGGTATATATAGAGGGCCTAGAAAACTAGCCGTTTGTGAGTAAGTGACAGCACCGGGCCGGACATCCGGGCAGGGGCCGGACATCCGGGCAAGTGCCGGACATCCAGCGTGCACAACCAACATTTGAAAACAGGTTCTGGAATTTGCGGGCCGGATTTCCGAGAGGATCCCGGACATCCAGGGTGACCTGGAAGCCCGGACATCCGGCCAAGTCCCGGATGTCCGGCCATCAAAAAAACAGCAGGAACCCCAAAACTGAAACATGCATAACTTTTACATCCGGACTCCGATTTTGATGATATTGGGCTCGCTTTGAAGCTATGGAAAAACTCCAGGTCCTCACATATAAAACCACCCAAGATAAGACATAATTGAGGGTGCAAAGCATGCAATGGCTAGACATATACTTTGGGGAACCTAGTTGGCTTTGTATTTTCTTTTTAGATATGTAGGCATATTGTATTTGTATTGGATAGGAGCGAAATATGCCTATGTTGGAATATGATGCGAGAAGAATAGAAATAGATGATGTTGACTTGAGCAAATCCATCACTAACCCCTTTGATCCCCTCTTAATAGTGCGGGATCCCTATAACTCAAGAATCATAAAAGAACTATACTAGATAGCTTCCGAAAACTCATTCCTGTGCATATATCCTTTTCGATGGTCATCGATCCTTACATATAAAGCCAAAGGAACTAATACCTTTGACTAGAGCCTTTCACTTTAGCTTTATATTGATGTTTCTTCATGGCTCAAGTTGAAGGCAAGACATTGGAGAAGTCTTCAAGTAGCTCCCCCATACACAATGTGGGAAGATTTGCTTTGCATTCATCTTTACTTGTCCATCAACATTAATTACTTGATGACATACTTTGATGAGCACCAAGCTTTCTTATAAGCACCAAGCTCATGAGAATTACCTAACCCACATAACATAGACAACACATAGTATGGGTTAGTACACAAAGCGCAATTGATAAATTCTTACCATACCACAAGATCTCATGTGGCACATGATATGCTCTTGTGTGTTGTCCATCTTAGAGGTCAATCTTTGATCTTCATCTTGGTCAACATTTATCTTTGCTCCATGATTAATATTGATGTCTTGAAGGCCCTATTGATATCTTCACTATGCTTCATTTCTTCAAGACATAATAACCAATATCTCAATTCACCATGACCATATCAAGTTTCTCCTTGAATATCATATTGGACATCATTTACCCGTTCTCATGCTCCAACATAGTATCTTGAGAGGCATAATGAATTCTTCACTTGAATTACTCGCTTCAAGACATAATAATCCGCGACTCAACAAATGAGCTCATAATGATCCTATCATCAAGCATATGTAGAATTCTTCTCTTTAATCATTCTCTCAAGATCTTGATCCATCATGGTTCAACCCATAAGCCTTGATGCATGCACAATAATATGTATATGGCATTCATTTCGAATCCATTCTATCTCCTTCTTGCATCACCATGGAACAAACATCCTTCAGTTCATCCAATATTCTTCATGCATTGTAAATGGAACTTTCCTTCAAATGTACAACTCAATGCAAACATTAGTCCATTAGGATTGTCATTTAATTACCAAAACCACACATGGGGACTACATGTACTTTCACCAACTTGCTTGCTCATGAAGACCTAGGGCATTTGAGGAAGCCCATCGTAGGAATATACAAGTCAAGTTCTATAATGAAAATTCCCAATAGTATAAAAAAGACAACTTATGAGACTCACTACATGAAGAACAAGGTGCTACTTTGAAGCACAACTTATGATACTCACTATATGAAGAACAAGGTGCTGCTTTGAAGCACAAGTGTGGAAAAAGAGATAGTAGCATTGCCCTTTTTATTTATTTTCTTTTTTTGGGCCTTTTATTTCTTTTGGCCTTTCTCTTTTTTTTGTTTGGGCAATGCTCTAATAATGATGATCATCACACTTCTATTGATTACAACATAAGGATTACAACTCAAAACTTAGAACAAGATATGACTCTATATGAATGCCTCTAGCGGTGTACCGGGATGGTGAAATGAATCAAGAGTGACATGTATGAAAAATAATGCATGGTGGCTTTGCCACAAATACGATGTCAACTACATGATCATGCAATGGCAATATGACAAAAGTAATGTATGTCATGAATATGATGATGGAAGTTGCATGGCAATATATCTCGGAATGGCTATGGAAATGCCATGATAGGTAGGTATGGTGGCTGTTTTGAGGAAGATATAAGGAGGTTTATGTGTGATAGAGCGTATCGTATCACGGGGTTTGGATGCACCGGCGAAGTTTGCACCAACTCTCAAGGTGAGAAAGGGCAATGCACGGTACCGAAGAGGCTAGCAAAGGCGGAAAGGTGAGAGTGCGTATAATCCATGGACTCAACATTAGTCAAAAGAACTCATATACTTATTGCAAAAATATAGAAGTCATCAAAAATCAAGTACTACGTGCATGCTCCTAGGGGGATAGATTGGTATGAAAAGACCATCGCTCATCCCAGACCGCCACTCATAAGGATGCACAAGCCAGGTACACTTCATGTTTCAAATTTGTTACACAACTTTAACCATATGTGCATGCTACAGGACTTGCAAACTTCAACACAAGCATTTCTCAAATTCACAACTACTCAACTAGCACGACTTTGATATTATTACCTCCATACCTTAAAACAATTATCAAGCATCAAACTTATCTTAGTATTCAACGCACTCAAAAGAAAGTTTCACATATCTTGAATACCAAGTATATTAACATTAAGCAAATTACCATGCTATTAATGACTCTCAAAATAATCTAAGTGAAGCATGAGAGATCAATAGTTTCTTTAAAACAAATCGACCACCGTGCTCTAAAAGATCTAAGTGAAGCACTAGAGCAAAAAATATCACGCTCAAAAGATATAAGTGAAGCACTATGAGCAAAACTATCAAGCTCAAAAGATATAAGTGAAGCACATAGAGTATTCTAGCAAATTCCAATTGGTGTATGGATCTCTCAAAAGGTGTGTACAGCAAGTATGATTGTGGTAAACTAACAAGCAAAGACGTAAATAATACAAGACGCTTCAAGCAAAACACATATCATGTGGTGAATAAAAATATAGCTCCAAGTAAATTACCGATGGAAGTAGACGAAAGAGGGGATGCCTTCCGGGGCATCCCCAAGCTTTGACTTTCTTGTGTCCTTGGATTATCTTGGGGGTGCCATGGGCATCCCCAAGCTTAGGCTCTTGCCACTCCTTGTTCCATAATCCATCAAAATAATTCACCCAAAACTTGAAAACTTCACAACACAAAACTCAATAGAAATCTCGTGAGGTCCGTTAGTGAAAGAAAACACAGGACTATTTTAAGGTACTGTAATACACTCATTCTTTATTTATATTGGTGTTAAACCTACTGTATTCCAACTTCTCTATGGATCATAAACTATTTTACTAGCCATAGATTCATCAAAATAAGCAAACAACACACGCAAAACAGAATCTGTCAAAAACATAATAGTTTGTAGTAATCTGTAACTAACGCAAACTTCTGGAACTCTAAAAATTCTACCAAAATAGGAAGTCCTGGACAATTTGTCTATTGAACAGTAGCAAAAAGAATCAACGCAAAAGCACGTTCCATGATTTAACATAATTATATTCGTGCGTGCAAAGTTTCTGTTTTTCAGCAGAATCAAATCAACTATCACCGTAGGTTATCCTATAGGTTCTACTTGGCACAAACACTAATTAAAACATAAAACCACATCAAAACAGAGGCTAGATGGATTATTTATTCCTAAACAGGAGCAAAAACAAAAAATAAAAAATAAAATTGGATTGCCTCCCAACAAGCGCTATCGTTTAACGCCCCTAGCTAGGCATAAAAGCAAGGATAGATTTAGGTATTGCCATCTTTAATTTTCAGTTTTTTG
>NC_041391.1:582939049-582953864 GCF_002162155.2 Triticum dicoccoides | reverse complement strand
TGCTTCCCTTCATACTCAGAAATTTTTATATCTAAAGAATCCAACCGCTTATTACAAAGAGTAATCAACATATTCATGCGGTGAAGATTTCCGCTAACACTTTTAAGAGGCTCAAGAGACTTTTGTAAAAAAATTGTTACTTCGCAAATCTTCTCAGACACTTGGGTTTCTTCCTGGATAGGATGAGATCCTCCCTCTTGGGGTAGTGTTCCCACTATTCCCTCTATAATTTCATGCGCAATACTGGGATCAATCTCAATGAAATTTCCCTTGGCAATGCAATCCAAGAGTTGTCTATGCGTCATATTTAACCCAACATAAAAATTACGAAGAAGAATTCTAAAGTTCACATTTAGGGTGCACTTACGATAAGATTCCATCATCCTATACCAAGCATATTTTAAGTTTTCTCCTTGCCTCTACTTGAAGTGAAGAACTTCAAACAAGGGAGACATAGGAGCGGATAAGGAAATAGACATTGCGACAAGCAAGCAAACTAACACACGAGCAAACAAACGGACGAGGAAAAAGGCGAAAGGGAAAGAGAGGAGGAAATTGGGAAAGACAGGGCGAATAAAACGGCAAGGGTGAAGTGGGGGAGAGGAAAACGAGAGGCAAATAATGTAATGCGAGAGATAGGGATTGTGATGGGTACTTCGTATGGTTGACTTTTGCCCAAACTCCCCGTCAACGGCGCCAGAAATTCTTCTTGCTACCTCTTGAGCACTGCGTTGGATTTCCCCGAAGAGGAGAGGATGATGCAGTAAAGTAGCATAAGTATTTCCCTTAGTTTTGAGAACCAAGGTATCAATCAAGTAGGAGGCCACACACAAGTCCCTCGTACTTGCACAAAACGATAGCTACTCGCAACCAACGCGATTAGGGGTTGTCAATCCCTTCACGGTCACCTACGAGGGTGAGATCTGATAGAGATGATAAATAATATTTTTGGTAATTTTGATAAAGAGATGCAAAGTGAAAAGTAAAAGGCAAAGTAAAAACAAAGCAAGTATTAAAGTAATGGAGATTGATATGATGAGAATAGACCCGGGGGCCATAGGTTTCACTAGTGGCTTCTCTCAAGAGCATAAGTATTCTACGGTGGGTGAACAAATTACTGTTGAGCAATTGATAGAATTGAGCATAGTTATGAGTATATCTAGGTATGATCATGTATATAGGACTCATGTCCGAGACAAGTAAACCGAACCAATTCTGCATCTACTACTATTACTCCACTCATCTACCGCTATCCAGCATGCATCTAGAGTATTAAGTTAAAAACAGAGTAACGCCTTAAGCAAGATGACATGATGTAGAGGGATAACTTCATGCAATATGATAAAAACCCCATCTTGTTATCCTCGATGGCAACAATACAATATGTGCCTTGCAACCCTTTCTGTCACTGGGTAAGGACACTGTAAGATCGAACCCAAAGCTAAGCACTTCTCCCATTGCAAGAACTACCAATCTAGCTGGCCAAACCAAACGGATAATTCGAAGAGACTTGCAAAGATAACTCAATCGTACATCAAATAATTCAGAGAAGATTCAAATATTATTCATAGATAAGCTGGATCATAAACCCACAATTCATCGGTCTCAACAAACACACCGCAAAAAGAAGATTACATCTAATAGATCTCCACAAGAGAGGGGGAGAACATTGTATTGAGATCCAAAAGAGAGAAGAAGCCATCTAGCTACTAACTATGGACCCGAAGGTTTGAGGTAAACTAGTCACACTTCATCGGAGAGGCTATGGTGTTGATGTAGAAGCCCTCCATGGTGGATGCCCCCTCCGGCGGAGCTCTGGAATAGGCCCCAAGATGGGATCTCGTGGATACAGAAAGTTGCGGCGGTGGAATTAGGTTTTTTGCTCTCCCTTTGATCTGTCGGGGGGTACGTAGGTATATATAGGAGGAAGGAGTACGTCGGTGGAGCAACAAGGGGCCCACGAGGTAGGGGTCGTGCCCAGGGGGGGAGGGCGCGCCCCCCACCCTCGTGACCGCCTCGGCTGTTCCTTGGAGCAGGGTCCAAGTCTCCTGGATCACGTTCGGTGAGAAAACCACGTTCCAGAAGGTTTCATTCCGTTTGGACTCCGTTTGATATTCTGTTTCTTCGAAACACTGAAATAGGCAAAAAACAGCAATTCTGGGCTGGGCCTCCGGTTAATAGGTTAGTCCTAAAAATAATATAAAAGTAGAAAATAAAGCCCAATATAGTCCAAAACAGTAGATAAAGTAGCATGAAGCAATCAAAAATTATAGATACATTGGAGACATATCAGACCGTCTCACATGTAAGGTAGTCGTTGCCAGAGCCAGTGAATAGCCTCGACTGAGGCCTCTAGCTTCAGCAAGATCGCCTTGGCACTGTTTATTCTTCTTCTTCTTCCTCTTCATGCTCTGTTTCTCTTTCTCCTCACCAGTTGGTGAAACCAAGTACATGATTGGCCTTCTAATTCAGAATTGGTTTTGTCAGTGAGGGAGTACAAGTGTACTAGTAAAACATCATTATTTTCTCATGGCAGTCGGAAAATAGAGATGAACACATGCATTAAATATCATTCTTACCTAAAGGAAGGTTATGGCACCAATATGGATGATGAGGATTGGAACACAGATCTCCCTTTGTGCAGTTCCACGAAAATGAACCAACTGTTCCATGTGACATTCCATTTAAACAACACAAAAGTCACTTCTTTTAAGAAGAGTTTTGTGCAGTGCACCAAAAGGTCACAACAGCAACTAGGTGAATTGGATATCCCTGTTTGCACAAAAAGTCACAGAGGAAACAGTCAGAGTCTCAAACAATTACAGGCAAAAACATTTGGCTAAACTTGTCAGAGTCCCAAATGATTACAGGCAAAAATAGTGGCATGGCTTCATTTTTACCAGGGACATTATATTAAGAACAGCTAAGGCTGCGTTCGGTTCATAGGTTTGGTGCAGGATTTTCGTAGGAACACAATTCCTACGGTATTCTTTCCCTTCCAACCGTTCGGAACACGGGAAAGGTGAATAGTGTTTCATAGGAAAGCTGGTCTGGTAGTACTGATTCCATTAGATTAGAAACATCCACGCACTGCTTATTTTTTGGGGGGAAGCCCGAGGCAGGCGCTCGCTGCCATGCGTTAGACAGGTTGCTGTGCTGTGTTTGCTGGAATAAAAAATCAACCTATGTGTGGTACGTGAGGAGAGGACAAGATAGTCACTGTGCAGCTGAATAAACAAATAGCATCTCATACTGCCAAGCATGCTACTCTAAAAAAACAAATCTGTAAATTTCGTAGTCCATTCGAACACATTCTCTTGAGAGTTTCCTCAGGTTCGCTGTTCCATAGTTTTATACCTACATTCCTTTCCTATTCCTCTATTTTCATCAAGACCTATGTTTTCTGCCCCTTTATTCCGACCGGAGCCTAAATATTTGGTATAAGGGCATGGGACAGTGGGTGCACCAGCAGTACAACACCATGTACGTAAACAGGGGCATAAAGTGGTGATTCATAGTTTGTTGCCCCGAGAAACAAACATCCAAGAAACATATCTGGGTTGGTCCCATTTTGTTCACTCTAGCCACCTACTCCTATGTGTGGATAGCAAATCTAGTCCTGGTCATACCACTGTGTACAGTGTTACCCCTATATTTCCCTTTTCGACCAAGAGACCGGTTGGATGACCATTCTGTACTACTTTCATCCCCTTTCCTTCCTGTTTGTACCAAGTCCGATGTACATACTAAATCCCCCCACCCCCACTTTATTTCAATGACAAGTATTTTCGGACGGAGGGAGTACAAGATTCGACTCCATGAAGTAACTTTACCTCTAGCAATAGAAGAAGAAAAAAAGGTGATGTTGGACCATCCGATCGAGAGGGGCTGAGAGGTAGAAAATGATGCACATGCAGCAACGTAGCAAGATGGGGAAGTAGAGCTAAGGCGGTTTTGAACGAAGATATACCTGAAGGTTGTCGAGATGTGGATAGGTGGGCGGCGGGAGGCCAGATCCGCCCACAGGCAACGACGAAGGGATCAGAGGACCTCCCGCGCTGGCGCTCGGCCAGAGATAACGGTGCGGCCGGCAATGGGTCTCCTCCCTCGTTGTCGACAACGGCCTAAACGCTGCCCCTCCTCCCCTTCACCGGTGGAGGGCGATACATCCGGATCTGTAACCAGCGGTGAGGATAGAAAGCCAGTGTTTTTTGAAGGGAGAAAGACAGTGTTACTACCCCTATCTTGTTTAGATCAGGAGAGGATGAGAGTGTGTGAATAGAGCAGCCCTAGCAAGCAAGCGTGGAAGCTCCGGCCTATATATAAGTAGTGGGGTAGTTTTCCTTTTTCACTCCATCAAAACAATCGTTTAAAATTGTGTACTACTACATACCAGGTCACAGTTTTTTTAGTTGTTGATTGTTTTTTGAGATAGCTACCCGCTTGTTCCAACTGGTGTTACGGTGTGCCAGGTCGCACTTTGTATCGTTCAAGTCTGGTACTACAAGTCCCTCCATTAAATGAACAACCACCCCCTCGTAAAAATTGTGAACAAGCCCACGGCTAAAATTAGCGAAAACGTGGGTTGCCCCAACATGCATTATTATTTATATTTTCTACTCCCTCCGTTCCTAAATATAAGTCTTTTTTATTAGCCACACCTAAGACAAGATTTTTTTATTAGTAGTAAACCCCACATGTCATAGACACAAAAATTGTGGCAAGATTCCCTTAGGCAAGCCAAAGTGTGTCTAACAATTTGAGCAACTCATGTTAGGAAAGTGTGGAAAGTGTGGGAAAAATAATGTGGCAACATAAGACAAACATAGTCACGATCCAAACAGCCCCGTGATTTTTTGTGACATGCATGAAAATTTGGTTAGTTAAATTTATAGTCAAAATTTGGCAAGGTGCATCAAATCAACACATGCAAGTATCAAAAGGAAAGTCACGGCATGCATGCATGCGTTGTACTCCCCCTGTTTCCAAATATAAGTCTTTTTAGAGATTGCAACAACTGACTACTCCCTCCGTTCCTAAATGTAAGTCTTTTTAGGGATTCCACTACAAACTACATACGGATGTATATAGACATATTTTAGAGTGTAGATTCACTCATTTTGTTTCATATGTAGTTCATAGTGAAATCTCTAAAAAGACTTATATTTTGGAATGGAGGGAGTACATACAAAGCAGAATATGTCTACTCCTACATACTCCCTCCTTTCCGGTTTATAAGGCTCAATTCAAAAATCTCACCAACCAAGGTAGATGGTGAGTGGTGGAATACCTTTTAGAGTTTGCAAAAGCACCCAAATTAATGCTCTTGTTTTCCTCAAAAAAGTATGTTTACCAATGCATTAATTGCAATACATACATGCATAAATTACATGCATTGGTCAATTTTCTCTTAATACTTGCATGCAATGATTTAATGCACCTTGGAATCTGAACATGTGATGGGAAACAACCAAATTGAGCCTTATAAAATAGAAAAACTAAAATTTTGAGATAAGCCCTATAAACCGGAAAGGAGGGAGTACGAAGTAGCCAATTTGAAATGTGTAAAAAGACTTTTATCGAGTGCAGTGCTTTGATGTGTCGCGTCAACTCGTGCAAGACCGAGAAATTTGATTACTACGACGCCCTCTCCCTCGCGGACTGAGCTCCGGTGCCTTAACTACACCTGCCTTTGGCTGCATGACAGGTGGGCCAACCACCTGTTGGGCCCACCTGTCATGGACGGAAAGGCAGGAGCAGTAAGTAGAGGCTTTCGCTACACGCTATCCCTCCCGCACGAGGTGGACAGACATGCAGAAGTGGATTCGATACTATAGAAGTAGGAGTAACATCATTGTTCGTCTTCTCAAAGAGGCGAAGAGCCAAGCGCAAACCGAACGTGGCAGTTGTGAACGCTCGCGTGGTGCGGTTCCTTGGAGTACTAGCCAGGCTCTTGCATGAGACAAAATTGCTATTGTTTAACAATTAAACTCCATTATCCATTGGTTGATACTCATTCTGCATAGGTCCACACGCTTAGCACCATTTCCTCCTGGGGTCACCAACGTTTATTTGCTAATTAATAGCATTCCATGCAATGAACTAGCCATTGCAAGTCATTAAAAGCATGCACACCTCTCATCTCTTATTGGTTGATACGTATGTCAAGAAACAAGAAACAAGGTAGAAGTTAATGCACTGCGCCTAAGTGTTTTGGGACTATTTGGTTTTCGTAAGATGACTTACACACCTAGACGGAGGGAGTAGTATAGACCTGTAAACCGGAAAGGAGTATTTGCCTTTCTAGAGATTTCAACAAGTGACTAGACTTCGGCTAAAAAAACAAGTGACTAGACTACACCGTGTGCAGTACCCCCTCCCTTCCGGTTTATAGGGCTCAAATCTCAAATCTCATGAACCAAGGCATTTTGCTATTGGAGGAATGTATCTCGTACTTTACAAAACTAGCCTAATTAAACTCATGCATTAATTACGTAGTTCTCTTGTTTTCCTCTCCGCCTTGGTCGCGGTGCACAATAATGAGCACTCCTATATGACTAGCCGCTCTATCTACATGCGGGACATTTCAAAGCATCTGGACCCGCGAGCTATCCACCAAATCACAGCGAGGTGCTACAGTCGAGACTCACCTGTCACCCCGGTGTGGTCGTCATGACCCGTCATATCACAAAACCCACACCTTTACCAGCAGTGGTAATGTGGCCTCCAAGTTGGACTGGACGAAGCAACCATCATTTCATTGGAATGCTTGTTCAAGCCCTTTCTTCCCTTTCTTGAAGAAAACCTCACTCCAGGCTACTCACTTCTGCCATTTTTCTTCTCTACCGATGAAAGAAAGGTGGGCGAATCAGTTATGCTGCTATATTTTCATTCCAATAATCTTCTTTTTGTGAAGCACTGACCGATTCTCACATCCTATTCTTTTCCTGTTTTCATTGCGATTGTGGTTTCCTTTCGATTGCTTTTTGTTTGTCAGTTCATTGATGGATCCTGGAGCACTAGGCAAAGAGTTGCCGGCGGATAACCCACTTGAGACAACGATCTCCAGGAAGCGAGCACCGACCAACGAGTTGACCATGTTGGCGGGCCAACCCATGGAAACGAAGAACTCCAAGAAACAAACACTGGCCAAAGAGTTGAGGACGTTGGCGAACGAACTCCTCAAAGAAAGTTGGAAGAACAGCAAGGGCCCCACCGTGCCTACCCCAGGAACTCTGATTGCCACCTATGTGAGGCTCAAGACTGAGTTTGAGGAGATAGTCGCCGTTGAGAAGCAGTATTCCCCTGCCAAGGTGATGGCCCCCATCGAGGACGAGGAGATGGCCCCCGGAGGGATGAGATCCCCCGGTGAGCTGCACAAGGTAAAAAATAATGGCTTATTACCATAGTTGTGGTTTTTGATTATTTGCAATGTGCTTGCTTTTTGATTATTTGCAATATGCTTGCTAATATGTTAGGGTTGTGCAGGTGCCGGTGGTTGTCCTTGATGATTCCGATGTCATGGCCCGTCCTGTTGGCATCGCCCCGGAGATCGATTCCGATGCCGCTGTCCATCCTGTGGACATCGCCCCAGAGATCGATTCCGATGTCGCGGTCAGTCCCATGGACATCGCCCCAGAAATCGATTCCCATGCCGCTGTCCGTGCTGTGGTCATTGCCCGAGAGATCGATGACAAGAAATAGTTGGTCACGCTAATCCTTCAGGGTAGTTTGCATTGCCCTGTGTTTAATTACCAGCACAATGTGTGTTATCAAACCATCTTAGGGCTAGTGCACTGTCTTGTGTGGGCGGATCTTTCTACTTTTGTTTGATAGTGAATCATGCGATGAATCATGCGAACCCTCTCTGAGTTATGGAAATAGATGTATCCTCGCTAGCTTTTGATGTAATATATGGCATGCTTAGATGTAAGTTTGAACTGTTTATCATATCAGCAGGGCTTGTTTGATGATTCTTGGTGTTAGTAGGCTAGCTACTGTGCGAGCTATAGTACTTGCAAAACACTCACCGAAGAGAAATGTTGGGGCTGATGAGCTCGTGGTACGCTTATACTTATCCCTTGTCGATCGACCAATAGCCCTAGCTCCTAAATTTGTAGGCTTAGCGATTGATCAGACAATAGTCGACATACATTCAGGCCTCATTTGGTTCATAGGGTAGGAAAATCATAGCAAGATACAGAGAACGTGCAACACAAAATCATAGTAGTGCAGAGACGTACTCCCTCAGTTCCAAAATAGATGACCTAGGCGGGCTAGTTTGGCCTAGTGGGTTTCAGTGATATGACGTGGTACAGTGTCGTCCAGTCTTCACGTGTGGTAGCAGTATTGCGGGTATAGTAAGTTTTCTTTAAGAAGCGGAATTCAACGAAGTCATGATGGTTCCTTCGTCCGAACAACTTATAGTGGGAAAGGTTGGGCCTGCGATACGACCGGGGTAGACCAGGATAATTTTGTGCATGGCGGGTGGACCAGGATGGTCGACGTCCCACATGTCGGTGAATGAAAGTATTTTTTCTGATATAGAGGACGAGCAACGAGTATTCATTGTTTATTTTTGATTAAAGCTATTGTCTCCACTGTTACTCCTTGACTTTGTCAATGCCTCTCTCTCCTCCACATAAGCGGGGACTACTTGTTGTGCATGTAGTGGGCAGCTGGCGTCTTGAGGGGCCAGGGCGGTGAGAGCAGGCTCCGGAAGCGGTCCGGACTCCAGCATGACCAACCTCACATTATCACCATATATTTCTTGGAGTCCGTGCGTGGTGGGCGAGCGATCTCTTCTCCCTCCCCTATTTCTCTCTTCTCAGCCGACGCCCACCGAGCGATTAGATTTCGGCTATCGACGGTTTATTCTTTTTTGAGGAATCGACGGTTTATTCAATTACGGCCCCACATGTCAATGAAATTGCAAGACAATGCGTGTCCCCTCTGGTGAGCGGCGTGCGAGCCGGACTGTCGGGGTTGCGACGCATACGAGTCATAAGTGTGCCGCCTTTTCCTTTAGAACTTGTGAAGCGTAACATTTTCGCGCGATCGATCGATAGAAATCCAGAACAAAATGACGAGGGCAGTGCTTTCCCGCTCGTTAGGCGGGATAGTTCGAGTGATATGACGTGCTACAGTGCCGTCCACTTGCTCCATTTTTATGAAAGCAAGAGTTTACACTCTTACGCGGGAGGAGTGCGAAACACCGCGGATCTGATTTTGATCGAGGGATAACTGTTCCCTGCCAAATAATGGAGGATTGTTAGCGATTATAGCATGATAGTTAGGGCATCTCCAGCGCTGGCCCACAAATTTACACCGGCATCTGTCTGAAGACACTGATGGATGCCATCCGATGCTGCCCGCATACCTTTCGACAACTATATGAACTAACCGGACAAAATTCGTGCAAACAAAGCAAATTTCAAATTAACCGGATGAAATTCATTACATTTCAAAAACTTTTCCTACAAACTGGACGAAATTCATTACTTATTTTGCACAAACCGTACTAAACCTACTGTAAACCTAATCTAAACGATCGCCGGCGCCTGACCACCATGTACGGCCATGAACCCGAGAAAGCCGGCCATTGCCTTTGCCTCCTCCTCATCCACCTCGATAACTTCCTCCTCTGGCCGGAGCACAAGGTTATGAAGATTTCTGTCTCCACGTCACCGTCAAGCAGCTAATCGGCCACCGATGTTTACCCTACCAAGCTTGGGGTCGACTGAGTGGAGTAGCGGTGGCCTTCCCGGGACCAGAGCGGCGGCAACCTACCATGTACTACTCTTCCTCGCTGCCGGCTGCGCCCGTGCCCACATGCAGGCTTCGTGGTCGTGGTGGCGGAGGGCGGCCCGGGGGGTGCCAGTGATCTCCTTCATTTGATCCTGCGACAGTACATCGAAGAGAGCTTTGGAGCGCGCCCGGAGCGGAGCCGCCAATGTCCCTCGTCTGCTTCTGCGATAGTACGTCCAAGAGAGCTTCGGAGCGCCAGGAGGCCATGGATGAAGTGGTGCCGACAGAAGGAAGGGACCGAAGGAGAATAAGTGTGGGTCTTTGGCTATGGTTGGGAGCTGGGGCTCAAGTTAATATAGCGGGCGAATGGTAATGAGCCGCGGCAGATGGATGGACAACTGGCGCCGGAGTAGGTTCGTAGGGCGTGAATGCGGATGCTCCTTTAGTGACTTAACTACAGATGCGTTTGGGTTACTGACATGTGGGCCCAACGGGCGTCTGGCCCGCATATCAGTGACACACCAATTGCACCTACAGTTAAGTCCGGTGAATGTGGCATTGACATTCTGGAGTGACGATGACCGTTTCAAGAGGGAAGCGAGCACTAGCGATGGAAGGGGTTTCGGTGTGCAGTGGCACTAAGATCGGTCGCTCACGATAGTACATACTCCGTACCATACTACCATAGTACCCTCTCTAGCTTAGGCTGTTTTATAGATTGTCGTTGTGATGGACGATATACATGAGCAAGGCGGTCCGAGTATGACCTTTGGTGTTGAGCCAGGTGAATACATGCTCGGAGTTCGTGTAGGCCTCCATTAAACGTCTAAACAGTAATGTCAGGCACCGCCGGGGGGCGCAGGTGATTGGCTCGCCGTTTGTGTTGCGTCATGAGTAGGACTTTGATTTAGAGGGCGACGTGCATGCATTAGCATGCTTTGACAGCGTGAGCGTGAGTGTATGACGCGAAGTATTTCATTTTCATTTGGCTGACGAGGGTGCGTTGCAGCGACGAGTCCGTGGTTTGATTCCCCACATACACATAATTTTGGTTTTTACAGTATTTCTTTCTCCATTCACAGGTAGGCCCGCGTAGATAGATAAAGAACACAAGGTGATGAGTCGCATGCAGACTGTTTAACTGGTCAACCATACAAATACGAAGCTATACGATGAGCCAGCGACCGTATAATCACCATATCTCGTATACAATGATCAAAGTGAGCTATCAAGACAAGTTCGATGACCGCCAATGCATTTTACTTGGTAATAAATGACCAGGATTGAAGGGGAATCCTAATTTGCTTCATCTTCTGTCCTTGAGCTCTTGATAAACCAATGCACTATACGGTTGTCCAGCCACTCCAACCCAGAGCTCTCACCAAGCGTCGTTCATGCCACCGCGCCGCACACTAACCGGTAAGGCAGCGATGGCATCCCGACGTGCCGAGTTCCTCGCCGCCCACGAACGCACACAAAATGGTAGGGAAGCAATGGCATCCCGCCGTGCTGAGTTCATTGCTGCTCGCGACCTCACAACTATGTGGGAGGAATTTGAAGATGCCAAGTCTGAATGGGCGGTAGAGCAAGAGGCGACCAAAGCTGCACAGAGGGAGCGGAAAAGTCACAAAGCACTCAAGAAAAGAGAGGCCCGCTGCCGCAAGAAAGAAAAGGACGCATGCGCTGCTGTGGAGAGGTCGGCGGAGATCCAAGCACGGTGGGGTATCGCTGACAAAGTCGAGAAGGAGAACGACAGCGTCTGGCCAGCATGTGAGAAGTAGTAGTACTAGTAGTTAGTTTGTGTGTGTCTGTGTCTGAGTACGAGCATGTACCAGTACTACTAGTTACTATTGTAGTTTTTAGAGCAAATTACCAGCATTAGCCTAGACTGAATGGAAAAATTCCTATCCTATGCATCAAATGGCATCTCTTTATCTATAGGAATTGAGATGCATGTCATCTCACTTCCTATGATTTTCATATTCCTATCCTATGAATGGAAGGAGGCCTCTGTTGGAGTAAATACTGTAGCTAGCAGTACTGCTGGTACAGTAGTTTTATTAAAGAAGCGGAATTCAACGAAGTCATGATGGTTCCTTCGTCTGAGCAACTTCAAAGTGGGAAGTGGGCCTGTGATTTGACGACTCATTAGTCATTGTTACTGCATCGCGACGACCTGGGTGACTCTCCCTTGGAGTTCTGCGTGCATGGCAAGTGGACCAGGATGGTCGACGTCCCACGTGTTGGCGAATGAAAGTATTCTTTTCGATATCGAGGAGCAAGGAAACCGCGTGGTATAGTATCACTGCTGATTGATTCACAAAAAAAATAGTATCACTGCAGATTTATAATTATTTTTTATTTCTAATGAATGCTAGCGTTTCAACTCTTACGATGAGGGTGCCAAACACGGCACGTGCTGGATGTCCCACACGTCAGTGAAAGGAGTGGGACATGAACAGCGTGGTAGAGCCCAGCGTAAAAAAACATCATGGTAGAGCGTCTCCACTTCTTCCACTTCTGGGTCGGAGACCACACGTAGTAGTACTTAGTGGTATGAACGATACAAAGTGCGACCTGGAGAGAAAGACACGTCTAGTTGGAAGGTCTCGGGGCATACACGTAAACAAATATAAAAGTTAATATGTGCCTCCAACTAATATAGTAGTAGAAGAGTACTTAGGCACGTACTCCATAACATCACCGTGCATTGCACATACAAC
Organism: Triticum dicoccoides; assembly: GCF_002162155.2. Taxonomy (NCBI): domain Eukaryota; kingdom Viridiplantae; phylum Streptophyta; class Magnoliopsida; order Poales; family Poaceae; genus Triticum; species Triticum dicoccoides. The sequence goes on along the minus strand of NC_041391.1, from coordinate 582,941,394 downwards.
ATTTAGTGGTAGTACGTAGTAAGAGACAAATGCCGCCCAAGAGTTCCCTTCTCGACCTACTTTTGGGTGTTTGGTAGAGTGTATGGAGGGTGCATGAGTCCACACTAGTTTAGCACAAATACACTAGAAGCATGCATGAAGAGAGCATGCATGAAGAGGGGTGTTGAGTTGAGCATGCATGAAGAGGGAACAACTATGCGAAGACGAGAACGCAACCAAACACACCCTGTATGCCACGCATGTTCATACCATTTGTGCCTTTCTACTTCACTTACTGCGCTACATTACTCATGTTCGTATGTCCACTCCTGGGTACATGTCCGTCTCGTAGTTCCAGTGCCACGTGTTCTTCATATAGATGGAATGATCGTTGCATAACACGTGCGCCTTGATGCTAGATGTCTCGCGTGTTGGCAAAAAGGATGAACAAAGCTCACGTAAAAAAATAGAGTGGAAGAACATAGATTCCGGACGATCGGGAAGGAGCAAGGAACCTCGTGGTGGAGCTTCCGCACTCATAATATTTAATATTATTCAGCGATATAAAATTAACCAATCATCTCCACAGTGGATTGGAAGAGTACGAAACACGGCAGCCCAGTGTTGTTACATCATACTAGTACATGGCTAACCCACGCTATCACCATATTTCTTGGCTTCCGTGCGACACCTATCTCTAGTAATCCAGCAGCCTGTATCGCTTCTCCCTCCTCGTCTCTATCATAGTGCGACGGGCTGGCGTTTCTGCCGTCTATTGAGGTCGGTTAACTATCACATGTTAGCGACATGCCAAGAGTATTCTAAAACAATTCCTTTCACGTTCCGTTTTCAAAAAGAAAAAATCCTTTCATGTACGAATTTGCCTGTATGCTTTGAGCAACTTGCATGTCCTATACTGCTCCTGTTTGATACTCTAACTTAGCTAGAGGTTAGACTAACTCATGACTAACCCTGAACTAACTGTAGCCAAAGAGGTGTTTGGGTGACAGGGTTAGATTGACAATAAATGCACTTCATGGAGAGAGAAAAGTGATTTTTCAGTGGTCCCAATGAGAACTATCTCCAGTTAGCACCTGTTGGGTGGGATAGTTTTTTTTGGTGGGTTCGGTGCAACTTGCTCCAATTTAAACCCTCATGCTTGGATACTTTATGGCTATTTGAGCCCCAACTAGCTCAAACTAACTCTAACCCATGGATCCAAACAGGGCCTATGGCCAGTCTCGACGCGGAGCAGTCGCGTGCACCGGGAAGCGGCGCTCTCTCGGCCGTCGCGCCACTTCAAAGCTGGTGCCAGTGAGAGGTCGCCTCCGCTCTGGCCGGGCATTAATGGCGCACTAACGCTCCAGGGCGACGCTGACTGTTTCACGCGGGAAGCGCGCCCTCACAAGGGAGTATAGGTTTTGAACCGTTTCAGGTGTAGTAGTAATGGTAGTTAGCAAAACTACTCAATTATTGCACTCAGTTTCCTAAGAAATTGTGGTAGAAAAACGTTACTCCACAGCCCGCTTTCCTTCTCCTTCCTGCTCGTGATTTACGTGGCCATGTTAACGTGGTTGTGTCAAAAAATGGCACTTCCTGCTCGTGATTTGCGTTATATAATTACAAGCAAGATTCTCGTGCATTGCACGGAACATCAATATGCATTTTTTTACAAAACACCTATTGTGATTGACCCATGCAGGAGTAATCCCATGTGTAAAAACTAATGGTATCTCGAGAATTTTATCAGAAAACTGGTATCTCGAGAATTTCATCGAAAAAATGAAAGATGAGAGATAAGGCGAGGAGGAGTGGAGCGTGGTGGTGACTGGTGGTCGGAATGGGCGGCGGCATGGGGATGGACGGCGCCGGCAGGCGGCAGCGGCCACCATGCATGCTAGATTGTTCCAGAGACTTATTCCTTTTTTAATTGCTAAGCAATGAGGTTGCAGGAGATAATGATGTGGAGAGAGGTGCGGGTATCTTTTGTAAAATTATCATAGTTTGCTTCCTATCCATCAGATATAGATCATACGGCCTGTATTACAACATGGCAGGCACACCATCATCACCAACTCATTTTTTTATAAGGGTACAGATGATAAGTTTGCTGACTACTAAAGTAAAGTGGAATCCGTCCATGTTATGCAAATAAATAAAGGTGATTGTTTATCATACGGGTAAGGTTGGATGAAGGGTGGTAGGAACAAATGCTCCGCCTAGAGCATGTGTCTGTGAGATGGAGTCTTAGTGTGTGTGTGGGGTGTGTGTGTGTGTGTTTGTGTGTGTGTGTGTGTGAGAGAAAGAGAAAGAGGGAGAGAGAGATGGAGTCTTATTTTGTGTGTGTGTGAGAGAGAGAGATGGAG